>NC_054868.1:15357757-15692757 GCF_018320785.1 Cheilinus undulatus
ATAAACCAGCTGGCGAATAGAGGGCGCTAGGACACACCCCCCCTGAGCCAGACACACATTAAACATTAGAGTATGAATTAGAAAATAAAATCCTTTTAAATAAAAAAGATCAATATATGTATGTGTTGAAGACATGATACAGACACAGCAATATGTGATTAAGATGTAATACAAATCATCTACAGAAAGAAATCTGCATTTATTCAGTGTTTTTTTCTCTTTTCTGTATGCTTTTGCTCCTCTGGTGCTATTTTCAAGTAGCCCAGAGGAGGCGGGTTTAAGGTGCGATTTCACCAATGACTGATTTACTATAAAAATGAGCTACATACAGATGAGCCAAATGGCACACACAAACTAAATCCTTTAGGGGCTACTTTCAAGTAGCCCATTGCTCAGTCACTGGTTAAAGTCAAGACTAGTCTCTTATCGCGTAATTTAACAGGAGCTGGATGGTAGTCACTACCGTATTCATTTTCCAGTAGTGGCTGACTGAAACTTCTTCAAGATTGCTGTGAATGGAGACCTGATGGAGAAACTACAGAAAGCAGAGATGGGTCCGGATCAACATTGTTGTCACTGAACAGGAGGCAGGTGGAAAAAGAGAGCGCTATCTGCAGGGCTTCAGTAACAGATTCACCTGCTATGAGGCTTGGTTAGCGGGCTAATGTGGCTAATGCTAATGTTTTCATGTTTGCTGAGTCAATGCAGTCATATTTGCCTGTTAGAAACAGGACTGGGAATACGAAGCACTCCTAAGAAAGTGAAGAAACGGAACACACACAGATAAGTCTGTGAAGCCAGCTGATAAAGAGAAACACCGTGCCTGTCTCCATTGAGCAGCCGTCTGGATAAGGTAAATGAATATTCATCCACATGTTTACAGCATAATGTTTTTTGATAAATGAGCTACGTCAGTTATGACAGTGTCTTAAAGCTTTACTGAGTCCTCAGGAATGTGAGTCGGCTACAGCCCATCCTCCCCGCAGGCCCATGCAGCAGAAGGTTCAGCAACTCTAAGGTCAACCCTGTCTATAAATGGAACCATCGACATCCACCAGGTAAGATCTAGGTGCAACCTCGCCAAGGCAGGTCCCGGCCCTCCAGATACGTGTATTGTCACAAGGCAGGGGTTTCATCCTGACAGTCTTGCCCACCTCCAGTTCTGGCAAGACCTGTGTAGATCTGTCATAGAAGGACTTGGCAAGCTGCCTCCTGTGCCGCAGCTTTTCTGTGATCCCCTTCACCACAGCAGGTTCCAGGAGTTTGTTAGTTACAGGAATGGATGTCTTCAGCCGACGTGACAGGAGCCGCTGTGCTGGGCTGCTGTCCATGTACTCAGTTGGCGTATTCCTCCAGTGCAGTATTGCCTTCCAAGGGTCATTGTGATTATGCATGGCCTTGTGCAGCAGATTTTTTGCAATCTTGACAGCCGACTCTGCCTTACCATTTGCCTTGGGGTGTCTTGGAGAAGAGGTCACATGCTCAAACTCCCATTCAGAGGTGAAACGAGCAAATTGAGATGTGAACTGAGGGAACTGCGGCAAGGTCAGGGAGGAGCTCAATCTCCCAAAAATCAGAGTAATGATCGACAATGAGCAAGTAGTCCTTCCTCCCATGATTGAAAATGTCCATGCTGACAATCTGCCATGGCCTGGTTGGCAGTTCGTGGGAGAGCATGGTCTCTTTCTGCTGGTTATAAGCATACTTGTTGCAGGTTGTGCATCCACTTACATAGTCTTTAATCTCTGCCTGCATGTTTGGCCAGTATAAGGTTTCACGAGCTTGGTGGTAGCATGCCTTACGCCCTATGTGGCTGGAGTGTATGCATGTAAGCATCTCCGGGCGCAGTGTTTTTGGAATGATAACCCTCTGCCCTCAGAACAAAATGCCATTTTGAGTACTAATTTCATCCCAATAGGGCCAGTACCTTCTGATGATAAGAGGCGTCTCCTGTTTGACGTCTGGCCATCCTGTGAAAACAGTGGACCTCAGTGTCTGAAGACTTTCATCCCGGTCAGTGTGCTGCCTTATTTGTTCCAGACGTTGGTCAGATACATTAAGGTAGTCAGCCTGGTTGACATGTTGCATGTCCTCTTGCACTTCTTGTAGCAAGCAGACAGTGTGCTTATGGTAGGTCGTCCCCTTGCCCGTGCATGGTGCTGTTGCCCTGCTGAGCGTGTCGCTGAGAAACATCTCCTGACCAGGTTTGTAGACAAGTCTCAGACTGTAGTTCTGCAGGGTCATGAGCATGCCTTGAAGCCTCTTAGGAGCACTGAGGAGAGGCTTGCTGACGATTGAAATCAAAGGCTTGTGGTCCGTCTCTGCTGTGATAATACCACGGCCGTACAAATAACAGTGGAATCTCTGACAAGCAAAAACAATGCTGAGGCATTTTTTTTCAATTTGTGCATAATTTCTTTCCGTAGCAGTAAGAGCTCTTAAAGCAAATGCGATAGGCTGACCCTCCTGCACGATGCAGCAGCCAAGTCCACTTTGGCTGGCGTCGCTCTGGATTGTAACAGGCTTTGTTACATCGTAATAACGCAGCACTGGCATGGCTGTGGCCAGCGACTTGAGTTCCTGCATGGCGGCATCATGTTTGGGCAGCCAGTGCCAGGGAGTGTCTTTGTCCAGTAAACGTCGTAATGGTTCGCAAACACTTGACAGGCGGGGCATAAATTTGGCAAAGTAGTTGGCAAAGCCAACTAGACATTGCAAATTTTTGGCATCTGTCGGATCTGGCATGTCCACAATGGCTCTCACCTTTTCTGGATCGGGCTTTAGCCCAGCAGATGAGAGGATGTGGCCATGAAACCGGACTTCTGCTACCTTGAACTGCAGCTTTTTTAAACCTAAAATCAGCTTCACCCCCCGGCAGCGCTCTAGCAGTGCCAGAAGCTTGGTGTCATGGTCGCATTCTGCTTCCTCATCGGTATCACCGCAGCCCACCACCAGTATGTTGTCAGCGATGGGCTCAATGCCTCTCAGACCTGCCAGCAGCTCATGCTGCTTTCTTTGATACACCTCAGGTGCTACCGACACTCCAAATGGTAGTTTGAGCCAACGTTTTCTCCCCCAAGGGGTCCAGAATGTGGTCATGAGACTGCTCTCTGTGTCCAGTTTGCATTGCAGAAAGGCATCTCTGGCATCCACCAAGGTAAAAACTCTTGCTTTTGGTAGCTTATAAAGGACATCCTCTAGTGTTGGCATGATGTAGTGAGAGCGCTTCAGTGCTTTGTTCAGAAATTTAGGATCAAGGCAAATTCTCAGCTTCTCTGGCCTGCTCACTATGACCATGTTACTGATCCAGTCTGTCGGTTCTGTGACGGGTGCAAGGTGGCCCTCAGCCTCATACTTGTCTAGCTGAGCCTTAACAGCAGCCCTCATAGCAATGGGGACATTGTGAGGAGCACACTGGGCTGCTGGAACATCAAGATCCAGGTCAAAATGTACCTCGTCTGGCACAGTCTCAACCGGTGACGTGAACACATCTCTGTACTTTCCAACCACCTTTTCCTTGCTCAGTGGTCCTGGCAGCTGTGCCCGACCCACAGTGAGCACTTCATCAGGGATGGTAAAGTGCATGAATCCTAGGCGTTCGCTGGTGTCTCCTGAAAACAGAGGATGCTGTCCTTTTTTCACTATCTCAAATGAGAGCTTGTGTTTGCGTCCTCGTACTGTGCATTCAGTGTCAAAAATGCCTAAGGATTCCACTAACTCTCCAGAATACAGCCTAAGCTGGGCGTGGCTTGGGCGAAGCTTTACATTGGGTGCGAGCTTTTCTTTATCTTTGAGAGTCATTATATCACAAGTGGCCCCTGAGTCCAACTGACATCTCTTTGGCTTATTGTGGAATCGTAATGTGACAAACCATTTCTTTCCTTTAGTCTGTCCGACTGCACTGACTGACTCAATCATGTATATATTCGGCTCTTCATCACTGCTCTGCTCTGAAGCCTCTGCCTCCTCATCCATGCAGTGCACTTTCCTTGTAGTGCTTCTCAGTTTGCTTTTTTGACACACTTTTGCAAAGTGATTATTAGTCCCACACAATTTGCACTTTCTCCCATAGGCTGGGCAGTGTTCTCTACCCCTAGAATGAGAATTGCCACAGTATTTGCACTTATAGGCAGTGTCAGCCGTCTTGGGTGAATGGCTCTGTCTCGATTTGCTATGCCTATCGGGTTGCCTAGCAACAGAGTGGACAGCGTCAGTGTTTGGAGTGTGTGACAACGCGGCGTCCATCACTCGCATTCTAATGTCAGTCTGTTCTGCTGCTCGACACATTTCAATGGCCGTGACCAGAGTGAGCTCTTTTTCTCTCAACAGTCTGCGCCTAGTGCTCTCGTTTGCAATCCCCAGCACCATTTTGTCACGAATCATTTCATCCTTCAACTGTCCGTACTCACATGTTGCTGCTTTCTCCCTCAGCCTGGTCACAAAGGCGTCTATGGCCTCGCCTTCTTCCTGTTTGCAGCATCCGAACAGGTATCTTTCATAAATAATGTTCTTAGCTGGTTTAAAGTACTTTTCCAATGCATCCAGTATCGCTGTCGGGTCTCCCCGCCCCTCCTCCGAGAGGTTCAGGTTGTGACGATATACATGCCTGCACTTATTCCCCATCACACTCCGCAGGGTCGCTGCTTGAATCTTCTTGTCTTTCTCTGCAATTCCGGTAACAAGACTATAGTCTGTGAACTCTGCTTGGAAGATATCCCAGTTCGTGCTCCAGTCACCCATGAAGCACATAGGCGAAGGCGGGGGAATGTTAGCCGCCATGCTAACTCCTTGGGCGATATCAGTGCACTCTAGCTTGAGAAGCCCGACAACTGATGTTAGTCGCGTCCAACCGCCCACTTAGCTTTGTTACACAGACCGAGCCGCCACTTCTGACACCATGTTTGTGGTATAACTCTATAAAGAATGACAGACGCCCGTATTGGGCTTAGGCTCCGTATTCAACTGTGTGCATGAAAAAACTGCAGCCAGGGAACAACAACATCCGGGTCACAGACCAGGTCAAGTCCGCTTAGCCAATAACTGATGACATCGATCTAACTAGACCCCGTAACACTGCTCTCCTGTCACACACCAGCCTCTGCTGCTCTGTCTTCTCCTCCTCCTCATGATGCAGCTGTGCAGTCACCATGCATCAGACAATCTCCTGCAGAGGCTTTGACGGTTTTGCAGCATCTTGATTGACCGTTTTTTAAATTTGGCGTTATTTACAGTTCCAGACGATCTTTTTAGTAAGTTTCGTTTTTTTCCGAATACGTTCACTTTCAAGCAGGAGCTGCGTAGGGATGAGAGCGGACCTTTAGGAGACGTGATCGGACCAGTCAACAGTCAAAAGCACAGTTGTGGTTCCAGTTCATGACAGATATAATAGCCTAAATAAATGAATAAATCATACAGGCCCAAAAGTGCGTCGGCACACCGGGAAATGCCCGGTATGCAGGATAGCAAGTCCATCCCTGCAGTGTTGTCTGAGTGTCTCCATTGTAAACAAATCCAGCATGGCGAGGGGGGCGGCTCTCTGCAGTAGCGGTGTGCATGGCCAGCGAGTGGTGCGGACTATATAAGACTCTACAAACTTCCTGTCACTCCGTTCATGTCGACAGTAGGAGAAAATAACTTCAGTCTTATCTGACATGATCTGAAAGCTGAACCTGTCATTCAAAAGTCTCTGTCCTTTATCCATTTCTGCTCGCTTGTACCACATCACGACGGCGCAATTTCCTGGTCTGGCAAACTATGGGATGGGTCGAGGGCCATACAGAACGCGCATGCGCTAATCGTGCAACAAAAAAATTAGCGGCGTTAAAAGTAATTTGAGTTAACGCGATATTAATGCGTTAACTTTGACAGCCCTAATTGTCACATTAGAATTGAGTAAACCCCAGGAAGAATTGCTGCTATAATGCAAACATTAATGAGGATCTAATCCAACACACAAAAAAATGATTATTTTTGAACAACAGTATGTGTTAATTAAAGCTGCAAGCAGCATTGGTCGGGTCCTCGGTCTGTCGCACGTCCCTCATGCCCGTTAGACCTCCACTTTGAGGGTTTCATCCCTCTTTGACCCTTTGACCTGCTCAAAGTTAGACTGAGGTGTGTACCTGCAGCTCTGTCAGGAGCCTCAGACTTTATAATGGGTGGGTATTAGACATTCCATTTTCCCGCCCTTGGTGAGTCACATGACCAGCTGCACGGTAAGCTTATTGTAATGTTCAAAAAACCTGCATCTGTAAGACACACAAACACACTAATGCGCGCTTCGAGCGCTAACACACACGCAAATGCACCATCTCTCCTATTCACCTCATATGGGATATATGTGTGGCTGTCTTTGGTGACTGACCTCGCCAAAGACTTTATGGGGGACTGTATGTGGATGAGAAGCCACCCTGAGTCCCAGAATCCCATTACAGCATTGCTTAAATGGGCTGCTTTATTGGAACAGCTCCATGTGTGTGCGTGATCAGAACTCATTAAGGGGCTTCCCCTGGTTGCCATGGTAACTAAAATACCTGCATTCCAGGTGCTTTCATCTGTCAATCAGTGGATGACATCATCACTAACTGCCCTCTTGATCAGGAGTGAAATTGACTGAAATCTTTTTGAATCTCACCTCACAGATGCCACAATTTTGACCAAATCTCTCTAAAAAATAAGATATTTTTGTAGTAAATTTTGTCAGGAATCCATCCATGTCATTTTTAAAGCTGTAGGACCTTTGGCTTTTTGTGTAGAGGCCCAACTGCCACAGGTTGTGTGGAGCTTTATTTTATGCCCCCCCATTCATTTGAATGGGAGCAGCAGGGAGGGCTTCTTTGGGGTTGACCAACTTTGAGGGCTTGGTTTTCGGAAACAGTTTGAGAAACAACAAATTCCCGAATAACTTTTGATCAGCAAGGCCTAGTGTCTTCTCTGCGAGTTTCAAGCTGATTCGATTTACGGCCTATGAGCCTTTACATTTTGTTCGGAGCCCTTTTTTCCTGGAAAATTTTATTTTGAAAGGCAAATTGCCGGCTCCTGTTTGAGATAGGTTAGGGGTGTCAGCACATGATTTGTGGGTCTCGATGAGACGAATGTTTCAACGTTGGTTTGATCTCTCTACGACATTCCTACTGGCCGTGAGGGCTGTTTTAGTGTGCCTAGGTGGCGCTAGAGAGCACATTTTGGCATGTTTTTTTTTTTTTTTTTTTTTTTTTTTTCATTTTATCAAATTTTCTCGCCGATTCTGAGGTGTGTGCCTATTTTGGTGAGTTTTTGAGCATGTTTAGGGGGTCAAATTAAGGATTAAAGCGCTTGTGGAATAATAAGAAGAAGAAGAAAGAAACGGACGAAATACAACAGGGTCCTTGCCCTTCCTTCTAGCAGGAGCTAGAAGGGGTCCTTGGACCCTAAATATTAGGGTAAATTTTGGTGCCCATCAGATCCACTTGTGAATAGGGACTAGTTGTTTGCAGGTTATCTGCAGTTTGTTTGCATTCATTTTCACCCAAAATAAAAGGCTAGCTACAATTTAGATTAGTGTAGTTATAAAATCTTTCTTTTAAGTTAAAGATAAATAATAATTCTTATGTCTTTTACAGGCATGTGGTACCATCTTCATCCATACCAAGATGCTGTTCTCCTTCACACATCCCCTCATCAGCACACCTCTGCTGTAGGGAGAAAACATCCTTTCAATACCCCGGATGCTGCAGCTCCTAAAACTCCTGTAGCAGTGCACTCTGTATTATACCATGGCAAACTTTAAGCTGAACCCTTCTTTTATGGACAGTAGCCTTCAGAGCACTCTGACAGAAACGGTGAGTCTTCCTCATCACAATACTGATGAAAACAGCTGAATCTGTGGTCACAGAGACACACAGTTATCTAAACCGTTGAAGACCTGCCATGTCAATTATTTCAGTTTTTCCCCTTGTAATTCTCTTTCTACTAATGCACCACCCCCTTAAAAACAAACTACTGGCTGTTTAGTCACATGAGAGGAAGCCAGGTGTCGCAGGGCATGTAGCCTGCTGGAATTACAAGAGAAGAAGTACTAGTCATGTGACACCATCCCATCCAGTCCACTAAAACTCAAACACGGAGCCGACTATGCAGCAAGTGCATCAAAGTTGTTTTCTACTTTTTATACAACAGTATAAAAACTAGAAAAGCACTCAGAGAGCGCAGACCTCCGCCATTAGCCCTATCTCCCAATAGTACAGAATCCTTTAAAAAAAACACCTTTGATTTCTCGTGGTTTTTCTCAAAAAGTGCAGCGCCTTCTGCTTTTAGCGCAGCAAAAGAATGAGAGCTGATAGTGCGGCTCCGTCTCATTTCTGAAAGGCCCTCTGTGATGACAAACCCGAACATGTAGTTGACGTGTGTTTCCAGAATAAAACGCCACAGTCCGTGATCTTCCTTTTGAGGACTTTATTGGAAGGTTTTGTAGCATAACAAACAAACTTACTGTTCAGTAAATAAAACAAAACCTCAGTTAAACACTGTGTAAACATGGTCAAAAACTACTGTGCTCTCCGGGTTCCATAGCTGTGCAAAGAACAAGTTGACAACGCATGCATGTCACATTACATGTCTCGTCCAATAGGAGAGCTGCAGCGATTATCAGCTACAAATAAACATTTAGAATAACATTATAGGACTGTTTAAAGTCTCCAAATTCTAATCAGGTAAGATCGAACAAAACATTCTGTAGTGCACAAATGGCTCTAACAAGAGCCTTTTCAGAACAATATTCCTACTTCCCCTTTTTCAATTTTACCTGCTTCTTGGAAGTGATTAACTATCTTTTTTAATCTTAACACAGCTTTAATCCTGTCTCCTCCATCAGCTGTGCACTGATATGTAGACATTCTGACTAATCGAAAGTCATTGTTTTTGGAAACTTGGATGGAAAAAGGAATATGGGCCGTTACACTCCTAATGAATGAATCAGGTGAAGCCATAGAGCCATAGAGAATTTTGTAACAAATACAATATTCAGTGTCCTACTAAAGAATATGAAAAGGTGATCAAAGCCATCCCACTTCCTATTAAAACAATGATTTCTCAAATTATAATACATTCAGGTAGTACATTTGAATTGAGACCACTCTCTATTCAAGGTGTTAACTTGTAGTTTGGTAGCAGTTTACAAATAAGTTCACTAGAACTACTCTATTAGCACATTATTATCCAACTCAGCTAAAGAGCAAAAAATGTTCTACAAGAATTCACGGATGAAGAACAAAAGAAAATAAGGAAAATATTTTTATAATTTTCAATTCTACCCAAAGCCAAAGAAGTCATGTTCAAAGTTCTTAAATAACATTTACCCATCTAACCTCTTCCTACATATGAAATTTAATTTCAGAAACAACTCGTAGATTTTTCGAAAGGGATATTGAAACTGTAGAACATCTTTTCTTTAAGTGTGAAATTGTCTATGATTTTTGGCTTGCATTTCAGGAGTTGCTAGGCTCAGAGGATATTATTTTACAACCTTTAACTGTGATGTCAGTTAAAACAGGAGTGTTTATGAAAGAGAAAAATGTAGAGTTTCTAGGAAATAACTTGATGTTGTTGGGAAAGCATTTCATTCACAGATGTAAATATGTAAAGACAAAACCCCATATTAAAGGATGGAAAAATGAACTGAAACAGTTTGCAAAGTCTCTTCAATGCATTAAGGAGAAGAATGCTCAAAGACTCTGTACCTTGTTGGACTTATATTTGTTACTGGAATAAGACTCACAATGTGTTCTGTTTTTGTTTTGTATTTAAATCTGTATCAGCACATGAATGACATTTTCAAAGGAATCCATGCCTCGATGTTTGTAATGAAATATTGTCAATAAAATAATTTAAAAAAAAGTTGTGTCCACATGTGATGACATAAATTCAGTCGACCATGTTGTAGTTCGATAAAGCATGACATTAGCTTTTTACTTTCAATGGTTAGATTAACCAACTGGATACGATTCTTATGTTATCAGTTTATGAAGATTATCTTTATGAACAAAACGTGTAAGCTGTATTAACTTTTATTGGAAAAAGAGCTTATTTTCAGCAATAATACAAAAACCCATTGAAAAATCCCATAGGCTCGACCATAGACATATATATAGAAGAGTAGATACGGCATGCCCCTTTGAGCTGCGTGCCTACGGCAAGGCTAAGCTAATGGGGGCAAAAGTGTTGGGGCATTCCATGGTTGTAGATGGCACGAAAACTAAAACAACAACGGATGTTTGCACATTGTGCTGCATACGGTTGCACACTACACCATACGGTTGAAACAAGGAAACTGGAAATAACCTTTCTGTGATGTAAGGTGGTTGTTTGACCCAGAATGCAGAAACGGATGACAGGTTTAAACACTTTATTGAAGGAGCAGGGGGGCAGGAGGGGAGTCCAAGGTCCAGAGTGCAGCGAGTCTTCGTGGGAGAGAGTGCTAAGCAGGGCGGCAGGTGAGTGAAGAGTGAGGCACTGGAAGGCAAAAAAAAAAAACACAGGTAAGTAAAAGGTCCACAAAAACACTGGAAATATTCACTAGAGGATACTTAGAATCAAAGGAGTCAAGCGCAGGAGTTACCACTGGTGAGTGGTCTGCAAAACTCTGACACTGTGGAGTGGGAGAGGCAGCCTCTTGAAGCAGGCGCTGATTAGAAACTCATTACACTCTCCACAGTGCCGTGGGGGGATGGTGGAACCTCGGGAGAACACAGATAAGTTGACCGCAAACACAAGGGACCAGCGGAAGCCGGACACCGGAAATTACCAAAATCAAATAGAATTTTGACACTTACACCACACTTTTGTAGGTAAAAATAGTTTTTGGCTCTTTTTTCATTATTAAATCTTGTTAAGAGCTTCAGTGACTACCTGGCTACTAGCAAAACACTAACGCGAGCTAGCAGCTTGACAGCCAAATACCAGACGATTAATAGTAGCTGTAGTATAGTTGCACAAGCAGCAGTAGTAGTATAAATAGCCTTTAAAGTCATAAAAGTAGTATCAGCATTTGTAACAGTATTACCAGTTGTAGTAGCAGTGCCAATATCAGCAGTAGTAGTTGGTCCAGCAGCGCCGAGATCTCAAAGTGGCTTTTGGCAGCACAACTATTTCAATGTACCTGTTTCTAACTTGTACAAATGGCAATAAACTCTTTTCTATTCTATCTCCACAGTGTGTTTGTTTCTATAAATATATATATGTATATATATATTTATATATATATGTATATATATATATATATAAAGAGAGAGAGAGAGAGACAAAGAAATTAATATTTATGATTATTTGATTACCTTTACAATTAAATCTTTCGATCTAAAAACATATTTTCTCTATATGTTGTTCTGTATTAATAGCACATATTTTGATGTTGACAATAAAGCAAACCGCATGAAAATCAGTTGAGAAATGAGCAAGTTATGATTTATTTTCAATGTACATGCATTGTGTTTAATGAGAACGTCGCCCCTGCCAAGATGGCCGCCAGGTAGGCACGTCGCTTAGCGGGCTGCTACAGCGCGCTGGCGTATCTAGTGTTTTATAGATATCTATGGGCTCGACATCGAGCTCAACAAACCTCTGATGTAATTAATCTCAATTATCAAAGTATTATAATTAATTTCAATCACCAAAACAAACAATTTGAATTTATCATAAATCTATTTATCGTACTGGGAAAATACCACATTCACAAAAATTGAAATTTACCGATAATAGCCACCCCCTCTTCAAAGTTTTTTTTTTTTTTTTTTTTTTGAATTAAATAACTACATCAAATCAATGAACCACCTGGAACAGAAAATGCGTGACCCAAACCCTGAACCCAAAACCTACAAGAAAGAAACACTTTTCAAAAGCTTTACCATTTTATGAACAAAGTGAGAACGTTGAAAGACATCCGACCATGACTACAATCTGACTGCTCTCCAGGAGGCGTGTGGGGACAGCGACATTGAAGACATTGAGGAAGATAAAAACTCTCCCAAAGACAGCAGGATTATCTGTCCCATACTCCTACAAATAGTCCAAATCCTAAAAAAAAAAAAATGAAAGGAAAGGACGTCAGTAAGGGAGAGGAGAATATCAGCACTGCCATTCTCCACGCAGGTGCTGACTGGGAAAGTGGATGAACAAACTGAATTGCTGAAAAGTTTTGAGAAGCATACTGAAGCAAATGCGGTGGCTACAAGTGAGAACCAGAAATAAATTGGTCTGCTTCAGATAAAAACAGTTAAAGAGCTCCAGGAAATAAATGTCACGCTTAAGAATGCATGTGAAGAACAGGCTCGGAACAAGAGGAGGTGGAACCTACGGCTGACTGGTCTCCCAGAAAAGGATGGCGAAAATACGAGGGAAATTATCATCGGGATACTCACTAGAGTTGTGTGTGTCTTTCTGTGGAACGTCTACGGGACACTGTGGACACAGTCCACCGCCTGGTTAAGAAGAACAACGCTGCTACACCAAACATGCCAAGACCAATCAGCATCCAGTTTGGAATGAGGACCATGCGGGATGCGTTCTTGAAGGAAGTCTATGCTCTGATTGACAATCACTGTGTGGACCCCGAATAAATAACTTTATGGGGCTTACCTTGCTCCATCACAGGTACACTGTCTGACTTACACTGACTTACAATGATAAAAATATTAAGAGGGTTGTTGCAACAAATGTTGAAGATGAATTGTTACATGGATATATTTGTTATTCATTCCTGCACATCATGTTCTTCGTGCATACTTTATATCTAGCGAATGCTATCTTTTATTTCCTTAAATACCAGGGGGTTAAAGAATAATGTGAAGTGTAAGGGAACATTTCTTTTTTGTAAGGAGCAGCAGTGCAGTTTTATTTTCTTATAGGAGACTCATTCAGTGGAGGCTGACACAAATTTTTGGAAACAACAATGGGGAGACACTGCCTTATTTAGTCATTGGAATCACACTCAGCTGGAGTTATGATCCTACTCAACAGGTTCTCTGCGAAGGTAATTAACCACACAAGTGACATTAATGGACACTGGCTAATGGTGGCGATTGAGTTTTAATGGTGTCAATTATATTCTGTTATGTGTACATGGTTATAACAAAAGAGCACAGAACAAAATTTTATTTTCTTCCTTGAGTAAGCTGCTGGAGTAATGGAAAGTTACTTATACTACTGATAAAGTCATAGTGAGGAAATCAGTGTCAATTTTATTTCTAAGGGAAGCTTAATTGACAGTTGGAGAATGAGAAATACCAATACAAGCATTAATCATTTATCTTGTTATCTTAGGACAAGGCTGTTTTTCCTGCTGTGTTTAGTCCTCTATATCACAGGGATTCCCAAACTTTGACCCTCGTGTAGCATTAATAATGGGGACCCATCCTCTTGCAACATTCCTTGTACACTACCATAAAATGGAGTGTACAGCCTTTTGAAATGTCCTTATTTCTTTTTTAGATTGACATGAAATAATTATGTTATTCATGTATTGTTGTAAATAGTAATCAAACAGTATTTATATACAATTTCTATCTCTCTTGATATTTATTCATCATAATAAACATGACACATTACGGTCATTCTTGCTTGCTGCAGTAAGGCAATACTTTATTTGTGCAGGCTTATGTCAGCTTTTGGATGCCCAGATGGTATTCTGTGGTTAAGCCCTTTATACAGCATTTATTCATTTTTCAATCTCTTCTCTCCAAATTTCTGCCACCCTCCCCAGGGGGCCAGTACTCCCTTTTAAAAGAATGTTTTCTAGAGGATAACAAAAATGTACACAACAGAACACAAATTTACACAACATATAACGCAACAGAGTACAATCAAATGTGTTATATAACTATGCACTTTAAAAAACATTGTATTTGTTCTGTATCTTTGTTCCATTTCTATGTTTTGTTGTATTTAAGGTCCTAACTGCAAAATTTTTCATTAAGTAAATCCAAGTGGTTTGACATTTTTGGAAATTTGGGTTGTGATTTCTCTTTAAGGGGGGTGATGGTGGGTCCTATTAAGAACCACTGTTGTATTAGGAGAATTATGCACTTACACAGCTTGAGGACCCAAAGTCTGAAAATGTCCCTTGTTCACATGTTTTTTTTTAACTCCACCTTCAAGACAGAAAGGATTCAAATTCCTAGTTTTGAATCCTAAGACACCCTGCCTATGCAAATGCCATTGTCTAAAAATTCTGGACTCATATCCCACAGGCTGATGAGGTCCTTGGGTTAAGAAGTGAGACCTCCTTAAGAACTTGAAGTCAGGTTGTCTTTGGATTACCAGTACTCTATGTAGTAACCTAACAGGTCAGATGGATGTGTGAAACATCCATTTGGAAAGCCTCTCTTACACAGTATTTGGGAAAAGGCAGAGGCTTTGAAAAAAAAAAAAAAAAAAAAAAACCCGGAGGGTAATTGAATTGGATGGACATTCTGTCTGTCGCATCTTTATGGGGCCGATCAGAGCAACAAACCATGTGACGTAGCCACTACTGAGGTGTGCCACTACCGAGGAGTAAACTTCATAGAGAACTGCATAACTCGAACCATGTTGACTGTAGACATGTCAGTACACGACCTTTGTGTTCAATGCTGTTCTTTGTTCTTCTTTTAAAGAAGAAATGTCATCGAGTTCTGATAAAACTGGTGTTTTAGCAGCATCCATGCTAATGTCTTCCGCCATGATTGCTGCTTGCTTACATCACGAATCCGAAAGTACTGTCCTTGTCACTGATTGGTCCTGTCACTTTCTAACCAAGCCCAAACTGTTCAGACAGGAGCTTTGCAAGATGGATTTGCCAGTTAGAAACATGGAAATGGGCGTATCCATCTGCTTTGCAAGGTTATGTATGTAGTAGACTTCGCTACAGTTTTTTTCTGCAACACCTTAAATTACCCTTTTCTCCTAGTAATGTCATGGAAAATGGCTGAAAGTTCTTTAAAGGGAAACATGCAGCTTCTATAGACCTTCAGCTTACATATGATGTACAGAGTAAATGTTACTGCTTATGGTTGATAAAGATTTAATATATAGTGCAATATGGTTTGTAAGTTAGCAGGACTAGTGTTCTTTTCATTATGTTAAATACTTACAACAGTAATGAAAAATTATAAAGGATGAAAGAGTCAGTAAGATAACATTAACCAAAGCCTCTTTTTCCACTGTGTGGGGTTGATTAAAAGAACAGGCACTTGACTGCACAAAATTTTCCTTGATCTAGGAAAGCAAAGCTTTGGCTTAATTTTTTTCTTTCTTTTTTTTTTTTTTTACATCACAGCTCTTTTTTCTTTGGCTCTGAGGCCCAATAAAGGTTTTAAGCTAAGCGCAGCAGCAGAAATTCCACTAACAACAACGATGGCACAGAGTCATTATAGAGGCAGTACCTTCTAAAAGCAGCCAAAACCAAAATCTGTAATGACTCTATAACAAGTTGAAGGGTAATTATTTTCAGTGGCTGACACTGCACTGCACTTTATTGGTAAACTATAATGAAGGCATTCCCATGCATGAACAGTTTTGTAGCATGCTGCAGCTGGCTCAGCTGGATTTCCATTCCAAATGACAACACACTTATGTTTTGTTTGACTTTTTGTTCAGTAGCAATGAATAATAGATGTTGGACAAGTGTGCAAAATGTGGTTGAGTAGGAGAACAAGTATTAACAGTAAAAGTCAAAGTAAAAGTCCTTGAAATAATCCAGTAAGCTTAAATACACACGTGGACAAAATTGTTGGTACCCCTCTGTTAATGAAAGAAAAACCCACAATGGTCACAGAAATAACTTGAATCTGACAAAAGTGATAATAAATAAAAATTCAGTAAAAAATTAACCAATGAAAATCAGACATTGCTTTTGAACTGTGGTTCAACAGAATTATTTTTAAAAACAAACTCATGAAACAGGCCTGGAAAAAAAAGATGATACCCCAAGAAAAGATTGAAAATAATGGGACCATAGGGACATGTTCAACCAGGGTGTGTCCTCTAATTAGCATCACAGGTGTCTACAAACTTGTAATCAGTCAGTCGGCCTATTTAAAGGGTGACAAGTAGTCACCAGGGCATGTGAGCGGAGTGGAGCGATAAGATTTCCTGCCCCTCGCTCACAGAGCTGTTCCTTGCGCCCGCTTGTCCTCTCAGAGGGGATTCACGCCGCTCATTATCGCTCCACCTTCCACTCAAGTTTCTTCCCGCTCCACTCAAATCACTCACCTCTCACTCAACAAAAACACGGAAGCGCATTACCATTACCATCTTCTTGGTTTCAGACACTGGGAAATACTGATGTTTTTAAAAAATGATGATGGTGTTAATAGTAGTATATCAACACTGTGCAGGCATCTCAAGTCTCTCGGATTATTCCGGCGGAAATCCCAGTCTGACGTGCTGGATGTCGCTGTCTCTCTGCAGGAGCAGTGACACCAACATGGGATGCTTCACGGATACAAATTCTTGCAGATGCATTCTGGGTGAGACATGCTTCAGACGCATGGTGTGAGTGGTACCGGAGTGAAATTGGAGCGGGATGGAGCGCAAGATAAGGTGCCGGTCCAGCTTTTTTGAAAAAACCACACGGTGACATGGTGTGTACCACACTAAACATGGACCAGAGGAAGCGAAGGAGAGAGTTGTCTCAGGAGATTAGAAAGAAAATTATAGACAAGCATGTTAAAGGTAAAGGCTATAAGACCATCTCCAAGCAGCTTGATGTTCCTGTGACTACAGTTGCACATATTATTCAGAAATGTAAGATCCACGGGACTGTAGCCAACCTCCCTGGATGTGGCCGCAGGAGGAAAATTGATCACAAATTGAAGAGACGGATAAGACGAATGGTAACAAAAGAGCCCAGAACAACCTCCAAAGACATTAAAGGTGAACTCCAAGGTCAAGGTTCATCAGTGTCAGATCCCACCATCCGTCGTTGTTAGAGCCAAAGTGAACTTCATGGGAGACGACCAAGGAGGACACCACTGTTGACAACAAATCATAAAAAAGCGAGACTGGAATTTGCCAAACTGCATGTTGACAAGCCACAAAGCTTCTGGGAGAATGTCCTATGGACAGACAAGACAATACTGGAACTTTTTGGCAAGGCACATCAGCTCTATGTTCACAGACGCAAAAATGAAGCATACCAAGAAAACAACACTGTCCCTACTGTGAAACTATTATGTTCTGGGGCTGCTTTGCTGCATCTGGCACAGGGTGTCTTGAATCTGTGCAGGGTGCAATGAAATCTCAAGACTGTCAAGGTATTCTAGAGAGAAATGTGCTGCCCAGTGTCACAAAGCTTGGTCTCAGTTGCAGGTCATGGGTCTTGCAACAGGATAATGACCCAAAACACACAGCTAAAAACACCCAAGAATGGCTAAGAGAAAAACATTGGACTATTCTGAAGTGGCCCTCTATGAGCCCTGGTCTAAATCCTATTGAACATCTGTGGAAGGAGCTGAAACATGGCGTCTGGAGAAGGCACCCTTCAAACCTGAGACAACTGGAGCAGTTTGCTCATGAGGATTGGGCCAAAATACCTGCTGAGAGGTGCAGAAGTCTGGTGGAAAGTTACAGAAATCGTTTGATTGCAGTGATTGCCTCAAAAGATTGTGCAACAAAATATTAAGTTAAGGGTACCATCATTTTTGTCGAGGCCTGTTTCATGAGTTTGTTTTTTAAAATAATTCTGTTGAACCACAGTTCAAAAGCAATGTCTGATTTTCATTGGTTAATTTTCATTGAATTTTTATTTATTATTACTTTTGTCAGATTCAAGTTATTTCTGTGACCATTGTGGGTCTTTGATTGATTAACAGAGGGGTACCAACAATTTTGTCCGTGTGTGTAAAACACCCTCAGAGTTTCCTTCAGTACAGGATTTGAATGAATGTATTTAGTTCCTTCCCATCACTGTATTACAAATACTGAGAATTGCATTTGGAATTAGAACATCGAATTTATTTCATACCCGCCCACCCACTGTCTAATAGCAGTCCTTGATGGAGTCGAGGAGCAGCTGCAGTTATTGACTCTGGCCCTTTCATCTGTATCTGATATGACTCATCAGATACATACATTTTTTAGCAGCTGCAGGGTCACAGAGTCACTGTGACAATGTTAGATTTCAATATGCCAGTTGAACATCAGGCTTGTCAAACAAAAGTTGCCTTCAATTTATTCCGGTCTAACTGCCCTTTGTTATCACTTTGCTCCAGTTGTCTCTTTGTCCTGACCATTGAGGGTATGTCTGAAGTTTGATACACTGTTGACCTCATCCTGCTGCCATAGCCGTGCAGCTCCAGGGCCACACCCTCCCACTTCCTGTCCAGCCCTGAGCCCTGAGAGCTCCTGAGATCCCGAGACCATCTGAAGGTTTGCCTCCTGTCTTCTGGTTCATGAGTGGCAGTGATTTTGTCCAAATCCAAGGCTTGTTTTGGTGTTGAGTGTTTGGTAATGGTTGAAGGTGACTTGGATTTACAACGTGAGAGAAGAGTAGGTTGTGGTGGAGGAGGAAGAGAAGAGGTGAGTTTTGGGTTGGAAGAAATTGTTCTTCTGCTGGGCATTTTTAAGCCTCTCTCCCTCCTTCTGCATCTGTCTTTGTCTTTTCCTAAAGAAGAAGATGCTTTTAAAATGAGATGACAAGTCCAAACAAAGGAAATTCAATTTAAAAAAGCACTCACTAGCACTGCAAACCATCCACATGCCGATCACATACAGAAAGAACAGTGTTCTTTATTTTCTGGTACAATATAAAATGGTGTTTGTGTGTAGCAAATAATATCAAATCAAATAATTTGAACTACTGTTTTTAAAGAAACAAAGTAAGCATGATGGCTTTTTGTAGTGGGTGCATTTAATCTGTATTATTTGTTTTCCTTTTTTTTTCCTTTTTTTTTTTTTTACATTAACTATTGCAGCACAAAAAACCCCTGTAAATTCTACCCAAAACATTATACTGCAAGAAGTGCAATGCATCATTGCTTGTTCTTTTTCCTGAGGCAGTTGTTGGATTAATTGGTGTGACATTCTCCCAGTTCTTCTGCTGGGTCTCTCTAACTAAACCAGAGCTCCACATCTCAAGAAAGATCCCTCCTGTTTTTTTAGACTATGGAGGCATGTTGTTACTTTTTTAATAATCTTATTACTTCTGTCAAGAATGAAAATCAAATGTATGACTAATTGAGACATAAAATAAATACCTTCTTGTTCTTTATGTCAGAAAAAACTCTAATTTATACTGTAAAACCATTGCAACATTTTTTTTACACCAGTTCTTCTAAATTTGCACAGGATTTTGTTTTGTTTGGAAGGGTTGGACAAAATTTTAAACATTTCAAACTGGCCACCCCAAGAACACTACTGAAGTTTAATCAGTTCATCTGCACACTATTTAGCTTGTGTTTATGGGTCAAACAATCTCTAAATAAAATGATACCTTAGAGATATTTTATCTTCTATTTCAAACTGCTATTATAATAAAATAAAGAGTGAAAAACAGTCAAGAGGAACTGATTGAAAGTTTAATTTAGAGAATGGTCTGAAACACATTTTTTTCACAACAGAAGTGACGATTAAGTACTGTATTTACATGTGGCATCTTTGACCTTTTCAGTATCACCTTAAAAACTCCATCCTAGAAAAAAAAGATGACATACTATTTTATTCTCTATTTGCTCTTGAAAAGGTTTCAGATGCTGAGGACATTAACACAAAGGAGATGATGGTTGGTATTGTGATGATGAAAGAAGAAGACATTGATGATGGGTTACAATGTAACTGTAAGAGCTTAAAGGCTCATTACATGCCAGTGCTAGCAGCTGTGAGCTCGGAAGAGCAGATGTTTATGTCTGTCTGCAGTGTTGAAAGGTTTAGGCAGCTAATTCTATGAAAACTGTTGAATTGTAAAAGCAGTCTTATGTGTTCATATGCTGGACTCACTGTTTCCTGTACCTTCAGCTGGTTTAAAAATCAGACTTCAATAATTCTATTTATGTATTTTTTATTTTTTATTGAAATGGCAGATGATGTAAACAAAAGGAAATGACATGTCATTTCAAAATTTGTGATTTTTTTCTGCTTACCCAATTTTTTTCTCCTTTTTTGGGTAAAGATTTGTTAAATTGTCAATCAATAGCATGATTAAACTTTGATACAATCTGTATCCTTCAAAAAATTGCATCCTTATTGGCTCACAAATAAGAAACTGAGATTTTCTCCTTCAATACTAGCATTACAGTGGCTGTATTATTGACATACTACTGAGTCATGCTGTGTTGAAGAAGTAGCTCTCACAGTTTATTTGTGAGCCAATAAGGATAAAGTGTGCTTCTAGCAAAGTCTTTTCATGCTTATGATTGACTATTTAGTACAATTTTACCAAAATTAAAAGATAAATACATTGGCCATCTACATTTGCAACAAATGTGAAATGAAATGTGTATGCACCTCACCAAAGCATTCATCATAATGATGTGTCTAAGACATGTAGTATTCTATTTTTATTTCGGACAGAGTGAGTGGTGACTTAATGTTGGATGCCAACAATTGTCTTGTTTTTTTCCTCCAAACAAACTTAATGCTTGATATTTTGGTTACAGTAATGCATATCTTAAGTTTGTTTTTTAATAAGATTTATATAATTATGGGATGGTACATTGCCAATGTTGTAAAGTTTAGATTTAGATGTGAACTTAAAACACGTAAACTGTAACGTATTCGTAAATTCAAATAAAGTGCTTAGGAACTTAAATACTCTAACTTTCTTTAATGAAGTGACTTGACATTCCTTGTCATTTTGAAACAGATTTCAAGGTTCAAAAAGCTTCATTTGATAGCTCATTTAGGTTTTAAACTTGTGCAAGCTAAACTTAAGATGAGAGTTTTACAACTGATTTTTATTTTACCTTAGCTGAAATAGATTCTCAATTTGAAGCAAACAAACAAACAAACAAACAAACAAAACAAACAAACAAACAAACAAAAAACAATAAGAAAAAAACTGCACTGGATTAAAAAATGGGCATATTTTCCCCAGCATTTCCTTGGGTTCCTTCCTTTTGGTCTAAAAGTTAAAAATACTTTTTAAATGTGCTCTGATGTTTGTTTTGCAGTAATCACTGAAGATTCTTTTGCACATGTTGCTGGTGTTAAGAGTTGCTTTTGTGGTAGACACTTATGCACCATGAGTGAAGTTACCTACACAGTAAGTTAAATTCTGCTTGTGGAAATGGGTATAACTTCCACATGACAGGTGTCCTAAGCTCAATTAAGGAGCCCGTCCTAATTCCCATGTAAGTCGTTTTCTCACAATGAGCTGCTCAGGCTTACCACAATACCATGGCTGCACCTCACTGGAGAGTGAAAGACATACAAATTATTATTGTGTGAAGCTAAAGATTTACAAAAACAGATCCATCACGTTTCAAAAACAAAACAAAACAAAAAAACCCTGTAAATATTACTCATTTTTATTGAGATATAAGTCATAAAATCTGTTTAGAAGTTTTAAGGAGATATTCATATATTATAGCTATCAATCTTAGGTATTATGTGCACCAAATATTGGTTAAAATTTATTCAGTTAAACTGAGTTCCAACTCTTACCTCAATTCTATTGAGTAGATTCAATAAGCTGTTTTTATAGTGTAGAAATTCGTGGTTCCACCAGAAATAAAATCAAAAACAAGAACACATCAACTTTAAGAGGCCCCATAGTGTTTTGAATGTGTTAAATATCCTGCTGCCATCTACTGGCTGAGAGTTAAAAAAAAAAATTTGAGATTTCTTGGTATTGTGTTTGACAAAAACAAAACACACAAAAGAAGGTACAAAAATAAATAAATAGAGGCTTAACCTACTGGTCCCATCTGTGCTATGACACGTTGAAAAGGAATGAATTGAGAAACTAAAGGAATGATGGAAACAGAGGGCAATATCTGTTCTCTTTTCTCTCTCGTCTTCTTAATGTCCAAGTGAACTGAAAGACGGTGCCAGGAGAGTATGGTAGCTTCTAAAAATGATCTCAACAACAAAATAGGTCTTTTGTTGACTCTTATATACTTGAATTAAAAACAGCATGAGAATTGGCTGTCCTAAAGTAAAGAGACCCCTTTCTCTGTACTTGTAACCTATTTTCTAGCCATTGCTACTGACATTTACTTATCAGAGTTTTTAATTTCCTATGCAAGAACTTTTTACTGCACTTTGCCTCAGCATTGATTTGTTTTGCCTATTTATGCAGGACACTGTGAAACATAAAACATAGTTGCTGTTGTGGCTGTCACATGCCATTCCTGAAGGGAAAACAACTGGACAACTGCTAAAACTTATTTAAAAGGAAAATGGCTGAATAAGAAGATAAGTCTGTGTGAAAAAACCCCCAGCACTTTCTTTTTGGCCACTAAAGAGCCCAGATTTACAAAGCCTGCCAAACTAGGCGCTGAGGAGAAGAGAACTCATGCATAGCCGATGGGACAGTCTCCCCCCCAAAAGCCTTTGTAACCCATTAACAAAAGGCCTGGTCTCCAACATTGCACAAGGAAGGAGAGGCAACAAATATAAGACAGGAATACCAAGCAAGATAAAGAGGAGAGGTTTTAGAGGAAATACACTGAAGAAACATAAAACTCTTAGCTACTGTAAAATGATTTTCCAACAGTTTTCTACTTAAGGAGCAGAAACTGTGAGAATAACTTAAGTTTATGCATATTTTTATGGAAGAGTTACTCTAGAATCTTTTATCAGTCTAAATTATTTTGATCCTGTGCCTATAAAGCTGAAATATGACTTATAAAACAAATAATTTAATTTTAGTGAAATGTTTTTGTAAAATGTAGTACAATTAAATCTGCACTGAGTTGAATTAACTGAGTTTTTATTAACAGACTTGTTAGAACTAAAACAAATGACTAACAACTACTGCTGTCTGATAAAATTAATGGAGATAAATGCATGACTTTCCATGTGAAAATCAGTTAGGCTAAGTACACAGTGTGGTTGTCAGTGGAAATGCAGCAGTGACAAAATTTTGTTGAGGATATCATGTCAAACATTTGTGTCTATTTGTGTCTGAGTATGCAAATTGAAACTTAACCTTTGATGACATACTACACTTAAACATAAATCACAATTCAGAACTCCACATATTGAACTTAAGGGCAGTGTGAAACCCTTACTCATAATAAATGAAGTGAGGAGAAATTGATAATACAGATATGGTTGAAATTCTAAAAGAAAAGAGGCCAATCACACAAGGCTTTAAAGAGAGAGTTAAACCTTTTAAACATTTATTTGATCTATTTACAGACAAAATAGTTAACTGAACAAGACAGAGGAGAAATTAGATAAGTAATTTCACAAAGATGGCTATATACACAATACTTTTGACTGACAGATCTTAATGTGGAAAAAGTGTTTAGATAAATTACTGGTAGAGGATGAAGTAAAGGCCTTTAGATAGTACAACCGTTAGACTTGTCCAATTATTCTAGCTTAAATCCAGTATCAAACAATAGCTCAAAACACTGTAGAACTGCTATTCTGTGAATGGGCAAAAAAGAGCAAGGTTGTATATGTGCCACTCAATAAATTCTGTTTTCATGAGATGAGAAAAGCCTGAGATGAAAGAATAGAGCTGGAAACACAGAATATACTCTGTGAGAGTCAACAGTAGAGAATGCGTTTGTCTATGAATTTATGTAAAGGAAGAATGAAATGCAGTGTTTTCAAAAGTCTGTTAGGAGTTGTGAAAAAACATGGCCAACCTAAAGATGTGCAATGTATAAAGCATATTCATATGGGTTTGCAGAAATGATTTTGAGAAAAGTGTGTTATTCTACCTGCTCAAACTTGGAAATGTGAAGTAGAAATTTTGAAATGTTAATTTGGAAAAAGAAAATAAAAAATGTGGATGTTTCTTAGTCGTAATTTTGTTTGAATTTGGCTAAAGTGCATTTTTACATTCTGTACACTGATGAACAGAGGGGGTTTGGTGGTCTTGGCTGATGGCATGTGTCATCAACAATGTATACTATACTCATCCTAAGTTCATGTTTTCAGAAGAAAGTCCACAGCAAGCCACTCAAAAAATCACAGATACATACCATGCAGCTAAATAACTGGAACAAGTTAGACACAGACATGTGTAAAATGCATCAGTCTTTCTTCTCTTCATGTGTTCAAGTTGTTGTTTTTTTCATCTGTTGCTGGCCACAGGCTAGTGCATTCTCCACTCTATCAAATCATGAATTTTTCATCTCATCCCTTTACATCATTTGTAGTAAGTACACTTTTATCTGTAATTAAAATTTCCATACTTTTATTTTAATGGTACTGAAATCAAGAAGAGAAAGCTAGATGCATTCTGGTCTAAAAACCTACGAGAAACTTCAAGGTGACCTTTCTGGGTCAAAAGTTCACACTGGAGAAGTACCTGAGCTTGGATGATCATCTTGTGCTTCTTGGTGGGGTTGGGGTTTGAACTGTATAGCTGAGGGAGCGACATAATTTAGGCTGGGGCAGTTAATGTCCCCCTCTCCAACAAGAGTCAGATCAGACAGAGAGTCATCCTCCAGCATCTGTACGGATTCTCTTCTGACAGAATCTTGGTGGAAACCACACTGGGCACCCTGGGGTGGATGAATGGGAGAGATGCTGTCAGAAAACTGAGGAGGAGGCCTGGTTTTCCTCCCTCCTCCCTCCTTTCCACTGCCCAGTGCAGAGTCCAAACTCTGGGAATGATGGCTTGCATTGAGCAAATGGGTGCTGCCTCCTCTCCTGTCATTGCTGTTTGCCATGGTTCTCTGGCAACTGCTGCTAGGGAACCTGCCATTGTTGGGGTTACGGGAAAATGGAGTGGAGCATCCTGGCTCAAATTCATAAAGAGGACAAGTCTGGCTGGCTGCCGCTGGTGACAGGCGCAGAAAGTCTGGGAGCTGCAGGTCACTTTTGTTTAGCAGGCCTCGTTGGTCGTTTGCTCGGTTGCTTTGAGCTTTGGATATGAGGTCGAAGAACTCTGTAGACCCACACACACAACATACAGAAATAGGTGTACAGACATAGATAACCACATGCACACAGGTGTGTGCAGGTGCACACACAACACACAAGCAAATAAAATATATTATCATCCAAAAAATCTTCAAAAACAGCCAAACACATTCTATGTAGTTAAGAAAACATGCAGAAGACAGGGTGTATTAATCAGTTACACAAGTCATGGCTACATTCAAAGTGTGCAAACAGATTGAGCTTCATGTAGCTAGCTAGCTTTCAAAGCATTTGATGCTGCTTCTGCAACATGGCTGGCAGCCAAAGGGTTAGTATAACTGCAAAAACAAAGCTACAGAAACAAAAGGATAGAGAGCAGGTCATAGTGTCTTTACCTTCAGCTTCATCTATATTAATCTTTTTCTGCTTTCTTTTCTCCATAGCCTTATGGAGAGAGACAGTGTGGTTGGGTAAGAGCTGGTGGCTTGTGTCAGGGCTGGGCACAGTCTTGCCATTTTCCCCATGGGGGCGGGCTGCACCAGCTTTCGCTGACGGCCTGTCCTTCCCCTGAGGGCAGGAGGGAAGGAGAGCGAGTGGGGCATTAAAGCCCTGGTAAGAATTAATGGTTAACTAAGGATACAATTAATAACAGCACATGGGGACTTGTGACAATTTTAAAATAAGAAAAATTTAATGAAGTTAGGGAAAAGTGCTGTAAGACTAAAATGGAAAGTTTTGGTGTTATGCTATTACCAATGACACTGGCTAAAACTAATTACAATTAAACAACTAAAATGCTTATTCAATAAACAGGAAAGTTTATTTGATCAGTGCAGTCCAACAGCGGCAGGATACTACAACATCAAAGAAATCCACTTTCTAACTAACAAACCTCACTACTTCCCTTGCAGTGGGAAAAAGCCTATCTTTTTTTTTTTTTCCAAAGATTTATTTTTGGCCTTTTTGCCTTTATTTGATAGGACAGTGGACAGAGTCGGAAACAGGGGAGAGAGCGGGGAAAGACATGCAGGAAATAGTGCCACGGGCCGGAATCAAACCCGGGTCACCTGCGTACATGGCATGCGCCCCAACCACTTGACTCCTGGTGCGCCGGAAAAAGCCTATCTTAACGCAGGCTCAGACTACATGATTATTTTGGTCATTCACAACAGAACCATGTCAACAACACAATACAACAAAAATCTTGCCCCGTCTTGGCTGACAACCTGGCCACACTACAAGAGTGATCCTGACTGATTGCCGTATGCTGACGTCACCACTGTCTCCCCGACTGTGTGTGCGTTCACAGGTTGATGGGGGGGCGGGTCAAAGAGTGTCTTTCACTCTAGGACAGAAGCGCTCTATGTGATAGTAGCCGTCTTTTGCTCGTTAAAAAGGGAAACAAGAAACAAATATGGATTGGATTATGAGTAATAAGTATGGATGTATCAAGAGAAAGCCAATATGGACTGGCTCTCTTTCAGATAGGACTTAAGGTATGCATGTGATAAAGTAAATAAAATAAAATAAAACTTACACCTTAGTTTTAGGGAATAAAAGGGGGTAAAAAGTAGTTAATCTTGCAAATAATGATGCAGAGATAAGGAGCAAATGTTCTCCTGTTATTAGACGTTAGGATTCACATTGTTGATATCAGGTCAGGGTGTCAAACTAGACGACAATGTAAGAAAAATTCTGACATGCTAGTCTTGGTAAATCGTGGTCATGGGGCATCTTGGACATGTTGGGAATTATGTCACACTACGGGTGCGCCGGTAGTCGAGTAGTTAAGGCGCGCACCATGTACGCGGGCAGCCTGGGTTCGAATCCAGCCTGAGGCCCTTTGCTGCATGTCTCTCCCCCACTCTCGTCCCTGTTTCCAAGTCTATCCACTGTCCTCTTTAAAAAATTAATTAATTATTTAGAAATTATGTCACACTACAAGCAGTGTTAATTTCGTCGACAGCCTTGTCTTCCATGACAAAAACTAGACTAAAACTAACAAAAATAGATCTGTGATGACTAAAACTGACAAAAACTAAGGCTTCTAACTAAGGATGCAATGTATCTACAGTTGAAACCAGAAGTTTACATACACTATATAAAAAGGCACATAAACTTTTTTTTTCTCACCGTCTAACATGAAATCAGATTAAACTTTTCCTGTTTTTGTCAATTAGGATTACCAAAATTATTTCTATTTGCTAAATGCCAGAATAATGAGAGAGATCATTTTTAAGACATTTTTTTTAGTATTTTCTTAAGAGTCAGAAGTTTACATACATTTCATTAGTATTTAGTAGCATTGCCTTTAAACTGTATGACTTGGGGCAAATGTTTTGGATATGCTTCCACAAGCTTCTCACAGTAGTTTGCAGGAATTTTGGCCCCTTCCTCCTGGCAGAGCTGGTGTAACTGAGCCAAGTTTTTAGGCCACCTTGCTCGCACATGCCTTTTCAGCTCTACCCATAAATTTTCAGTGGGATTGAGATCAGGGCTTTGTGATGGCCACTCCAAAACATTGACTTTGTTATCCTTAAGCCACTTTGTAACCAGTTTGGCAGTATGCTTAGGGTCATTGTCCATTTGGAAAACCCATTTGCACCCAAGCTTGAACTTCCTGGCTGATGTCTTGAGATGTTGCTTCAGTATTTCCACATAATGTTCTTTCCTAATGATGCCATCTATTTTGTGAAGTGCACCAGTCCCTCCTGCAGCAAAACAACCCCACAACATGATGCTGCCACCCCCATGTTTCACAGTTGGGATGGTGTTCTCAGGCTTGCAAGCTTCCCCCTTTTTTCTCCGAGTGTAACGATGATCATTATGGCCAAAAAGTTCAATTTTAGTTTCGTCAGACCACAGAACCTGTCTCCAAAAATTAAGGTCTTTGTCCCTGTGTGCATTTGCAAACTGTAATCTGGCTTTTTTATGTTTCTATTGGAGTAATGGCTTCTTCCTGGGAGAGTGGCCTTTCAGCCCATGTCGGTACAGGACTCATTTGACTGTTGATAATGACACACTCTTACCAGCTTCAGCCAGCATCTTCACAAGGTCTTTTGCTTTTGTTCTTGGGTTGAGATGCACTTTTCGGACCAAAGCACGTTCATCTCTGACACAGAACCCGTCTCCTTCCTGAGCGGTATGATGGCTGGACATTCCCATGGTGTTTATACTTGCGTATAATTGTTTGAGCAGATGAACGTGGCACCTTCAGGCATCTGGAAATTGCACCCAAGGATGAACCAGACTTGTGCAAGTCCACAATTCTCTTCCTGATATCTTGGCTGATTTCTTTTGATTTTCCCATGATGTTACACAAAGAAGCAGTGTGTTTCAGGTGTGCCTTAAAATACATCCACAGGTGTGCCTCTAATTAACTCAAATGTTGTCAATAAACCTATCAGAGGCTTCCAATGACATGACATCATCATCTGGGCTTTCCCAAATTGTTTAAAGGCATAGTAATCTTAGTGTATGTAAACTTCTGACTCTCAAGAAAATACTAAAAAAATGTCTTAAAAATTATCTCTCTCATTATTCTGGCATTTAGTAAATAGAAATAATTTTGGTAATCGTAATTGACCAAAAACAGGAAAAGTTTAATCTGATTTCATGTTAGATGGTGAGAAAAAAAAGTTTATGTGCCTTTTTATATAGTGTATGTAAACTTCTGGTTTCAACTGTATAGCTATTTTGCCTCCCAGCTGTACAAAGCAGGGACCCCAGGTTTGGCAGAGTGCAGAGAACACACCACCATGACTTGGTACCAGATTTAGGCAAGAGAATAAATGCTTGGACTAAAATTAAAGACTGAAATGTGAGGACTTTTTATGGACTAAAACTAGACTAAAATGTTTTGAGTTTTTGTTGACTAAAATTAGACTAAAACTTAAAAAAAGGTAGAAATGACTAAAATGTGATTAAAATTAATTTCATTTAAAGACTAAAACTAAAACTGAAATTAAAAATAGCTGCCAAAATTAACACTGACTGCAAGACTGTTTGTTGTTCCTGAAGCTCTATAAATCGGGACTGAGTTTTGACGATGAGCTGAGATGTTGCAGTTGGGCTTAAATCTGGCTGAATTCATGTAGTCTGAGCCGGCCTTCAAAGAAATGGATTTTCTAGAATCCAAAAAAGCCTTTTATGGGGTCATCAATCAGATTCAACACCAATAACAACAGAACATAGGTTGCTTTGGAATCACTAAAATTTAATTTTTTGGGTACACTGGCGAAGTTTTTGAGGTTCAGCAAAAGCTCTGTGAGGCTGGGCTACTTTCTTCTAGTCATTGGGTTTGTTACAGAAGAAAGACAACCAAGAAAATCAGATAGAAAAGTTGATAAAGCACATAGCCACGGACAGACAATAAGTTTGTTGTGGTCCTAGACTCCACATAAACAGTGCACATAAATACAGCCTGAATGCCACTTGAGACACATTTCAGTCAACTGGACATAGTTTGCTTTTCTTTAACATATTGCAAAGTGACACAGACAATTGAAAAAAGGAAAATGATGCACTTAGTAGCGTGATCTCATCAACCAGAAGGTGGAGACAGTCAGTGAGTTATAGAACATTCCAGTGCAAGAAGAAAATGCAAAAAAAACGGAGGTAGAAGAGATCTTACTGATGATGATTGGTTTCTACTTGCTGGGGCTGGAATATGGCTCTTAGATGAAGCTATTTTCTGTTTCTCTAAATGAAAGAAGAGGGAGCACATGTAGAGATGCAGCTGTAAAAATATTAATTGTGGTTACCATGTTTGTGTGCTTCTTACCTTTTTCAAGAGTGCGTTCATCAATATCTAGTACTACTCGCAGCCCATCCAAGTTAGATATAGGAAGACCCAGATCTAATGGCTCCAAGTCCCCGCTCTATATCACATACACATGTGAGTTAGACATAAGCTGATACTGTATGTTTCTCGGTCTATCTGGCAGCCATTTTTAAAATGCTACTTACAATGCGTGCCACCAAGTCATTGAGGTGCAGGCCATACTTGGCTACAACAGGCCTAAGTACCTCCGTCACTGGCTTGGTAGGCTTTGCTTTCAGGCCCACTGAGCGGTTTATGGGAACCAAATCGAGTCTGAAAAAGAGATACAGAGTTAATATCTGTAGGAATCACTAAAACAGAGTAATAAAAACTGTGGTTTAAAGACCTGCTTTTTCCCTCAGTTTCACTTGTGGTACAGGTTTTAAAATTTTGGTGATTATTGCTTGTAACTTTACCTGAAGAGAGTGCGTTTTTCTAGCCGGAGATCGCGAGAGCACAATGTCATACAATCCTGGTCCAGAACAAGGGGCTGAGCGAGTAAGAAAAAAAGAGAATAGCTGTCATGAAAGTTGACCATCCCTAAAGTTCAATGACAGACTGCTTAAGGAAAAAGTGGGAAAAAAAATCTGTCACAAACACTGCTCACTGAACCCCTTACTAGTAAAGCCGGGAATTCACTGTGCAATTTCAAGCCAACCATACAACAGTTGTGGCAGAATGTAAACTCATGCTGTCCGTCTGAATTGTTTATGGCACACGACCCATCATGCATCATGATGTGCTCACACTTTATGGTCTGATAGTCGTGCCCAACACACTGTGCGAGTGAAGTCAGGATGGGCTGCGACAGAAATCCGTGGAGTTTCCTTTTTAAGAAGTCTCACACACTGAGGGTGAAGTGTTTCCAGTCTCTCTCTCACTATTTCTCTCCTTCCAACACACACAAACAGCATCCCCTCCATGTCGGCTGCTGGTCTGTGGGTAGGAATATTTCCTGTTCGTTTCTTTCCTTTATCATAGCATGGCTGTGGGGGCATCAGAAAGTCTTTCCAGCTGTTGTCAATGGTGATTTAGTACGTTGTCTGACAGTTTAAAAGGAAAAAAATCCCCCAACGTTGTTCATTCTGCTCGCGTTTCTGCTCTGACTCTGTGAGTGTCTGAAGTCATACAACCAAAATACTAAACATGTCAGAAATCCATCCAACCAATCGGGAGCATCTCATCGAGCCATAGTCAGGCCGTGGTCGTCCATAGTCGCTGCACACAGCACGTCAATCAAAGCCTGATCCAATTGAAAGCTGTCCCGACTTCAAAGTGAGTAATAGAACTCAAATTCATGGCTGAATCGGAAGAAAATCGCACAGTGTATGCCTGGCTTAAGAATTAGGGATTGGCAAATCCAATCCAAAACCTGGGAATCAGATTGGTTTGAAGTTCAAAAAGTTGGATCAGAGAATCACTAGTTGCAATGGCATCTTGATCTGTGGTTTTAGTCACAATTTAGAAAAACAGCATTTCTATATTTCTAAAATGCAGGCATAACTCCACAGTACAATGTTACTTATTAAGTACCATCTTAATAGCTTTTAACAATCAATCTTTTTTTACTGGTGAGACTGACAAAAACGTTAATTTTAGCTAGCCAAATCAGAAACTTGGTGGTTGTAAACTGCCCCAAAGAACTCACATGACAATAACATATTGTAGGTAACAAATGGGGGGATATACATAAAATAATCTTGTAACTTTTGCAGTTTACTTACATAAAAACTGAGGTGAAAGTAACGGTTCAAAGCACACACATGAAGAAAAACGCACCTAAAAATATTGACAGTGTCTCTTTGCTTGGGCGCTGTTTGCTTTTATTTAAATCTGCTATTATGCATACAATTAGGGTGACGAGCCACCAGTGAAGGACAACAGAGATTTCATCATGACTGCAGCACAGTACTTATAAAGTGTATCATCCTAAGATTTTATTTATTAGGGCCTGAGCACTGACAGTGCAAGAGCCCTAGTGGAATTGTAGGTGTTTTTTTTTTTTTTCATTCCCACTCTCGCCCATTTCTGGGGCATTAGACATGCACCAATATACGTGAAAACTGGAACACACCTAGAACTCTAAAAAAATGAGAGGTTGATACAGGTTTCAACAAGACTAGGTTAAAGCCTATAACACAGCTGACCACAACTATCTGGGATCTGTTGGGGTGTGTAATTGTGCTGTCCCTAATGTCGGTGGGTTGAGAATTGAAGGATCTCAAAATTTAAAATATAAAGCCCTGTCAGCAGGAAATAGCAAACCTAACACGCCAGGCTCCCATAGAAAATGTTTGGGATTTAGAATCTTCAGAGGGTGAACAGAGGAACGTTCTGTCTGTCACACTTATTATGGGCCAATCAGAGTGACAAATTGCATTGTGCCCATGCGCTACTCTTGTGCAGGCCACTGATGCCATAGATTGTTAATGGCGGAGCTTCATCTAAAATTGATGCCAAGGCTGGTCAGGAGACTAGTGGCTGTTTTCAGAGATCCAGTTTATTTGGCTCAGTTCAGCAAGAAGAGCCAGCTCTTTTACCTCACAAACAGCTGTTCATTCAGTACCACTCTGGCTTCTGAATTAAACAAATCAAGCATTTTTGTTGGTCCCATGATTGAATAACTGCACATTTTTTTCCCCCAAAACTGTTGAACTAAATCCTTTAATTTTCAGAATAGCAAAAATTGTACATAATGCTTGATCTAAAACTATATTCTTTAAGACAATCATGCACCAGTTCTATAACTTTTTTAATATGTTGAATACTGTAAGTTTTTTTACATTAAACATAAAACACAGTGTGAGTGGTCTTCTGTGATTGCCATTAAGAATATAAATCATAATAATCATAATAATACAAATAAAATAAATAACACTGTTTTGTCAAAATATATCCCAAATAAATCAAACCCTAAATGGAGCATGGGGAGAATAAATAAAACATGAAACTCAAAGAAGGACTAAGTTTTACATAATGTTTTGTATAAAAGCTATGTTACACAACTAGATACCAGTCATTATTCATAAGGAATTTATTGTTACTGGTTACTTAAATTTATATAGTTAAATTTTCCCATCTCTTTCCCACCTCTCCCTCTCCCCCTCTGTGAATGTAGACTGAATGGAGATGGAACCCTAAGCAATGTCATCCCCCCTGCCCTTCAGCTATTCTTTTATCGCATGTGATCACATGCACCGACACAGACACATCGAGTCAACCACAATGCTAAAGGTGTTCGCTGTGGCAAGACGGTGAGGAGAAAATATCCTTTCTTTATTCTGTGCTCTTTTGTGTGGGGAGGGGACACATCACTATAGAAGACACACAAGAACATTTTCTCTGCCAAGACAAGCTTTGGGTGTTGCTCTTTGCTCTGGTTTTAACTGGAAAAGTGGTCCAGTGCTGATTAAAACACTACAGCAACACCTGAGCTAACAGCTACCGTGACAGCACGCCCTTGATAAACAGACAGGTAGAGCAAAAACATCTCACTTTAAGTGTTGGTCTCTTTGCTTGTCTAATAAAGACATGGCGTCCAGTTAGGACAAAACTGCCACTGCGGCTTAGTCCGAGCTAATTCCTCCACTGGCAGGCCTTGTATGCAACAACTCGCAACAACTAACCCTGTCCCTGTAACTATCACACACCCATGCTGAAGCAGGTCAGCAGAAGAGGGGAAACACCTTTTCTATCACAAAAAGCTTTCAGGACCATCTAAATCAGTGCTCACTGGACACATGGGACCTCAGGTGTAGGCCATTCTCAGGTGGAGCAGCATCATGTTTGGTAGCACTTGCTTTAATGAAAAAATGCCGTCCAGTTCCAACAGAAGTAAAGCTGTGGCTAAGTCTGAGCAAATCACTCTCCTAGCAGCCATTGTATATAAGAACTCACACAACAAGTAACCCTTTCCCCCTTAATTATCACATAATCATGTGGAAACAGGTTGGCAGAGGAGCAAAAACATCTTTCACAACATGAAAAGCTGTAACTAAGTTTTCATTTTTTATTTCATACAGAAACGTGGCCCAGCTGTAGTAAAATGGATGCAATGCTAAAGCTATAACTGAGGTATTTAGAACAGTGGAGGCAGCCATTACTGAGGGCTTTCAGTACAACTAAACCCAGGCCATAGTGCAACTCTGTATGCATGGCTCTATTTACCACAGTGGAGGCAGCCATTAACGATGGCTTTCAGTAGAACCAAACCCAGCTCTGTATGATGGGACTCTGAAAGTAGCATCAAACACCTACTCAGTCAGTCACACACAGACAGAGCCATCTGTAAGGCTGACCTCAGCGGTCAGTCAAAAATAGAACCCAGGAATTGCCTCAATAGCACCACCTTTAGTGCTCTATTGGAACACTGTCAAAAGGCAGTTTTACTAAGATTTATAAATTTTGGTGCTTCTTGGGAGAGCTACAGAAAACCCAGTGGGACAATGTTTTTTTTTTTTAATCTTCAACAGGATATCTGCCATTTTGAATAAATGAGCCAAAATTGGAGTGTTTTGGGCTTGTTCCAGGGGTCATACTTGATCTAACTAGTCAGTAAGATTTTATCCTATTGAGTTGTTCTCTGGCACAGAGCAAGAGGAGACAAGGCTGATAAAAAGTTCCTTGGGACATTTTCATAAGACAAAAGGTGTGGTCAGCTCTCAAACTTGCATATATTTGGACAAACAGGAACTTGTTTAACTCAGCTGTGCATAGTCCAATCAGACTCTAACTACCTGTGTTTATGAAGGGCCCATCCCTGCATACATTTATGTGGTCAGCTTTAGCATACATCATAGCGCCTCCTAGTGGATAGGAAATGTTAGGGTTTACGGTACAAGCTGCTGTTTCAAGACAATCCAAAATATTCACATCAAATTAGAGTCAGGAAAGCCTAAAGAAGTTGATTCATGTCTGCAAAAAATCTGTGACTTTTCATCAGAGGGTGTAGCCTCGGCGGGGCCACAAACATAAATGTTGCCATTTTGTCTTGCCACATATATTTGAACAGTCATTAATCAGGTATACATCATCTCATGTGAGTGACAAATTGTATGTACTTCATAGCTGTCCTTTCAGAACACATTCGTATTTGAAATTTTGATAAATTGCATAGCACCACTCTTTAGCCAAGAGGAAGTCACTCTCCTAAATTTCTTGTTACATGTCCTAAAATGTTGGCCAAGTCATGCTGCAGCTTGCTCAGTCAGTTCCCAAGGAGTTAACCTTATGCATATTCAAAGGTAAAAAGTTTACATAAAAGGGTGTGGCCATTATGTTTTTCTTCCCCATGAAACAGGAAGTAGAATTTTCAGGGGGCAGAATTTTTTTTTTTTAAATCAGCCCCCCACAGGTTCAACCTAGGATTTCAAACATTTGTGGTCAGATGTGTCATGTCAGGATGTACAAAAAAGCCTCTTGGACCCATATTGTGAATCAAACTGGAAGTCTGCCATTTCGATTTTCTGGGTAAAATAGCATATTTCATTGGCCGTATTTGAATTAACTCGTCTGAGAGTGTTGGTGTAAAGGGTGTAAAGCATGGGTCTCAAACTCGTGGCCCGCAGGCCAATTGTTGCCTACGGGAAGATATTTTGTGGCCCCCAACTTGACATCAAAGTGTAGTGTTAGTGCGGCCGCGCCTTTTCCGCACACAGGCTCAGCCTCAGTTACAAAAATCAACCAGTTTCTGCTGCCAGTTATCAACACTGCAGCTTTAAAGCCAACAAAAGGCTTATGTTATATTCACAATATGAATAAGCATTAAGACATAAGAACAAGAATTCAAAATAGGGGCCTTAACCCCCAAATGCGTTTAATTAACACACTGCAGCCGAAAAAACACGCTCCTTTGATGTCTTCATAATAAACAATCTTCCGGTTGTTATGGTTGAAGGTAAAGGCATCAATGATTTTTGCTTGGTCCAGGGCTCAGGTTCTGTCTGAGTTTATTGCCAGCAGTAGGCTACCAGGTTGCTGGTCTGAGAGTCTCCGCTGCTGTTCCTCAACTCATTCTTTAAACGACGCAGACATGAGAAAGTGTGATCACAGATCATTGATGTGACAGGAAGGGTCAGAGATATGGATAGGAGTTTGAATACGTCTATAAAGGCATCCAAAGGTTTTTGGCTAGTGTTACGGATAGGTTTGGGATCTTTCTCTTTCTCACTTTTCTTTTCCCCTGAAACTATAAGCTGGCATTAAACAGAGATGCAGCAGCTGTGTTGTAAATATATTGTCTGGTAAAGCCTGGGAAATAAGGACTACAAATCCCAGCGACACAGGTTAGTGTTGGTAGACATCACTTCCTGTCTATGTGTATGAAGACCTGTTGATTGGGGAATTGGGGACACCTGTACAGAGAGCGGGGATTCACAACAGCTGCAGAGCCATGCCGTAAAGAACTCCTTTTCACTCTTACATCTGATGGACTTCGTCCTTACCAAAATATGAAGTTGTACAATTCGGCCCGCACAGTGCTCACCTAGCTGTATGAGTTTAACCTGCGCACTTTAAACCGACACCACCATTTCCACCATCTCTCCACCACAACACAAACACCTGAATGAAACCAACCAGACGGGGCTGGCAGCTCGTGGAAGCCAATGACTGTGCTCGTCGAGCAACAGAGGAAGGACACTGTGCTCGAGGTCCAGACTTCATGCCAGGTACGCACAGCTGCCATTTATTTGCCTATGGTTTGTTGCTCAGCTCAAAGTTGTGTAGTTTTCTCATGTGTGGGTGCAGTGACCAGAATTTCATTTATTGGGGTTGTCTAAATTGCATTCATAACACTTGTCAAACCAAACTTCCCCTGAGTGGGATTACAACAGCTGCGCTCAGGATGACAAATGTTTTCTCTGCGTAATTGTCCGTCAGCCATAAACACAGACATCATATCTCGCTTTGGTGAGTGACTCAGTTCAATTTCCCAACTGATTTAATCCCTCATTTTTAAAATCTGTAATGCCAAACTAATATCAACTAATTTTATTTACATACAATTTAATTTTATGTCAACAAGAAGTGAAATCGTGGTCTTGATCACTTAAGTTTAAGGGTCTTTACAGGTCTTGTCAAATGGTAAAAATTCCTCTCATAACGACAAAACAATACTTTATAATTGAACATTTAATCCTAATCTGTACACAGCCTGTCCAATGACATGAGAGGTTGGCATGTTTAGTCTTGATGCAGTGCTAAAATACGCACAGAGATGGCCCAGTTCATCACACATGCAGTGATGTCAGAGGGATTCAGATAGAGTGGACCTGCAGAAGAACAGCTGTAGAGCTCATACATGTGTTTAAAGTCAAGTTTTCACTCAGCAGGTGAGGGTTTGCAGCAGTGCGGAGAATCTCCGCAGGATCCTGTCTCACTCTCATTCTCCTCTTTGGACTCTGTGCACTGATTACAGGTCAGGTAAAATAGGGCTTTTGTGTGCAACAATGCAGCACTCATTAAATGCTATCTGCATCTAATTTTGGATTATTTCTCTTTATCAGCATTACAGCAGCCTTTATATCAGTCGTTGGTCATATTGGTATTGCTAAAAAAATGTCCACCCCACAGAATGTCTCGGAGGGAATCCGGCCCCCGACCCTAAATGAGTTTGAGACCCCTGGTGTAAAGCAAGAAGAGATGCCCCAGGTCAAAAGTTACGCTGAAGTTTCTTATTAGTTAGAAAGGCCTGGCCATGGCAGCTCCTTGAAGTTGGCTATCTTTCTAAGGCATAGGATTTTCCTGTCATGGAAACAAACTTTGGCAAAACAGATCTAAATCTATCAATCTTGGTTTAGGTCATAGACTGTAGGAAGAATTATACAAACCCTGTGTGACGTCAGTCGTCTGCTTACAATAGGCGGACTCAAACGGCTCTTGAAGCCAATCCGTGGAGGCTTCCATGTTGAAATTGCGGTCTCAACCGAACTTTGGATCAACCTAACAGCCCGCCCACTAAGCGCGACTTCCTGTCTAGCCTGCTAGCTAGCACTCCAGTTGACAGAAACGGAGCCTCTGCCTGCCGAGCTATCTGTCAGTCAAATGAGACGCGCCAGTCAGCTTTTATCCTAAATATAATCCAAACGATCATAGTACAAAAAAATTCACCCCCCCCCCACAGTAAGACATTAGCTAATGAGACACGTTTGGTGTTTTGAACCAGGCTGTAAATCAGTTTATTTCTAGTGTCAAAACCGACTGTTTAACATGTGTGCAGATGGGACTTCTCGTGTTCCTGCAGCCAGCCTCAAGTGGACACTCGCGGTAAAGCAATTTTTTGCACTTCCACATTGGCTTTATTTTTCAGGACCGAAGGTTGCTGCTTGGTTTAGGTGCATGTTTGAACATATCAACACGCCAGCACTCTAATACCTGTGAAGATTTTATTGAACTGGGGGAAGTGGCATGATGTTAAATTACGATTTTAGCAGTGCTGTCCCACCAGAAACAATTCAAACTCTTAGAACTTACCTGTACATCACTGTAACTGAACTAGATTTTGTGTGCTTATTGGAAATGTGTGCCAGAACAAGTGGCAGCAGCACATTTTTCTCTGAAACATAGCGCCTGCAACTAACAGCATGAAGAAATGTTTTTCCCAAACCACCTATAAATCCTTCAAGAAATGAAAAAAATCACACAACTTTTGAATCAAATTTGTGTTAAAATATTAGGGTAATCATTTCTGCCATATTTAACAATCTGCCTGTGGTATGGTTGCAATGGCGATTTGTTGCCACAGTGAAACAGGAAGTAATATTTTCAGGGCTTAAAAAACACTTGTAGAGTTATAAAACTTAGTAGAAAACATTCCTTTGGTTAAAGGAGAGGACTCATATTGGTTTTGTAACTGGTTGTGGCTTTTGGGCTCAGTGGTGCCCCTACAATATTTTTAAAAATCAGCCTAAGCACTAACCTTGCAGAGCAGATGGATACGCCCGTTTCCGTGTTTCTCACTGGCGAATCCATCTTGCAAAGCTCTCATCTGAACTGTTTAGGCCCAGTTAGAAAGTGACAGGACCAATCAGCAACGAGGGGCAGTACTTTTGGGCGCGTTGGAGTCGTGACGTAAGCAAGCAGCAACAAGAAGCCGGAGCAAGAGCTGGTGCAGTTATGGCAGAAGACATTAGTGTAGATGCTGCTAAAGCACCAGTTTTATCAGAGCTTAACGACATTTCTTCATTAAGAGAAGAACAGAGGACAGCACTGAGTTGTTTTCTATTCAAAAATGACAAAAGTCAGTTACTGACATGTCTATAGTCACCATGGTTTGCGTTACACTGTTCTATATGGGGTTTATTCCTTGGTAGTGGCGCATGCGCACCTCGGTAGTGGCTACAACGTCAAGTGTTTTGTTGCTCTGACTGGCCTGTAAAGATGTGACAGAACATTCACCCAATCACCCTCTGAGTTTTTTTTCAAAGGCTCTGCCCTTTCCCAAATGCTGGCTATCAGAGGTTGTCCAGATGGATGTGTGAAACAAATCCATCTGGCATGTCAGGTTACCCCCGCACCTCTTTAACCTAGGATTTAAGAGTTTGGTAAAGATATTCAGCACAGCTAACCTGACATGCCAGATGGATTTGTTACATACACCCATCTGGGAAAGCTTCAATAGGAAACGTCTGAGAAAAGGCAGAGGCTTTGAAAAACTCAGAGTATGATTGGGTGAACGTTCTGTCTGTCACATCTCTACGGGGCAATCAGAGCGACAAAACACATGACGTAGCTGCTATCGAGCTGCGCGTGTGCAGCTACTGAGAAATAACGCGATACATGGCGACTGTAGACATGTCAGTACTCGACTTTTGTCGTTTTTGAGAAGAAAACAACTCACTGCTGTTCTTTGTTCTTTTTTTAACAAAGAAATGTAGTTAAGTTCTGATAAAACTGGCGCTTTAGCAGAATCCACGCTAATGTCTTTCTCCATAACTGCACCAGCTCTTGCTGCTGCTTGTTTATGTCACGACTCTGCTGCGCCTGAAATTACTGCCCCTCGTCACTGATTAGTCCTGTCACTTTCTAACCGGGCCCAAACAATTCAGATGGGAGCTTTGCAAGATGGATTCACCAGTGAAAAAAACAAGGAAATGGGCGTATTCATCTGCTTTGCAAGATGCCTCTTGGACCAATATGCCAAATCAACAAGACATGCTGCAACTCTCAGGTGCATGAAGGTGTGAGGATACGTTCAGTGCTGCTTGCAGCCCTAGTTCTTTTTTTTTTTTCCAAAAGGACAGAGTACATAAATGAACACAAGCACAAAATACACACATGAACAAAATTGTCGGTACCTTTACATTAAAGACAGAAAACCCCACAATGGTCACTGAAATAACTTGAAACTGACAAAAGTCATAATAAGTAAAAAATTTACCTAAAATTAACTAATGAAAATCAGACATTGTTTTTGAATTGTGATTCAACAGAATCATTTTAAAAAAAACAAACTAATGAAACTGGCTTGAGACATATAGACTTACCTTTTCCCCTCCAACCAGGAAGAGGTCTACAGCTGCAAGGTTGATGCAGAGCTTCTCACAGATTCCCTGCAGTAAGTCTCTGATAGACACACCAGCCCTCAGTGGCACAGAACAGTATGAGCCGTCAGGCAAGCTTATGTTACATTGCCTGGAGGGGGCGATACTTCCTCGCTCTGTTGACATTGATACCCCACCACGGGAAACTTCACCCTGACAAGAAAATAGAGACAGAAAGTAGAAAGGAGATAAGGAGATGATAGAAATCAAGGTTGAAGTCTGACAGTATTTCAGCATTCTCTTTTTGTCAGGGCTGTTTGACACGTTGTTTTTTTACAATGAATAATGAACGATGAAAAAGCAATGACTGCATTACTGCAATATCCTGAATAATTATTTGGGAATGCCTTTTTCCAGACTGACCTCGTTCCTCCCCAACCCTGATGTTGCTAGTTCCAGACTTGCTCCTGATGACAACGATCCCTGGGATTCACGGCGACCATTGCTACCAGAAAAATCTGAAAAATAAAATATGCAGTGCTTTGAAGATAAACTTGTTTTTGTATCCAGCCTACTAAATTAAATTCTCTGTATGCCAATAATAAAAAGTCATGTTATAGTTTACATCCACATCTGTCACCACTTTAATCACAGCGTAAATTAAGAATAATAAAAAAAATAGCGTGACAATGGAAGTTGTTACAACACTGATACAAATTATTCTAGTGACTAATATCTAGTTAACATCACTTTCTTCTTTTTTTTCTATCAAGAAGCCAGCTTTAATGGGAAAAAGATATAGAATGAAAACCTTTCACCCTCAAAATATCAGTTCTACCCCTTGCCTCATGAGGATGTTAAGGAAAACTTGCCATAGTGTTCCTGAGAAACTGCATAAAAAATGGGATGACTGATTTTAAGCTGACTACAGCTATCACCCAAACAGAACCACTGAAATAAACAGTTAATTTGAAAGTGCTCATTTTACATAAAAGGAACCACTCCTGGTGGGAAATATAGACTTTATAGACTCACTGATTGCTGAATGGTGCTACTGAACTATCCCTACAATGGCTTCATTCTCAAGGCATAAACCATGTTGGTTTTGGATCTAAACAACATTAGGTTCAAACCTAGTATATGCCTGACCGCATCTGTCTGGGATGCCTACTGAAATGCCTGACTAAATTGTGTGTTCTGGCAGAGTGACTTTTTGCTGGGGTGTGTAATGGTGCTTTCCCTAATGTCTGTGGATTGAGAATCGAACGATCCAAATTCCTGCTCTCTTCAGAGATCCGGATCATATGGTCATATCAGCAAAAAAAAAAAAAGCCAGCTCTTTTGGCTCCCAAAGGGCTCTTCATTTGGTACCACTTTGGCTTAGACATAGTAAGATTAAGAATTTTTTTGACCCATGATTGATACAGCTGCATGTAATTTGTTTTCAAAAAACTGTTGGACTAAATTCTTTTATTCTCAGAATATCAGTAAAAACAAAAACAACAAAAAAAAAATTACATAATGCTTAATATAAAACTATATTTTTTGGCTGACAATCAAGCTCCATTTTTATAACTTTTAATATGTTGAACTTTTTTTTTTTTTTTTACACAAAAACATAAAAGACAGAGTGAGTAGTCTTCTGTGATTTCCATCCAAATAAAAATAATAATAAAGTAAATAGCCCTTCTTTGTCCAAATTTGTCACAAATAAATCAAACTGTAACTGGAGCATAGGAAATATAAATAAATCATAAAACTGAAAAAATAACTACATTTTACATAATGTTACACAACCAGGTAGGGGAGAGTGGGGGGATCTGTGCCAGGGGGAAGTAGTGCTACCCCAATTTTCTAGAAAAACACAAAAGAAATTGGTCATGTGACCACATATTTTGAAGAGCCATCCATTTTACTCATCCTGCATAAAAGAGAGACACATAGCATGAGAGGTAAGCACATTTTAGCTCAAAAAACTGTTTTTTGCCTTTCAAAGTAAAATTTCTATGATCAAGGTCTTTTGATTCTTGTGTCTGAACAATTACAGACAAGTTTGAAAACATTTCACGCATGTTTTAGTGCTTCAGTAGGCTACACAATAAGTTAGCATTATGTTCGCTCTAAAATGCTGGATCATGCTAGTTTGTCAAAATAGTGGGCCTGGGGTGATTTGTGCCAAAGGGCCTGGGTTAAGTTGTGCCAGTGGCACACCCACAAACCCAGACACCCACACAACCAGACACAAATACCCACAAATCCAGACCCCCACACCCAGAGACAGAAATCACAGACCAACACGACCTAGACCCTAACCCACACAGCCTCTCACCCAGACCCACACACCCAGTCCCACACACCGATACACCCACCCTAACAAATCCACACAACCACACAACGAAACCTACACACCTAGAACCCAACAAAGAAGGGCCAAGAACGGTTCGAGGAGTGAGGAGGTGGGCGTGCCTCATCAGTGTTTGATTTACTTGCCATTTGTTTAATTTAGCTAACACTGATTTCAGTTTTGACTTCGCACTGTTATTAAAGAGCAGTTTTATTCAGTTTTTAAGTGGCCTAAGTCACAATGAGATGTTCAGAAATTGGCCTAAATCACTTTATTCGTATACATTATATAAATGACAGACGGCGTTCTATGTATGTCAATAGGCATCTATTGCCAAAGCCTTTTTGCCTGAAATGATTCACAAATATCATATAATGTGTTTTAAGTTTTTTTGTGTTTTCCCAAAAAATAGATAATATGACTTATGCCATTAGTTTAATAGGGTGGCGATATCTAAATAAACCCTGAATGAGTAATTTGGTATTGAATTTGTCTTGCTTTTATATAGCATTACAGTTTATGAGATTAAAATGTTATGTTATACTTCAATAATCTTCATTAATCACTGGCACAATTTACCCCAACGTATCCTCCCCAAAGGCACAACTTACCCCGCACCAGGGCAAGTTGTACCACGAGACCACTTTTTTTCCGAAAGCTATATTTCTTAAACAGTTTATTTCAGATCCAAAGTTATTGTTCCCAGGGATGCACCACATCCTGAAATATAGGCGCATACTTAAGTTGGAGGCATTACTGTCATGGCCTCACTTTAAAGTCACTTTGAGTAAAAACTGGCACAACTCACCCCACTCTCCCCTACTTTCCTTATTTATGTAGTTATTGTTACTGGCTGCTTAATTGTATATGGCTACATTTTCTTCTTTCTCTCCCTCTCCCTGACTCTCTCTGTGGAGACTGAATGGTACACAGAGCCCTGAGCACCCCACACACACACACAGTGGCAGAACAGTGAGGAGGAAATATCCTCCCTTTATTCTGTTTTGTGCGTTTCCCCTAAACGTCACTACAGGAGATGTGCAAAACATCTTGTCTGCCAAGACAAGCCTTCGGTGTGGCTCTCTGCTCTGGTTTTTAAAAGAGAAGTGGTCAAGGCGATCCTACAGCAACATCCAAGCTAACTGCTATCATGCTAGCAGGCCCTGGATGTGCTGGGCAAGCCCATCATGATAATGGGAAACCCATACCAAAGCAGACTGGGAGAAGAGTGAAAACATCTTTTCTTTAATGGAAAGCTTTCAGTGTTGCTCTCTGCACATGTTTAATAAAGAGATGTTGTCAAGTTTAGACAAAACCGCTGCTGCAGCTAAATCCAAGCTAATTACTCCACTAGCAGGCCTTGTACACATCCACTCGCTACAACAACCCTTTACCCATAACTATTACATACTCATGCCGAAGCAGGTTGGCAGAAGAGCGACATCGTTTTCTGTTACCAAAAGCGTTCTGTGTTACTCTCTGTGCTTGCAGTTCATTTCTGACAAAAATGCCACTGTGGCTAATTTTGACCTAATTGCTCCATTAGCAGGTCTCTTAACTATGACATACTTATGCCGAAGCAGGTCAGCAGAAGAGCGATAACACCTTTTCTATCATGGAAAGCTTTCAGTGTGCCTCTCTGTACTTGCTTTTATCAAGAAACGTCCAGTTTTGATAAAAGTGCAGCTGCTGCTAATTTTGAGCTAATCGCTCCACTAGCAGCCATTGTATAAAAGCATTCACACAACAAGTAACCCTTTCCCCCTAACACATAGTCATGACGAAGCAGGTCAGCAGAAAAGTGAAAACATCTTTCCCAACATGAAAAGCTAATAGGGTTGAAAAACGACGCAATACTGAAGCTATATCTGAGATATTTCCAATAGTGGAGACAGCTGTTTATAGGGCTTTTAGTATAACTAAACCCAGCCCACAGTGCAACTCTGTATGTATGCCTCTATTTACCACAATGGAGGCAGACACTACTGAGGGCTTTCAGTACAAGCAAACCCAACTCTGTATGGTATGACACTGAAAGTAGGATCCGTCAGTCAGCCAGTCAGTCAGTCAGTCAGTCAGTCAGTCAGCCAGTCAGACACAGACAGAGCCATCTGTAGGGCTGACCTCAGTGGTCAGCCAAAAATGTTTATGTAAAAAATTTGATTAAAATGCTCAGAACTAATTACTGTAGTTGAAGTCTGCCAGCTCTCGTTTCTTGGGGCCTTTCCCAAAGCTCCTGTTGCGAGACCAGGAGAAAAACATGCCTTTCTTCCGGTCTCCAGACTCATCCCGACAGTCCTCATTTAAAGATCTGCCTGACTTGCTTTTCTTCTCCTCCTATAAGAAACAAAGTAAATAAAGCAGGGTTTACATAAAGAATAGGACAACCAGGTCTTTCCAAATTATGTAAATATGAATTTTTCAACTGTGACCTAATTGGTTTGACAGTTTCTGAATAATTTCACCACCTACAATAAATTTCTGCATATTAAGACACTAATACTTCGGAAAAATATAGTACAAAGTCAAGTGGTAGCCTTTCAATTTTACCTTCTTGGGTGTTGAAATGTTGGAACGTTCCGAACCAGTGGTGCTGTGTTTGGAGGTTGGGCTGCTTGGGATATGGTAAGGATCAGGCAGGGGCCTCTCCTCCACCTCTGCCAGCATACACTCTTGGTACAGCAGAGATTTGAGAAAACGGGTGTAGCTGTCAAACTTCATCAGGTTGAATATCTAATGAGAAGTCGATGAGAGAAATTAGTCACCATTTTGCAATGTAAACTGTGGAAAAGACTGAAGCAGATATAAGACGAAGATGTAAAAAAGCAAAACAAGAAAGACAAGAGGTGTTCAAGAAAAGAAAAAAGAGCAGAAACACAAGCAGTGGCAAACTGACTGAGCAAGGAGGGAGAAAGAAATAAGAATGACACAGAATGCAAAGAGCAAAAGACAAAGAAAGACAGTGGTAGAGGATGGTACATTTAAATGGTAAATGACTTCAGCTTGTATAGCGCTCTCCTAGTCGTCTTACTACTCAAAGCGCTTTTACATTGCAGGTCACACAAACCCATTCACACCCTTTCACGCCATTCACCCCACATTCACACACTGATGGCAGAGGTTGCTATGGAGAATTGGCCATGAGTATTAGCCAATCCCATTCATATGCATCCATACCTATTTACATGCAACCAACATGGGCGCAAACTGGGGCTAAGTGTCTTGCCCAAGGACATATTGACATGTGACAGTAGGAGCTGGGGATCGAACCCACAAATTTCCAATTGCAGGACAACCCACAAAGTCAAATATCACAAAAGTGATATCATAAAACTCCGTAAACCATTCTTATTTATAGATGGCAACTAGAATCCAAAATATTTTATTTCATGGAAGTCCTAAAATCTAACAAAGTACTCAACTTTAGTACTTGAGTCAAATAATTGAATATGCATTTTAACATTCTATAATTTTTTTACTAAAGGGATATACTATAGATTCAAGGGACAACTAGCTTTGTATTTGTTACATTAGCACGTGAGGAATTCTCTGTTTGCTCTTCCGTAGCCATCATTATGAACTAAAACTACCTCATCAGAGTTGCATGTCATTTGCTCTGCATTTGCTCTAGGCTCTGGCTCTGCTCTGGAAATGTGTGATGAAATACAGGTGCGGCAATTCCATGTAGACAAACCACAACGGCAGAGATTGTATGCTGGCTTTAGAGCCTGCCATCGCATCCCTTATTGTGTCTCCTGAGGAGGCACTGTGGCCAGCGGTCAGGTGCCCTCAACCCCAGTGTCAGGTCACGGATGACCTTCTCACCAGGGCTTATAATGCCGGAGCATGTGCCGGTCATATCGGCAACTCCTTGGCTCATCTCATGTTTGCCCTCTCTGCCTCCCTTCAGGAGGGCAGAGTCGAGACCTCCTCAATTAGTCTCAGTGATGCGTCATTGCAGGCCTTTGCACTGATGTCAAGGGAACTTGGAAGGATGATGTCCTTCCTGGTTCAAACTCGCTGCCAGGTATGGCTTGCACAATCACCCCTGACAGAGGCATGTAGGAGGACCCTCAGGAGCATTCCAGTGACACCAGGGAAGCTGTTTGGCTCAGCGGCACTGAAGCGAACTGTTCAAGCTCGGCAGACTCGGCAGCAGCTGTCAAGTCTCAGCAGAAGCATGCCTCCCCCCAGTAGGCCCAGGGGCCCCTCAACTGGCCCTCGAACCCACCCACCACCACAGACTCACTCCACCGGCTGGCGTGGGCCTCCACATCCCGCCCAGAGGCTGGCCAGGGACTTTCGTGCCGGGGACTTTCGTGGCATTGCCCACTCGTCCTACAGACCACCTTGAGCCCCGGATCCTACCCACTGCCCCTCCAGGGCCCCTAGGGGCGGGGGGCCCAAGACTGAGGTCTCGGGGCCGGCTGTCAGGTACTTTTCACACCAGCAGCTCAAATATTGGGCTGCACACACTTCGGACTCCTGGGTGGTTTCCACCTTAACCCACGGGTACAAGTTACACTTCCGACGCCGGCCCCCTTCCTCTGGCCGGGTCAAAACCGCCATCATCAGTGAACCGGCGAAAGCCCTGGCACTGGACCAGGAGTTATCCGCTTTTCTGGCGAAGAACACAATCCAGGCTGTGGATCCTCTGTCGCACCACAGAGGCTTCTACTCAATCTACTTCAATCGGATTCCGTCCGATTCTGGACTTGAGGGGACTGAACAGGTATATAAAAATGTTACTGTTCCATATGATAACCACTGCAGAGGTCTTATGAACTGTTGCTCAGGGGGAATGATATACGTCCTTAGACCTCAAGGACGCCTACTTTCATATCCCAATTGCACCACAACACAGGCAGTTTCTGTGCTTTGCATTTCGAGTCTGCCATTGGCAGTTCAGGGTGCTTCCATTTGGACTTTCCGAGAGTGTTCACCAGATGCATGATGGCAGCTCTTGCACCTCTGCAGTCTCAAGGCATGAAAATTCTGGCGTATCTGGATGGCTGGTTAATCTGTGCCCCATCCCGGGCTCAGGTGGTCCAGGACACAGCTCACCTTCTCTCCCATGTGGCCCAGCTGGGCCTCAAGGTAAACCTGGAGAAAAGCTGTCTAATCCCCTCCCAGACCACAACCTTCATTGGTGTCACTCTGGACACAGCAATCATGAGGGCAATTCCGTCCTCTCACCGTGTGGACAACATTCTGCGCCTCCTTCTCCTTTTTCAGAGCGGCAGGCTACTGCCCTACGTCATTTTCCTCCGTCTCTTGGGCAAACTAACATCGGTCTCTGCCGTTGTTCTGCTGGGCTTGCTATCGCTGCGCCCTCTGCAGAGATGGCTGAACAGCTTACACTTGGATGCCAAACAGCACAGACACCGGAAGCTCCAAGTGTCACAGCAGTGCATCCTTGCCCTGGTGCCGTGGAGGGACAGGTCTTACATGTCCAGGGGTGTCCCTATGGGCTCAGGCCCATCCCGACGAGAGGTTGTCACCACAGATGCCTGCCCCTCAGATGGGGTGCAGTGTGGCAGAACAGGACAACTCAGGGACAGTGGTCAGGGCGAAATCGCACCGAAAACATGAATGTGCTAGAGCTACGAGCTGTGCATCTTGCTCTCCAGCACTTCCTGCCATATCTGAGAGGAAGGCATGTGCTCATTCGGTCGAACAACACCTCAACCGTCTTCCATTTAAACCATAAGGGTGGCACCAAGTCTGCACAGCTGCTGCAGGTGTCCCAGGACCTCCTGATTTGGGCAGCTCCACGTCTGGCCAGCTTGCGGGCAATGTATTTACCAGGAAGGCAGAGCAGCTTGCCAATTCCCTTTCCCGTCCCAAGCCCCCATCGGGGGAGTGGCGTCTTCACCCAGAGGTGGTGCACATAATCTGGGGCCTCTTCGGCCGAGCAGAGATAGATCTCTTTGCCTCAGAAATGTCGACCCACTGCCCCCTCTGGTTCTTCCTGACAGAGACAACCAGCCCTCTGGGCCAGGACACACCGGCCCACCCTTGGCCAGAAGGTCTTCTGTATGCCTTTCCGCCGCTTCCTCTGATTTGGCCAACACTTCAGAGAGTGCTTCAAAAGGTCACAGGTTGTTACTGGTGGCCCCCTTCTGGCCAGCAAGGTCATGGTTTCCTCTGCTGCACAGACTCTGTCACGGTACGCCATGGCGCCTCCCCGAACGGACAGACCTACTGTCTCAGCTGGGGGGGTCGGATCTGGCATCCCAATCCTCAGCGCCTCAAACTGTGGGTTTGGCCACTGGAGGGCCCGACCCGCTGCTGAGCAGCTGCGCAGACCCTGTCAGGTGGACCATCATGAATGCCAGAGCACCATCCATCCGCCTGCAGTACAACAACAGGTGGAAGCTTTTCTCCAATTGGTGCATTGCCCGGGGGGAAGACCCAGTGCGTTGCACTGTGCCCACTGTCCTGGAGTTCCTACAGTCCCTTTCAGGAAGATGGCAGGTCGCCTTCTACCCTGAGAGTGTATGCGGCGGCAATATCATTTCGACATGCTAGAATTGACAATGGCACGGTAGGGAGTCACAATCTAGTGTCCCTCTTTCTTAAGGGGGCTCAGAGGTTGCATCCCCAAGAGCCCTGAGAACTCCACCATGGGATCTACCTCTGGTGTTGGACGCCCTATGCCAGCCTCCCTTTGAACCCTTGGCACGGGCAGAGCTGAAGTGGGTGTTATGTAAGACCGCATTCCTACTAGCCATTATTTCAGCTAAGTGCGTCAGTGAGCTACACACCCTGTCAGTAAGCGCCTTTTGCCTGAGGTGGAATCCAGACGACTCAGGCGTCACTCTATGGCCAAACACAGCATTCCTCCTGAAAGTGCTGACACGTTCGCACCTCAACCAGCCTTTAAGGCTTGCACAGTTTAACCCCCCACCAGGGGAGGGTGGGGGCAAGCCAGAACTGTTGTGCTCAGTACGGTCCCTGACAGCCTACATTGCAGCTACTGCTGACGTTCAGCGGTCAGAACAGCTCTTTCTCTGCCACAGCGGCCCTAATAAGGGTCACACTCTCTCAAGGCAGCACCTCTCCCACTGGATTGTGGACGCCATCGGGCAGGCATATAGGACTAGTAACCGTGCCCTGCCATCCGGCGTGAACTGTCACTCTACTAGGAGCGTCTCCACGTCATGGGCTGCCCTGAGGGGAGTACCCTTGGAGGACATATGTGCCGCTGCCTCATGGGCATCGCCAAACACATTCGCCAGGTTCTACAGGGTGAATGTGGCCACTCCCCATCCCCTGAGGGTGTCCCTCCTGCTGGAGTCCTCCAATTCTACCCAATAAGGTAGGATGGCAGGATTCCTCGTGACTTTGCTGGTATAAGTCATTCAGTGCTTTAAGCACTGCCTCTGGCGGTCAGCAGGGATGAAATAGAACGAAAGTACTCAGAATCCTTGTGATCCGCAAGAAGATTCTGTAGGAACAGAACCCTGGCTGACGCCGGAAGATATAACCTCTCTCCGCCCATCCAGGGGTCACAAGTGACGTTGTTGGTATACATACTCGAACTACGCATGCACAAAGGGAATATTCAGTGCTTTAAGCACCGCCTCTGGCAGTCATTTGGGATTCATAGAACCGTAGTTACATTCATAACTTTCGTTTTAAAGTCCTTAACAATTTAGAAAGTTACATGAGCAGAAACTTTACACGCTGTATATTTGCATGTATACATGAATACATCACAGGATTACTCATACAACCTTCAAAATGAAAAATTCATCCAAATGAATACAAAACTCAAAAAGTCATGGTGTTTAAAAAGAAGGAAAAAAAAAACTAGAAAATTTTCTTAGTAGGAACAGAATACCCAAAGTTTTCAACAGACCCAGTGTTCTCATGCAGAGAAATTTTCAGACATTTAACAGTTTTTTTCTGGAAAAAAGACATTTGAAAACTGATTGTAAAAATATAAAAGGTGATGATAAGGATCTGTCTTGCCTTGTGACTCCTACCAAATTTGAACATCTGATCATAGCTGCTGAAATCAATACAGATTTTTTGCAATTATCCCCCTATTCATCACAAGCACATCTTTGAAACAATTAATTATTTAATGCTATAATGTAGGAAGAAAAATAATAATTAACCATATGCTTCCTATTTGCATAAGCTGTTGTCAATCACAATAAGTCTTAAATAGAGTAACGAGTTTCTCAGTGTATACACCACCTGCAGTTGCTGTTCCCTGAACATGTCTGGCCGGGGGGCATTCAAAATGTCGTCAGCAAGTTGAGCTTGACTGTCTATGTTCACTGGTGTTGTGGCCTTACTGGACAGGAAGCTGTTGTAGATCTCCCTGGCATGCTGAGAGAGCTGTGACAGGAGAAAAAAGGAACACCCACACACAAAAAAAATTAAAACAAAACAAAACAAACAACAAAACACATCTGGCATCTGAATTTGATTTTCCTTCATTTTTGTAGATCCCTTCAAAATCTTGTATGTCACTTACCTGCTTCTTGTCATTTTCAGGGATGTTGCTGAAAAACTCACAAGCCTGCCAGAACAGGATATTCTCTTCACTGAACTCTTTCTTAAGAAACTCCTGTAAAGTCAGAGGTTAAAATATATTTTACAGTGATAGAGCAGGGTATGGCAGGCTGACATCAATATTCAAAAGCTTTAAAACTAATTTGTAAACACTGAAATATTTTGCCTTGCATGACTAACCTGACAGAATATTGCTTAGCCTATGTACTATAAATTGTTTATACACCCCTGTTGAAATGCCACATTTTGATGGTGCAAAATTGAGGCAAAAATATATAATTTTAGAACTTTTTCCAACTTAAAAAAAAACATACAAAATACATTCGTAAAGTATTAAGCCCCCCTTCTCTTTTTTCAATTATGTTATATTGCAGCCTGATGCTACAATGAAAAAATAGGTTTTATTCTCATTAATCTACACTCAGTACCCCATCATGACAAAGTGAAAACAGAATTCTATAAATTATAGCAAATTTATGAAATAATGAAGTATTACATTTATGTAAGTATTCAGACCCTAAGCAAAAACCCTACTTTGTTAAGGTTCCTCTCATTTCTCTGGATTGTTACTGAGATGCTACACCTGAATTGTTTGGACATGATTTAGAAAGGCACAGACCTCTATAGAAGGCCCCACAGCTGACAGTGCATATCAGAGCAAAAAACAAGCCATAAGCTCAAAGGAACTGCTTGCACAGCTCACAGAGTAAGGATTGTTGCAAGGCACAAATGTGGGGCAAGCTATAAAAAAATTCTGCTGCACTGAAGGTTCCCCAGAGCACCGTGGCCTCTGTGATTCTCAAATGAAAGAAGTTTGGTACAGCCAGGGGTCACTCTTCCGAAAGCTGACCGCCTGCTGGGGCAAGAGAAGAGGAGCTGGGGAGAAGGGCTTTAGTAAGATAAGTGACCAATAACTGATGGTCACTGATTGAAATTTCAAGTGTTTTTGCAAAGGGTCAAAATAAGTATGTCAATGTGATAAATCAGTTTGCAAAAATGTATAAACTTCTGTTCCCACTTGCTCATTATGGGGTACTGAGTGTAGATTAATGAGAATAAAAATGATTTTTTTTCGACTGTAGCATTTGGATGTGACAAAACAAAAAGTTAAAAAAGTGAGGGGGTCTGAAAACTTGAATGCAACCACTGTTTAATATATTTCAGTTTTTTTTATTTTTCGTAAATTTGCTGTGTTTTTTATTCTGTTTTCCCTTTTTCATGACGGGGTTCTAAGTACTGATTAATGAGAATAAAAATGACCCTGAATGCACTGCATTTGGGTGACATTTCAACCTATTTTTTTTTTTAGACATCAAATTTGAGACAAAGCTTCTTTGATTGTGTTGCACTGAATCTTAATTTCCCTGAAACATTTGTAGGATTCCAAATTTTCCTTTTTTTTTTCTTTTAAGTTATTAACTAATTTGTAACTTGAGAGCCCAAAATTGCCATGAGTATTTTACAATTTACAATTCTTATTTGATTAATTTTTGTCAAAATTACTTACCATTCCATTCTTTAAATACAGCATTACTCTGAACGTAGTTTCCTGCATTCAGCACCCCGAACGCTCTCATGATTTAATACTAGCACACCCAACACAGAGCTACATACTGTAGTATGAAAAATCATACTACTTCAATAATAATTAACCATATCATTACTACTTGCCACTATCCATCCACTTGTCGGAGTTTTGGGGATGTTGGTGCACTTTTGGGATAACACAAAGCTCTCTTCCCAAAATTCCAAAATATATGATATTATTTTAGGGGTCACCTTAGGTTTGTCCAGTTACAGTTTATACCGCTTGATATTAAGCAAAAGGTCCATGATTTTATTTGCTGACTCACTAAAGAACAGCTGTCTAGACAGCTATTACGGCCATGTAGACCATCCCTATTTCTATATCTCCTCTTATTTTTCCTTAGGAAGCTTTGTGCAACATTAGAGAAACCACAGACTATCTGCTATGTGAATGTGCTGGCCAATACCAGTCACGTGGTCCTGTCTTGGCCAGGACATTCTTATAAATGAGATTCTTAATCTCAAAGAGGTTTTCCTGGTTAAATAAATCTAAATAAATAAATAATATGCGTTATGGTACCGAGAAGTAGCGGACTCCCACAGGGTCCTGCAGCAGTCTCTCAAAGCACACAGCCCAGCTGGCCACTCTCCTCTCTGTGTGGCGTCGATGGCTCTGAACACTAGGGAGGCTGGCATTGCTGTTCAGACTGTTGTCAGAGCTGCAGCCCTGAAGCTCTACGCTGTTGAGTTCTGTTCAAACACACAAATAACACATCAATTAGTTTTTAGTGGTAGTGTCACTAGAGGGGGTTAAAATCTTTGTGTAAGTCCTTATTTAAATAAATAAAGGATTTAATTATAAAGCTTTTTAGAATGTCAATATTGATTTCTAAATGTTTTGCTCATTGTGAACAGCTCAGCAGTGCAATCAATGTGTGGTTGGTCAACACAAGCCTCATGCATTGCTTTTTCATCACTTTTAAGCAAAATACCTCTATGCATTCTCACTCTTGTATTTTAAATTTCAAAGGGACATTAAAATTTTAACAACCCATCAAATTATACAAATTTTGATCAAGTGGTTCTCAACTTCCAGTGGGTTGCGAAACTGTGCCAGGGAAAGCACCAAGTGAACATACAACCCATCAACACATTTTTAAGGTTTTCCTGTGATGGCAAGCTAATTTTGGTCCTTTTCTCCAGATTGCAACTTATTATTCTCCTTTCCCCCAAATAAAAAAGCTGGGTTTTTTTTTCATTCTGTGGAGCATTTATGAGCTCAGGAACTAATCTAATGTTGGATAAGAGGGCCTGGCTTGCAATCTCTGCTCAAGCACATCCCAAAGGTGCTCGATGGGGTTTAGGTCAGGGCTGTGGGCCAGTCAAGTTCTTCAACACCAAACTCATCAAACCATATCTTTATAGTCCTTGCTTTGTGTACTGGGGCATAATGTGCAATGTTTACAAAATCAGATCTCAGAGACTTAACATATTGCACCCACTTTGCCCAATGTAATCTTATTTTTCTAGTGTTAAACTGACAGAGAGAGACCTTTCCATTTTGTAAAACTCAATTGTCACATACATCCAGTTATTTATTGCAGGTTTAACCAGTGACATCCATCTTTTGCTTACCTGCTGTCAACATTTTTTTATGCAAACACAAAGATACTTGTGCTCAACAGCAACAGGGCAGCAAGCAGTGTTTTGTTCTATTAGTCCCACAACACCTCCAGAGGCCTGAACAGTGATCTCCAGCGCCCCAGAGCCACCTGCCCACCAGGCCAACACAGAGACATTCTCTCTGTAGAGAGATTCAGTAGAAAAAGCTTAGCAAGAGGATGGGGGGAGGGAGAGAGGTATCTAAAGAAATCTTATTCCAGAGAAAAAGTCTCCTCTTATGTCTGAAAACAAATAATTTCTTCTTTCTGTACCATGTTACATAGGGATGTTATCTTATCCAATATAGTATCCATTTTGTTGGGTGTGAAGTCAAAATCTTAAGACCAGCTTGTGATTTTAACGTCTTTGTTACGACCGCGGTCGTAATCTGTTTTGTTGTGGTATATTGTATCTATTTCCTTTAATGTGGTTGTGCCTGGAGTGTGTATGCTGAATGTGTGAGACAACTATCTGGTCAATTAGGTACACCATCGCTGGTTGATGATTGGCTGATCTGGGTCCCGTGCGGACAGCTGGTAGGATGCTGTGGAGCTCGTCTTCGATTTAAGGAGGAGAAGTGATGTCACTGCGGTGCAGGGGGAGCCCCATCTCATTCATCTTTCAACCGGCCACGCCACAGCATCATTGTAGCCAAGCTCCGTAAATTGTTAACTTAAATAGTCTTGATGTAATATGGTAAGGTAGGGGTGAAATTTATTAGTTCATCTTTGTGTAGTAGTTAACCAGGGAAATTGATTTACGTTGTTGGTGGTTTAATTTAAACGTCTCTCCATTCCTTAGTTCTCTCAATTTCACCCTGAGGTATTCAGAGTCCTTTGTTATTGTGAACCTTTTAAGTTTGTGAAAATAAATTATAACTTCGTTAAAGTTGTTGTGGCAACTTGAGAGATGAGTGATTTGGGTCATCTTCATGTTGTGTCCTGGCCACCCCTAAATGGGGCATAACAGTCTTCCTCTTATTTACTTTATTTAAGCATTTCTAACCACAGTAGAAATGCGAAAATAAGTATAAGCTAAGTAGATTTTTCCCACAGATTTTCTAGTCTGTCTATATAACTTGCAGGTTTTTATCAGGTAGTGTCAGAGGTGGAAATGGTACATGACTATTTTACTCAAGTGGTAAAATTTAATTAAGTACAAGTACTGGTCTTTAAAAATACTCAACTAAAAGTAAAAAGCATTTTATTCAAAGTTTACTCTAAGTACTGAGTAGGTACTGAGGAGCTGTACTCAAAAAAGTATGTTAAAAAAACTACTCAATTACAGTAGTACAATTTGTTACTTTCCACCCCTGAGTAGTACTGCCTGTAAATGAATATTAGAAACTAATTTATATTCCTTATTTTTCCACTGTGCATCATAAGAGGGGTTGCACCAACACAGTAGTGCTCTAATCTGATCTGAGATGTAGTAGCGTTTGAGAGATGGTGGGCCCCAATGTCATCTCTCTTTTGGTAATTGCAATGCTCTATATTGTACTCTGGGCCTTTGTCCTAGCCATATGAATCTTAACATAGTTTTATCCAATTCAGTAAAATGATGTTTTACTTAATGTTAGTGGAAGGGATTGAAAAAGATATCAAATTCTTTGCAGAATATTGATTTTGACTTTCAATTCTTGAACTAAAACTTAAAAAAGGGTTGAGGTCAGTGTTAATTTCCTTGACTAATCTATGACTAAAAATGTTTGTTGACAGCCTTTCTTCTATGACAAAAACTAGACTAAGACTAACAAAATAGACCTGTTATGACTAAAACTGACAAAAACTAAGTTTAGTTTTCGTCAAGATGAGTAAAATTAGACTAAAATGTAATGTAGTTTTTGTCGGACATTCTAAATTTGTGATATTTCTCCACTGTGGGTTAATCTAAAAAAAAAAAAAAAAAATGCATCTGTAGCTATTCTGCCTCTCAGCTGTACAAAGCAGGGATCCCAGTTTTGGCAGGGTGCATAGAACACAGTACCATGACTTGGTACCATATTAAGGCAAGAGAATACATGCTTGGACTAAAAGTAAATACTTAAATTTGAGGACGTTTAATGGACTAAAACTAGACTAAAATGTTTTGAGTTTTCATCATCTAAATCTAGATCAAAACTAAAAGAAGTAGAAATGACTAATTGTAGCTAAAACTAAAATGCATTTCATTTAAAGACTAAAACTAAGACTAAAATTAAAAATAGCTGCCAAAATTAACACTGGTTGAGGTATCATCTTGCAAGATTTTTTGATCTTATCATACAGAGAGTTATAGTTTTTGGCTGGCCACTGAGGCCAGCCCTCCACATGGGTCTGCATGTGACTGATTGACTGAGTGAATGCCTCTACTTTCAGAGCCAAATACAGAATTGTGCTATGGGCAGGGTTTAGTTGTACCGAAAGCTGTTGCTAATGGCTGCCTCCAGTGCAGTGATTACCTTGGAAAAAGCTTTAGGCTCTTGGACCGATTTTATAAAACCAACAGGAAGTCCACATATCCAATTTTTGTTATAAAAAAAAGGCTAAAATTAGGCATTTTCAAGACTCTCACTTGGAAAAATTCCTCCTTTTAGTGAATCCATCCCACTTCAAATTTTATGTAGGTGTGAAAAAAGGCCTTATAAAAAAAGACATTTCCATAGCTCTTGTAGAGAACTCAAAAGGCATGGATGTGACTTGTCAAATTTTGATGACTTGCCATTTTGTGGAAGTGTACCATTACCTAAATATACGGGATCCCAGCTGCCTGTACTTGTTTGACTGCAGACCTCAAATAAAGACCAGGGCCTTAATTTACTAAAAGGCAGAAGGTACCTGGCCTTTATATGAAAAAGGTTTGTATTTGGAATCAGGCATTTAACTCTAATTCTCTCAGAGAACTTTTGTTCGTGTCTTTGAGCAAAACAAATGTAGTGTAACATCAATAGTAAAAGCCTACAACAGGGGTGTCAAACTCATTTTGGGACGGGGGCCGGATTTGCTCTAATTTAATGTCCTGCTGGCTGGACTTCTTTATAGGGAAGTCATCAGGCCCAGAGTGGCTAATCTGGACAACCAGGAGAGTTCCCTGTGGGCTGGGTTGCTTTCAGGGCCAGTAGGGCTGCCATACAGCAGCATTAAACAGGCTGCATTAGCAAGGATGGACACAGGCAGGAGCAGTTATTGTTTGAGTTACGTTTCCCCTCACAAAACTCTCTCTCTCTCTCTCTCTCTCTCTCTCTCTCTCCATGTGGTTGGTTGAGGGGAGTGGGCCATCCGTGTCCATCTGACAGGAAACAAAACCATTACATTGGTTCCACGTTTACCATGCCAGTGGTAGATTCCTCCAGCCTAAGACAGTTAAGGTAATAAACAAGCGAGAAAGATGGATAACTAGAAAAGCACTCGGAGAGTGCAGACCTCTGCCATTAGCCCTATCTCCCAATAGAAAAGAATCCTTTAAAAAATGTCTGGATCCAGACGGTGATCTGGATCACCACCAAAATCGAATCAGTTCTTCCTTATGCCATTTCTGACATTTCCTGAAATTTTCATCAAAATCCATCCAGAAATTTTTGAGTTATGTTGCTAACAAACTAACAAACAAACCCTGTCGATCACATAACCTCCTTGGCGGAGGTAATAACTAGAGTGAAGATGGCGAAAGAGTTAGACTAAAAAATGGAGAGCTTTAGAAGCTCACGTGACTAAATATGCACATTTATTTATTTAGTTATTTTTGTAAATGTTATTAATTTTCAGAAACATTAACAGCAGCAGAGGACAACCAAACAACATAGAACCAATACAAAACATGAATAATATAAAAAAAACATGACTAATACACAACCTGACAAAAAAACATGACAAATACAAAACCTGACAATCACAAAACATAACAAATACAGAACAGAACAAGTCTCAAACTTAACAATGACATTATGACAAGACAGCACCAAGATCAAGACTCAGCCATGGAACATCAAATAATGTGTAGTTATCAGAAGTAGTGTAACACGCCCATGCTAAAAAAAGAAATCTGCAGTATTGTAATATACCGCATTAATAAATAAAAATGGAAAATAGGAGCAAGAAAAGTCATTTCAGTCAGTACGCCTCATTCTTTCTCTGTTACATGATAACTTTTAGGAGCTGGGATTCCAACCAAAAGTTAATCCGCCCCACCTCAGTAAATCTGTAATTTCAAACGGTAAGTGAACTAAAACAGGTTGCCAGATTTTGAAAAAATCTTTCAATTTAGCAGAAAAGCTTTCCATTGGTATAACTTTGTATAGCTCTCTGTACCACTGTGTTACTTTTGGGGGTTTCTCTTTTGGTCCACTGAAAAAGAAAACAACGTCTAGCTAGTTGCAACAGTTTCATAAGAAGAGTGTGTTGTGAGGGGTTGATAATAAAACCTTGTGGTGGGAATCCCAGCAGGAACAATGCCGGTTCAGCTTTAATTTTTATATGTAAAATTGTGCTAAGCACTTTTTAAATATTTTTCCAAAAACGTGCAATCATAGGACATTGCCACATTAGGTGAAAATAAGTCCGTACTTCCTTCTGACATTTTTTACATAGGGGAGATATGTTGGAGCTGCATTTATTAAGAAACTCTGGTGTACGTTGTATCCTATGAAGTATTCGATACTGACTTTCCTTAAACCGGTTACATGTAAAGATTTTATTAGATGATGAAAATATCTTTGACCAGGCCCTGGTGATTTTCCTCCTTGTAAATTCCCAATAGCCTCACGTATTTCTGGTTCAGTGATCGGAGCACATAAAGTTGTCCTTGCTGCATCAGACAAAGTTGGTAATGCTATTTTGTTAAAAAAAAAAGACAAAAAAAAAAAAAAACGTCACTTAGGGTGTTTACATTCAGATGAATAGAGGTCCTCATAAAAATCCTTCAAAATTTTAACAATGTTTTAGTCTCATAGTGTCTTATTCCATTTTTGGCTTTAAGTGAAGATATTATGTTGTTTGCCTTTCGGCCGTTAGCTATGGGGTGCTAGTAGCCTTCCTGGTTTGTTGCCATACTCAAAAAAAATGGTGTTTTGTGAAGAAAATAGCTTTTTCTGCCTTTCAGTTAAAAGCTGGTCAAGGAAGGAACGCGCTGTTTCAAGTTTTTCTTGTGTTTTCTTTGTAGGGGAAGATTTAAATTCAACTTCTAGTTTGTTTATTATATCCCCTAGTTCTAACTGTGCCTTTAATCTGTTTTTCCTTTTGGCGATGTGTATGAGATAATTGCTCCTCTCATAAAAGCTTTGGCTGTTTCCCATAATATTGATGCAGATGTGTCTGGAGTGCGGTTTGCAGATAAAAAAATGTTTAACTGATCGTTCATGTATGATATAAAAGAAGAATCACTGAGCAAAACAGGGTTAAAATGCCAATGCCTAAACTGAGGGTCATAATATGGACGATCTAATTCCAGAACAACTGAGGAATGATCCAAAACAACACATGAATTAATCCTACACAGTTGTGTACAATCCAGAACAGCTCTTGACATAAAAACATGTAATCAATGTTTGAAAAACTTTTAAATGGATGTGAGAAGAATGTATAATCCCTTTCTTTTGGGTTTATTATCCTCCAAGCATCAAGCAGTCCTAGTTCAGAGCATAATTCCTTAGTTGCTTTTGACATTTTTGATGATGGTAATTGTTTAGAAGGATTGTAATCCATTACCATATCCAGTCTACAGTTGAAATCACCTCCCATAATTACTTTAGTACTGGAAATTGATGAGACATCTGAAAGAAGTCTAGAATAAAATTCTCTGTCAAATGTGTTTGGGGCATAAATAGAACCAATTAACACATATTCCCCAAAGAGAACACCTGCTATCAAGATATACTTCCATTTTTATCTGAAATAGCTTTATCAATGTGAAGTTAAGTTTTCTTATGAATTATTATTGCTCCTCCCCTACTCCTAGAGTTATACGATGAATACAAGACCTGTCCGGCCCATTCCCTCTTTTTAGATGCTCAATCAGTGAGATGAGTCTCTTGTAGCAGTGCTATTCCAATATTATTTTTCTTAAATTCAGATAGAATCTTTCGCCTTTCAACTACACTGTTGATGCCCTTAATATTTACTGTGGTTATTTTGATAACACTCATTTAGTGCAATCCATAGTATCTGTGTCTGTGCTTTTTGAACTACTGGTAACAATGTGTACCAGACTTTTGATGAAAGAGGTGCTGTCAAAAGAAAAAAAGTGACAATAACTGACTACACATAAATACAAACACTTATCTAAAAAAAGAACTTCCAACCAGTGAGATATAATATGTGCTGTTTTTAATGCCATAACAGTGCATTTGACAAATACTCTGCATGTCAATGCAATACACTATGGAAGCGTGTGCTGCCATAACCTCAATATCCCTCACTATCAGACTTACCCCCCTACACAGCTCATCCAATTGTGAACAAAAATTTTCTCAAAAATGAACCCTTCAAAATTGTATGACACAATTGCCACTTTAGACTATGAACAATGGACTTGCCTGTGCTTCACAAAAAGGGGGATCAAAATAAGAACTGTCATTTTCATGTCAGTTGCATTTCATCATAACTCACATCTAAACAGGGCAAAAACATCATATATTTAATCTATTCTGCGTATTTCATATATTCTGGGTTTATGAAGAAAAAAGAAGAAAAAAGGGTCGCCAACACAAAAAACGTCTCTTCAGGATACAAAATGTCTACCATAGACCACCCGGGAGCCACCCTGGAACTTGAATAAGGTATTTGTTAAAAGTTTGCCCTGTAACATGATTAAACAATAACTAAAACATTGCACACATGGCTACATCCATGGGTTATGTTAGAAATCAGAGGAGTAACATCATAGTATGATTCTTTTAAAACCCACCGTGTTCATCCAAGGGACTGGAGAAATGTCTCTGCTTCTTCTGCTGTTCGGAACCTGCGCTCTGTACCCGTCCTGCAGTGTTTCTTTTCTAACAGCAGCGGAGAGATCTTGTTGTATGAAGAAGGACTGTCCATCATGTTGGAGGTTCTGTTTCGCCTCAACAGCTGCCATAATTTTGACTTTATCTCTGGAATTACGGAGTTTAATTATTACTGGGCGATTCCACTGCTCCCTCGACGCCAGGCTTCTATGGGGTCTGTCGATCTTTATGCAGCTTTTCTCCAACTTCAGTCCAAGGATTCTAGGAAGCCATGTGTTGTGTTCTAAGAGCTAATCCTCCCCAGGCCAGTAGGTGGCACTGTGTTACTGTGTGTTACTCCTGTTACTCAAGTGAAGAAGTGAAGGAGTGTTATGTTTTTGAGAATGTACACAGTAAAGTGAAGATGAGAATGTGGTTCTCTGTCCAGTGGTTCTTTTACATAAGTTAATCCAAATACATAACAAAATTGGGGACGAGGATGGCCGTGGCTACTACTCCTTTGCCTCCTGTGTTCCTACAGTGTCCTGAAGAACCTGCAATGCCCTTTTGAAACATGGCTAAAGATGTTTGAGAAGTACAAGCTTGCAATCGGCGTGGAAGGAGCTAAGTGGCACGACGCCCATAAGCGAGCTGTTCTGCTGCAAAGCAATGGAACCGAGGCCCAGAGGATTTTCTACACCTTAACCAGCACAGGAACTACTTATGACCATGCTGTGGTGGCTCCCCAAGATCACAAGCTGAGAGACAGAGTTGCAAAGAAACAACTACACCTGAAAATATACACGGATGCCATAAGACATGCCAAGATACCTAAACTGCACACAGGAAGCCTAGTGCGTGTGAGAAACCCCTTGCACGCCAAGAAAGGAAAGTCTAAGTTCAGTAAGCCTCTTCAAGTAATAATACAGAAAGGACCTCACAGCTATACACTGACTGATGGGAAGATTTGGGATACTTTGCGGCTGTCTGTGCTACCAGAGACCTTCACTCCTCCAACAGAGGAATCACAACCTACAGAGCCAGAGAAATAGAAAACAACCTGCTTGGATAAAAGATTATGTCACTTAAAAGTAAACTTGCAAAGCAGATGGATATGCCCGTTTCCTTGTTTTTCACTGGCGAATCCATCTTGCAAAGCTCCCATCTGAACCGTTTGGGCCCGGTTAGAAATTGACAGGACCAATCAGTGATGAGGAGCAGTAATTTCAGGCGCAGCAGCGTCGTGACGTAAACAAGCAGCAGCAAGAGCTGGTGCAGTTATGGTGGAAAAGATTAGCGTGGATTTTGCTAAAGCGCCAGTTTTATCAGAATTTGACCACATTTCTTTGTTAAAAGAAGAACAAAGAACAGCAGTTAGTTGTTTACTTTTCAAAAATGACAAAAGTCAAGTACTTAGATGTCTATAGTCACCATGTTTTGCGCTATTCCTCAGTAGCTGCGTATGCGCAGCTTGCTAGCGGCTACGTCATGTGCTTTGTTGCCCTGATTGGCCCATAGAGATGTGACGGACAGAACGTTCACCCAATCATACTCAAGTGAAGAAGTGAAGGAGTGTTATGTTTTTGAGAATGTATACAGTAAAGTGAAGATGAGGATGTGGTGCTCTGTCCGGTGGTTCTTTTGCATAGGTTAATCCAAATACCTAACACCTTGTTTCAAAGAATTGTATGGGTTGTTACGGTGAGTACTTGCACTTGTGTGTTTGAGATTGTTTGAGCTGTTTATCTAAGCTCGCCACTTTGTCCTCCATGGTAGAAACTCTTTCTTCAGCCTCAATGATACGTTTTGCTTGGATATCGAGTTTGTTGTTTATGCTATTCAGAGTAGCATTTAGAGGCACAAGTTTCTTTTCCATGACTTTGCTGATGTTTTTGGTCACTTCACTGATTAGCATAGCCATGTCTAGGTTGTTGGAGTCCATTGTGCTTGGCTCACCGCTGTTTGTTGCTTCATCAGCCTCCACTGAAGTTGTATCTTCTTGAGATTAAGACTTGTCTTGTGAACCGAGGCATCTTCAAATTGTCGACATTCAATTGTGTTTTAGACATGTTAATTTCTTGTTAGCGTGGTAAAGAAGAGTCAGTTGTTAACAATATGGCAGGAGCTCAGCTGACACACGTCTATCTGGCAGCCATCTTCGAAAAAAAAAAAATCTATATATTTTTGTTATGATGAGCTCACAGCTTGATGTAAATGTGCTAAGTGGAGATCACACAGGCAAGCCAGCAGACCCAGGTGTTCAACACATTACTCAGCATAGACCGTGCAAACCAATTTCAAGTTTCTAAATCAAATCAATGAAATGTCCAATTTCATAGCGTATACAACAACGTATAAGTAGCTACACAACACAAATAAGCTCTAAGCAAATAGCAACTGTGTTACAAGAACTCTACCTTTGCAGCTGCTGCCCCTCCCCCAGTATAAGAATGGAAAGATAAGATTCAGTCAATGTTGATGTAGAAAAGAGTACAGTATTGACATGATATGTGAATAATACTAACTTGACTAACAAATGATTGGAAAAAAGGGTTTTATGAAGGAAAAACTTAAAACGACCATAAAACCTGTAACTCAGAAACTGAGTGGCATAGAAGGACATAGTAATGGAAAAAGTCAAAATTCTGAAATAAAAATATTGATTTTTATTCTTTTCTAGTTGTGGGAACAGGAGTAGCAGGCCCCAGTATAGAGCTCAGTATAGTATAGAGCTGATTGTTGCTGTCAGGAACACACAAGGCCCAGGCTAGCTGTTGTCCTACAGTGTGAACATAAATACATGGCTAAACTGGTTCCTGAATATCACAACCTATGCAACAGAGCATTGTATAGAGCTCAGTCTTCTTTTGTTTTCACATTTTTACCTCTTTTGCAAGTTTTTATCATTATTTTTCTTCAGGTCTGCACTGTAAATACCACTGCACATTTTTTCACTGTAAATAAATTCACCTGGACTGCATTTTTTGGAAGCTTTGACTCCATTTTGAGCCTAACCCACTAGGCCATCCTTTCAATAATTAATATATTTAATCTGCAATTTAATAACTTTGGTGAAAGGTTTTGAACTAAAGTGGGTTGGTCTGAGCCATGAAACTCCAGGGCTAAAAATGTATCCTACTCTGGCCCTGGACGACAATATGACCAAATATTGATTAATCGGCTTCTGGAATATTTCTAAATATAAATGATCCAATATTAGATGCATGTGCCCTTTAATGAGTGCTGAATATTTACACAAAAAATGTTAAGTACATATGAGGACAAAATTATTAGCCCCCTAATTAAATTTTCATTGATTTAAACTAGCGCTGTTAATGTTAACGTGTTAACGCTCATGATTAATCTTGAAACCTTAACGCGTTAAAAAAAATAATAATGTAATTTAATCATATGAACAAGTTTGACCACAATTTCCTCCCGTAGTCCTCCAACGCAGATGTTTATGTGCTTGCGGGTGAAGAGGTGAGAGGCGGGTCAGACACAGCCAGCGGTAATGAGTGAGGAGACAGACCCTGGTCTGCTTAAGGGCAATTTTCTTTTTAAAAAGCTGGCAAATGGAAGTTGAGATAAAACCAAAGTTGTACATACTGCAGTGATGAACTGTCTTTACACTGAAGCACAAGTCATAAGTACCATCTTTGGGCAAAGCACATCTTTGCTAATGTTAGCAAAGATGCTAACAACAACACGGGATCAAGCCATGGTCATCAAGCTACACTGGCAGAGTCCAGCAGACCTGGATTTGTCCACACAACTACAACGTCTAACCAACTAATGCAATCGGTAATGGATCGTAAAAGACTGAAAACCATCACCATCACTGATGACAAGGGGCTTAGAGACTACAGATGGAGATCGATACAGGGTTCTGTGTTTTTGAAATACCGGAAAATCAATAACATTTTAGCTTATCAATACTACTATCGAGCCTCACAGGCTCTATGACGTAACGTCATTTTAAGATATAACTGGTTCAAAAAAACACATCAGTTCTTGCAAGGGGAACATAATAGCACATCAATATTGTACATCGCATTAAACCAAAATGCGGTACCTTCAAATCATACCACTCTCTTCGGCTGCTTCAGGACAGTTTTCTTCTTCAGCTACTCAGATATATGATAAAAAATGTTTCAAAACATTGTAACATGTCCTGTTTGATAAAAATAACAATCCAGTGTTGACATATGTGGTGGAATTGGCAAAATTTAAGTTGATTAGCAAACTTTACGACCTGAAAGATGAAAAATATGAGGCATTCAGGTAACCTCAGTAAATTAGACAATTATATTTTATATGGTATGATGCATTCAAATGTAACATAAAAATGGGAAAATTTAGTCGAGAGACCACTGGACATCAGTCTAGACCAGTGGTTCTCAATTGATCCAGACATGGGACCAACCGCCTGCTGTAATGTGTAGTAGGGACCCACATTTTTGGGGGGATTTTTATGGAATTAATTCGACAAAAATGTGGAAATTTGGTACTTGGTAGGGACACAACAAAAGGCTGAACAAAGAGTGGATGAAACTTTGGCAGGACATGCACGCAAACATTTAATTTCACTATGTTTTACCATTATCTCACTTTTTTATTGAAAGGTGACAAGACATTTTGACATTAACATGGGAATACTAACTTTCTTGAAAATATTTCCATCTAAAATAACAGGATACATAAGTGAAAATCTAAAATAAAAAATCTAAATTTACTATCTTTCCTGAAAAATAACGTTTATGGAGAGATGTTTGCCAAGGGATGCAATATCAGAGATACTTTGTCTTTTTGTTTTTTCCTGAAACCAGTTCCCAACCGACTGAAAACAGCCCCCCGACCCACTTTTGGGTCCCAAACCCCCAGTTGAGAACCACTGGTCTAGACTGCCTTGGGGTAACAGCACACCTGATCATTCACTTTACAGCAGAAGTTATTTTGTACCTGATGTGTTTGTCTGCTGTGCTTGTTTGCCGTTTATAAATATTCCTGCTCATAGAATTAAGACATTCTGATTTACAAACCATTGCAACTAAGCTGACATGTTAAAGTTTAAAAACTATAGTTAATATTTCTTTATTTAAATACCATACTTTAACTTATTTTATCTCAAACTAAAATAAAAATAAATGCTAGTATTTTCAATGTATGATTTACAAATAATATTTTTTTCATAAAGCATTTTCAATGTGCTGTACATAGAATTAAAAGAATAAAAATAAAACACTTAATGATAAAAACCTTTAGAAATCTAAAATAACATAAAAATATACTTAAACTATAAGAACAGATATGCTGTGATCTGTAATCATGATTAATCACAGCATATTGCTGTGATTAACTTGATACATTTTTTAATCGAGTAACAGCACTAAAAACAGGTCAAAAATGCCTTAGGCCATTATTTCAAGAAGGTGACGATACTTATGGTCGGGTATTCACGCACAACTGTGGTAAGTTTCCAATAAGTTACATCTTCAGTTCACTGCTATTTAGTGATTATAGTGCACATATTTTTGCTAAGGCGGAAAAAAAATGATTAGCTTAAAAGTTGTGCAATGCATTTACTTGAAATTTTTGGTAAAATTGAACAAAACAGCAGCCAAATCTTTTTGTGCATCAACTAAGGTATATGGGGAATACTGCATGTAACATGGACGTTTTTGTGGAGGCAGAGAGCATGTCAAAGGTGATGAATGTTCTGGGCACTCATGCAAATCTAAAATGTTCAAACTAATTGAAAAAATTATTTGAAATGATCGATGACTCAGTACAAGAATGACGGCAGAAATGGCCTCTACTGATAAAGAAACAGTTCGGCAAATTTGCATAAACATTTGAACATGACAAAAGTATGAACCAAAGTTGTCAAAAACTTCTGACTCCTGATCAAAAGTTAAAAAAAAACAAAACATTTTGAAACAAACTGAAGGTAAACAACGTTTTTCAGAAAGAGTGATTACATGCGATGAAACTTGGATCTTCAAATATGATCCTGAGACAAAACAGCACTCAGTGCATTGAAAACACCATCGCCACCAAGAATGAAGAAAACATAACAAAGCAAATCCAAATTCAAAACCATGTTGATTGTTTTCTTTTTTGGATTAGTGGGTTCCAGAAGGGTCAGTGGATAATCAATTCTATAACATACAGGTTCTAGACAACTGTCTGAAGAAAGAGACCATGGTTGTAGAAAAATGATTTCATTCTTCACCAAGACAATGTGTCAGCTCACACTGAGATCTTGGTAATCAGTTTCTGGCCAAAAAAAAACCCAAAACAAATCACAGTGCTCTCTATTCACCTGACCTACCACCATGTGACTTTTTATGTTTTTCCTAAAACCACTTCTGAGATCAAAGAAACACATTTTGAGTCTAGTGTTAGGATTTAAGAAAAGACCAACAGAGACTCTAGGACAGCCGTCTGAAGAAAACCTACTGCACACTTTTGATCAGTGGAAGACCGGAATACAGCAGTGTGTTGATGCAGAAGGGGAGTATATTGAAGGAGAAAGAAACTGAAAAATGTTTATGTTCCATAAAAATGTATTACAGCATTAGTCATGTTTTATAATAGCCATACCTGGTATCACTTTTTTTGAGTGGGTCATGGGGGCCTAAACTCTTCTTAGATATGATTAGGAGGGGCTCAGTAGAAAAAAGGTTCCACAGAGGGTTTTGGTGGTTTGTTTTTCTTGTTGTTTTTGAGTTATATATAAAATCTAAAAACTTGAGACAAACATGCCAAAAGTTGCCAAAAAAATCCAGTTTTAGTTCAAAAAGGTGGAGTCACGTACTTAATGAAAACAGAACATTTTCTTGCATCATTATTTAGTCAAAATGATATTATACTTTGGTTTTCTACGATCTGTCACTCAAATCTGATAAAATGTACCCATAGTACAAATGCAGTTGACTGAGTTATCGATGGTAATTTTATTGACATTGTAGCCATAAGTCAGTATTATTGGTTGTTTCTGTCCATATCACTACTTCTCATTCTCCTTCTATCCCACTTTCTTGGCCCACCTAGTCACAGATGGTAGCTGACAGTCACCCAGAGCCTTCGTCCAAAACAGCCTATCCATTTCCTTTATCCAGGATCTACTGATATACTGCTTATCCTGGACAGGGTTACAGGGGTCATAAGCCAATAACAGCTGTCATTAGACAGGAGGCAGGGTCTAACCTGACTTGCACAAAACACAGCTCCAACATATAGGGTCACTGACACATCAATCTAATCAAAATAATCAAAAAGATTGGCAGCAACTCACATATCCACAGTGAGAATATGCAAACTCCAAACAGATAGCTGATAAGCTGGGATTTGGAACCTGAAGCTTTCTTCCTGTGATGTGACAGCTTTAACCACTACACAACTATGCTATATGAGTGCAAATTAAGTTTACAAAACACACAGGGGAACTGGATTATTTCAATTCAGTTTCTAACAACTTTTTTAACAAAATGTAATAAGCTAAACAATGATATTAAATCCATGACCTGTGAGGGAAAGGTAAAAAAAAAGTCATTATAGCTAAATCTTGTACAAATATGTGGAACTTGAACATACACATTGCTCTGGAAACCACTGGACTTTGTGGTAAGATCCACTTTGATGATACAAACTTAAATTGGAACAGTATCCATCTACATAAGAAATAGTCAGTTATGTTCCTTAACATCGTTGCATGTTTCCATTAAAAAATCTTTAATTCCTATAAACTACATTTCTGCATTTTATATGTGATGTCTGATATACAGTTAGTCTTGGTGGTTTTTTATACCCATCTATGCGTCTTCTGGGTGTGGTTTTCATATATGACACATATGGCCCTTTTCTACACCCACAAGCATACTTAGTTTTTAGTCTCCATAGAGCACACCCACTTCTAAATAGAGAGGATGCCCAAAAAAGAATATCCTCCAATTGATTCTTCGTGACTCTTAAAGAATCAATGGAAGAAGAATCACATGAATTATTCATGAAGGTACTTGAGGATTTTGGTGCAATATTAATAAAGAATATGTACATTAAGAATGTACCACTTCTGCACACACCACTACACCACTGTGCACATTTAAGGTGGAATCAGCTTAAAAGATAGATAGTTGGACTGAAGGTCCAATTGAGCTCAGTCAGCAAACTTTAACTTCCATATTTGCAGAGCATAAAACACAAGAAAAAAAAACTTGTTATTGTAGAATCAAGAGCAGAAAACCTACCTGTTTCTGTATTCTCATAATAGCCATAATCCCTCTGACTTTTATCCCATAATGGGAGGAAAGAAGTGAAGACCCAGAGCGATTATACTGTTTGGATCAACAGCTACATAGTACAAAAAAATTAAAAAAATAACAGTGTAGTCTTGCAAACTCCCACTGTGATCAATTTTTTTTCCAATGCTTGTAATGAAACTTAAAAGAAAAACATCTTTTGACGAACATAAAGTAAAGGTAATACTCAACATAAAAGCTTTTTTCACACTGTACTGCAGCAACTGTCTTCTCACCTGGGTACAGCTGGTAGGAGCCTGTATGATGCCAGCGGGGCATGTAGCGAATCCTAAGGGGCAACCAACCCCCTCCATCCATATTCACCCTATCAGGGCTCCTGGCTGAGTCACTTACACTGGGTTGCATACATAGTACAAGACAGGGTACAAACAAACACACGTGTGCACACCCATATATACACACACACCAGACAAAATTACTGGAAGGAGGCAAGCAAGAGATTAAAAAAGGAGGACAAGGTGAAAGAGACTGAATCTAAGGGAGACTGTTGGTCATAAGCTACCTGGATGAAAACCTGAGAGACCAAAGAGAGTCAGGTCACAACACACACGCACACACCATTCATACACATACACACACACAAACCTTTTACAGGTTGGTAAGTGATACAAGCACTTGCAGGCCTAGAAAAGATAAATAATTCAATGCCAGGAACACACAGGGAACTAAAAACGCAGACATGCAAATACATGAACTCACACAGTACACACACACACATACACCCAAACATACACTAAGAAAACCTGCAGTATTCAAGCAGCAATAGTGCTACAAACATACCCATGCACACACAAAATAAATGCACAGTATGTAAATACTGCCACCAGGGGGCTCTTGATTGAAACAATAACTATAAACATAGAGAGAGGTTTGAACTATTAAGCTCCCCCCAACCTCTACACCTTACTGTCATGAAGGTAGGATTCCACTCAAGAAATCCATAAGGGGAACTTTCTGTACAGAAAGCCACAATTTTTATTTTGTGGATGTTTTTCACATTTTGTAGAAGAAAAGCTGTTAAAAGTAGCCTTCCTGTGAAAATCACTTAACATTTTAGAGTAGCTTGCAGCATGAACCAGAACCAGAACCAAGAACCTGGCTTACACCTTCTGGTCCATCGGTCAATTCATTGGTCAATGAGCTCTCATCTATCCAAATTCTTGTTGACTGGGGTGGCAGCAGAAGAAGTGAGAAACAGGAAATTTGCAGAACGCAGGGGTAGGCAACCAAGGTAGAAGGGAACAAGCATGGCAGTGATGCAGAATATTATAACTTCTAATTGTTTCAAAGCAGTAAAATCTAAAGAACTCAGAAACAACACACCTTCAGCTCGAGTGAAGATGCAGGACTATGCAGGATTTTGTCACTGCTCTATCCTCCATCTTCTGCCTGTTTATTCTATTTTTACAGTAATGTATCTCTTTTGTTAAGTTGGTCCTGAGGTTGGGCTCAGCTTTTCTGAGATACAGTGGGAGGGGCTCCAAGGAGAAAGGCTGGGAACCACTGCTCTTCACAAAAACACTGTAATTATATATTTGAAGGACCCTCTTGAAATCCTTAAGATTAATATGCTGTTCCAAGTTTTTTGCTACTTTGAAGGCCTTGACATCACCCCACCACCACCATTACCACTCCCTTGCTCTTGTTATGAAGCTGCTTTGCTCCAAGTATAACCTTCCCTTTCTCAAAATCAAGACTGCAATAAATCAACAAGACTAGGTAAAAACCTAGCATATGGCTGACAGCATCTATCTTGGATGCTTGTTGAAATGCCTGACTGAAATGTGTGTTCTGGCAGAGTGATGTTGTCATGATTGTTAGTAGGTTATTATTGCTAGCCAAAGGTATAGTAAGTGGTTACTGAAATGTAAAAAGCTACATGTTGCCCTCTCTCTCTGTCTGTCTCCTTCTGTGTATGAGGAGATGAAACCTCATCCCCCCTCCCCTCCTGCTTTCTTCTACCGCATCTGATTGGTTAAACACAGACATACATCGAGTCAGCTGCAGGGAGAAAACGGAGGGGGGAAATATGGTCTCTGTATTCTCTGCTATTACTGCATGAATGGAAGACAACGCAACAGAAAAAGAGCAAAAAGCTGTCCTCTGCACAAGACAAGCTGTCAGTGTGGCTTTGTGCCCTGATTTCAACAAAAACAGCGCCTAGGTTGGATTAAACAGCAGCGGTCCTACTGCGACATCCAAGCTAACAGCTAACGCTGGAGTAAAACGGGGCAAGCTCACCGCCATGATCAGAAAAACATACCAAAACAGACAGGAAGTGGAGAGAGAACATTTTTTTCTGTCACAGAAAGCTTTCCGTGTTGCTCTCACTGCTAACTGTGTGAAGAAATGTGTTGTTCTGGCTAAGGCCAAGCTAACGTTCGGCTAGTCCACAAGCATTCACACAAGGTTACCCTTTTCCCCTCAGCCATCACATAGTCATGCCAAAGCAGTTCAGCAGAGGAATAAAAACATATTTCCCAACATGAAAAGCTTAAAGGGTTGTTTTATTCTTTGTTATAAAAAAATGTGGCCCAGTTGTGGTGAAACAGAGGTTAAAGCTATATCTGTTTATTAAGAGCAGTGGAGGCAGCCATTACAGGGCTTTCAGCACAAGTAAACCCCGCCTATAGAGCAACTCTGTATGGATGAGCCATACATGATGTTAACTCGAGCCTAGTTAACACAGTGGAGGCAGCCATTACTGACAGCATTCAGTCCAAGCAAACGCAACTCTGTAGTGTATATCTAATACAAAAGCGTCACTCACTCAGGTACCGACAGACAGACATACTCACTCAGACACAGGCATTGCCATGTGTAGGGCTGACCTCAGCGGTCAGCCAAAATAATGTAAATTCATCACAATAGAATTATATGCCACAGACTTAACCTAATTTAAATCTCATTATGTACAACAAAACTACAGATGAAGTATCTGCAACATTGATAAGCCCATATGTCAAGTACAAAGGGCTGACTTAGAGCAGAAATATCTATTTAAGTCCACATGTGTGTAAATAAGGTCAAGAAGAAAATGATCTAAAATAGGAAACCAGGCCAAAAATTTTTTTATCATAATTATGAAAGGTTGCAGATAAAGGCCATATTGGGGCATTAGAGTGATCTGAGGACATAAGAAAATATAAATGTTTGGTTCAGAAAATGTTTGCGGTTTTAAAATTGCAACTCCACAACCAGGGTGATCATAATCAGACAAAAGTTTTTCGACCAAACAATCAACCAACCAAATGGAAGCTGTCAGCCCTAGCAGATACCGAAGTTTAAAATAACAATTTGTCCGATGCTTATGTTTTTTCATTAACAGTTGTTATTTGTTCAATTTTTGTGACTGTTAACTCCTTATCCAGACCAAGGACCAAAATAAACCTTTTTCTGTTGAACACCAGTATCATTGTAGCCCTTTTCCCCTTTAGAGGGGACCAATCCAACAATAAAAAAATCCACAGTAGAACTTCTTATTTGAACCTATGTCACAATGAAAGACAATCTAAAAAATAATAACAACCAGTATAACCTAATTAGCCTGACTTCTTCCTCACTTCTTTCATTCTTCAAATCAACCTTAACATAAACTATAATGTTATAAACAATCATATTTAATCCTATACCTTGTTTAAAAATAAAGTGATATAATCAATTAATATATTACCCAGCCCTACCTTATAGCCTAATTCTTGGTAAAATGCAGATATAGTGCCAAGCCCTACCTCTGAGTCTACTTCTTGGTTAGATGCATGTTTTTTTCATTCTTTCATTCTTTTTTCAAAAGCGCCACATGTGGCTCCAGAGCTGCAGGCCACTGTCCCTGTGCCTAGGTCCTGTCTTGTGATATCACTTTCTGTGTTGGTATCAGTCACGTATCCTTTACTGCATTAAATAGTGCAATTACATTTCATTACATTAATGTGGGAATGTGTACGGTTTTTATCGGCAGTTTTATTGGCAATTAAGTAACAGAAAGTCTCAAGTGACACAGAGTAATCAGAATATAATGTAACTAGTAGTGCAACTAGGTACTTTTTGCTGTGAGTAACCAAGTAATGTAACTAGTAAAATTTTTTAAAAAGTAACTAGTAATATGTAATGGATTACTTTTTTTGAGTAACTAGCCAACACTGCTGAGGGGATTCGTCAGCTGCCTCATTCCCAAGTGCAGATGATGAATCGGATAGGCTGGCTTCTCCTTCAACTAACTACTGTGCAGTTAAAGTAGACAATGGGAGATTTGTCTATTTTCCACTCTTGACAAATATCAGCAGCTGTTCTCAGCGCGTGTCAGATTTTTTGCAGATGTGCTGATGAGGGTTCACAAGGCCAATGATGTAAATCATTAGTAGAAATCAATTGTAGAACTCGTCTTATGACAAGGTTCATGTGTGGTTTATGAAATGCAGATCAGGCCAAAAAAAGTGTGCAGGGGCAGGTGCAGACAAATAAGGTGGCTGAAAACAATCCTCATTTTAATAACATGCCCCGGCCTTGCCTTCAGGGTTTACAACACTGAAGGTACAGAATATGGGAATTTTAACATGCGCCCTTTGTCATGGTTTCAGTCTTGAAATCAGAGAAGTAAAAGAAAATTAAAAATGTGTTTATTCTTTAGCCTGAAAAGTGGAATTAAAGGGAATCAGAGACACCTTGTGTGGAAGGAAATCACTGCTGAGTTTAACAGTGATGTTGCAGACAACCAAGCTGTAGCTGGTATTAGAATATTAATCAATGAGCCATCCTAAAACTGCTCCGGACTGAGAAGAAAGTGGATCTGATAACTCAGGTGTTATTATTACTCTAAATAGAGACTATTTATAAGTGTGGAGGGCAGACAGTGACATATCTGTTCATGGCAGAGATAAATTGCTCTCTTCTGACTGTTGATCAAACTTGAAAAGAGATCTAAGAAAGGTGAAATTGCTTGTAGCCAACAAAACAAATGAAGTGTTTGTTAAAATTAATTTTCCCTCCATGTGAGGTTGAAATTCGCTGCTTTAAGTGTGATGGATCCAGGAATGATCTTTAAGTAATTTAAAACTTGACTGACCATATACGTTATGTGCGTGTGTGATGCATGAGATCCATTGTTATGTGCTTAGCTGCTAAGAACAACAGAGGACTTAACTTCTTCTTCTTGTTTTTTTTTTTTTTTAAAGATTTATTTTTGGCCTTTTTGCCTTTATTAGATAGGACAGTGGATAAAGTTGGAAATAGGGAAGAGAGCGGGGAGAGACATGCAGGAAATAGTGCCACGGGCCGGATTCAAACCCAGGTCGCCTGCGTACATGGCATGCGCCTTAACCACTCGACTACCAATGCGCCAGAAGTTAACTTCAAGACATAGACATTATCTGTCATTGTTTCGGGTTGTTGCCATGAACAAACATTTGCATTATAAAAGCAACCACTCGTGTTGTTAAGGGTATTTAAAGCTTAAGAAATATTCCTGTATATCTAGAAAAGATAAAAATGTCACAATTATTTTTTGATTAATAGCATGTTAACTATGAAAGTTATGAGATTAATCACAATTAAAAATTTTAGTGTCTTGACAGTGCTAGTTTTTACACATAAATGCCCATATTATGCTCCTAATTTATAGGCAATCAGAGGCCATCCATTTTAAGAAATCAGACAACATTTACAACATTTAAAAAAAAGTTACTGTAGCAAAAATGTAGGTTTTTGTTCTTTTTATCAAAAGACATTTTTTCTTATTAAATACAGAGATATGCAAGTAATTCAATTGCAGAAATGCTTTTTTTCTTTAAATGTGTAAATTTGTGCATAAATCACCTGACACAACATAGGCCCCTGTATTGAATCGAATCAAAATCATATCATTGTCCAAAGTATCGGTATTGATATTATATCGTAATGAAACTGTGGATTTACACTCATAGAAATTTGGTACACATCGAGCCTCCCAAGGCACACAAAATAGGCTATTATTGTTATGGTTAAATCCCAGCAGTTCACCATTTTGAAACAAAGTATGTTTTTTGTGTGTCATTTTCAAGGGTCATCTCCTCTTAGGGGGTTAATCTGACCCATCTAAATTTTGGTTTACTGCTAAAAGAGACCTTAATTAGGGCTAAATAATTTAGTTTGGGAAACTAATCTTCTTGTGAGTTGTTTTCTTCCAACATTGCAATTCGGTATTGACATGAGATTATTTTTTAAGTTCCTCATCTTACGTATTTTTCAACAAACACAAGTGACAAATCATTCTATATTGTAACCAACACAATATTAGGTGGATTAAACTCGGCCTGAACAATTTTGAAAAATATTTTACAGTGATTATTTGACTTGTATTGCAAATTCAATATGAATTGTAGGAGAGGGAATAATCATTTTTATGTCATTTTCAATTTGATTCAGAGAAATATACACAAAAATAAGGAACGTGAAAGTTTTTGTAAACCACTCCATGATTGCATGATATGCAGGGCACAACATCTCAGCTGCAAAAAAACTTTGAACTTGTATTTACGAAAAAAATATTGCACCTTCTGTGATTGAAAATTGCAGAAAATTTTGATTAATTGCACAGCCCTAACCTGAATGATTAAAAGTTGTGCAGCTTGTATACGGAAATCAAAGCAAACGGCCATATAGACACTCAAGTTTGCATATGCTTCAACAAATAGGATGTTGTACATATCTCTGCTCCACATTTATATGGTAATATTTTGCACGGATCATAGCGCCTCCTCGTGATGACTGGGAATATCTTGGTTTCCAGCACAAACCACTGTTTCATGTTGATCCATTATAATAATGCCAGTTTTGTCATAAAAGCATAAAAGTCTTTAGTCAGTACTGTGGCAGAACATAAAAACAAACAAAAAAAAACCCATTTTGTTTCACCTCTGAACCTTGAATATTTATAACGCAGTGATACTTCATCATATTAGAGCAAGATTACATGTACTTGATAAGAGTACTGATCCAAATGCATCTGCATTTGACAGTTTCCCTTAAAATGTACAATGCCTTTTTTTTGGCAAGTGAAAGTAACTGCTGCTGAATAATCACTTACGGATCCACTTGTTGACTGAATCACAGTCAAATTTGACGAGGCAGAGCCTTTGGCATTCACTTCACTCCTGTATGAAAAATAAAAGTCTATCAACCAATCTTAAATAATCATTATAGCCATGGGGATTTTTTGCCCCCACCCATTATATTTTGACTCTGCTCCTGCAGCATGATTAACATAGAACTTAATATGTGATAGGAATTTCTATCACGCAAGGACCAACAAAAAGCCTTGTAGACCTATACTGCCAATCAAACAGGAGGTTGGTCCTTTAAAATTTTTGGGGGGAAAAAGGGGGCAGAGTAGTAATTTCCAGAGGCCCTTCTTGGATTAAGTCCTCAAAGGATGTTCATCAGACCAAATCAAAGTTTTACCTCGGGGAAAAAAATAGATTTGACTTGTGCAAAACCTAAAGGCTGTGGCCATGGCAGCTGGTCACACTTTGATGTTTCAAAAGGGCACAGAAATGGACTGAAACAGTCCCGGATTCACTCGTGCACTGATGTCCCTTTCAGGGCGTCAGACGACTGCTTCTCTGGGCTGAGTGGCAAAAAGGCTGTCTGAACAAAGGGGAACGGTTGAAAATGGGAGAAAAAAAGACTATATTTTTTTAAATTAGGGATATTTGGACTTGACAAAGATATGTACTGTTTCCTAAAGACACAATGAACTGCTGACAATAATATGTGGTCATGAATCAAGTTTTTTGACATTGTATGGACTTAATTTTAAGAACAAAAAGCAGAGCCTTAAGGAACACATCAGCCTAGTCCATCAGTGATGGATGTTAAACTGAATTAATGTTGAATAGTAGTGTTATTATGAAGGTATGGATATGCTGTATCTCCATATTTCAGTGTGTTGTTTCCTCCTTCTTACTAAAGTAAGAAGGTAATCTGTAAAAAAACAAAACAAAAAAAACCCTGTTAAATATGTTTACAAAAAACTGCCTACCTACCTATTTTTTTATTTTCAACGAGAGAAAGCCATTCATGATATCATTGCACTGTGTTTATAATGACCTGCAGAGAGAACTGCAGAGACTTGGACTGCCTGTTGCATCACATGCATACCTTAACTGGATGCACTTGAGCACAAAATTAAATTCTCAAGCAAATTTCAAATATCTGGAAATTGTACTTACATACAGTTATTAGAAAATGAACTTAGTTGCAATCTACCTCTTTAAGTGGGTTGAAAAACAGTGAAGTTGTGAGTATCACAAATTGCCATGAAGAGCAAAACCAGAGTTCAATGAAAGGTTGTCAACAAACTGGCACTTACATTTCTGACCTCTTGTCTTCTTGTCCAGCACTCCATTTGGTCAATTTCAGCCAAAAAAATATTTTCAGCAAAGTTAAGATGCATCATAAAGTGGAGTTGGGCTCCATGTTACCCATCTAATAAACTCAAAAATGCAACAGCTTTCTATTCGCACCCTTCTATTGGATACCCATTCAAAACAAGGGCCTCACAAACAGTTATCATTTACCATTTGTGACTGAAGCCAGATAAAGTTCCTGCAAGTCGGCATTCCGATGGTTGAGAAAAATGGATACAAAGTGGTTTTCTTCAAAATCATAATTTTTCGTTTTTTCTCATTTTATGCAAGCCCGACATTTAAAGGTGCAGAGTGTAATATTTAGCCTAGTAGCATTTAGCTGAACAAACTTGGTAAAATAAAGCAAAACATTTCTAAGACGGTCTATCTAAATAAGTGTTTCGTCATCTAAATACAAAAATAGCTATTTTGAAAAGAAACAACTCAGAATAAACCTTTAATTCATACATAGGGAGGGTCCCCTCCATTGATGCCGCCATCTTGGATTTTTACATGTTTCCATGGTAACATAGAGGAAAAAAGGATAAATAAAGTTATTGTATTGTATTGTTTTGTATTGTATTTACATTACAGATACACATTAAATTCAACTGGTTGCCACAGTTTCCAGCAGAGAAATGCAATCTAGAACCCACCTCTAGATGTTGATAATCAGTTTTACACACTGCACCTTTAAACTACTCATTCGATGAAAAAAGTAACACAAATGTGACATTTAAAAGCGTTAATACTGTGTTTTAAAATGCCCTGTTTTCAGAGATGCTGCGGGGAGACTGAGGGGAGGGGAAAGCGAAACTGCGTTGTTTCAGTTTCGCCCACTGAGATGGACAATAACAAACACCACACAGCTCAAATGCCACCCCCCCAAATAAACGTGCATACCAAAAACATTTGAAATTGCAACAATTTTTGTGAGAAATGGTGTATTTTCTGGAAAAATTCCAAGGGTGCCAATACTTTCGTCCATGACTGTATAGTGATGTACCAATGCATCGGTGGAACATCAGCAGTGACAAAAGGTGGTCTTGTGAAACCTCATCAGCCAATCAGCAAAAAATGCTATATTCGATGATGACAGTAGCAGATGGTGTCTGGAAAACACACAAACCTAAAGTGCATGCTGCTGTCAGAGAAAATGCTAAAATATGACAAAAGCAATGACTGACAGTGGTCTGCAAGTTTTCCTTCGCACACCCTCTAGGATCAGTCAAGCTTGCAGCATGAAGTGTTTCAGATGTTGTCGAAATTAGCCAAAAAATAGTGGGACACTTTAAACATTCTTGGGTTGTCTACCCGCACCAGCAGGCTGTTCAGATTCATTTGGGAATCAGGCCATTAAGACTGCAGCAGGACGTCTTGACCCAGTGGAAAAGCACATTTAAAACATGATGCAAAATCTCTTAGAACAAAAACAAACTCGTCACATATGCTGCAGACTTTGATCTCCCTGTAACTTAAACTGCACAGCAGTTGTTTTGAACATTTTATCACATCTTTTCCTCTATTCGAACAACTGACAAGAGTAGGCAGTGTTTGGATTCATCAGCTGCTGATGTGATCCTCTCAGTTAGAGAGAGGAATTTCATTTTACTCATGGAGGTCAACTCTAAAAACAGAGTAAAAATTATACCAAACCATTACTGAAGACAAATTTATTGGAGTTGTTCACAAAAGATTCAAACAAAAAGAAGACAACCCACTTTACTGCATTGCTACCTTATTAGATCCCGGTACATATTTTGATGAGAAAGTTAAACAAAGCACACAAGAGCAGCTTTATGCAACTGATTGGCATCCCAGCCAAAGCTGCTTCTCAAAACCCGGAAAAAAGGAGAAACAGACTGAGCTGCAACAAGGAAGAAAGGATAACCTTTGAAGAGAAAAACATGACTCTTACCAAGATGTAGATTTTGAGTTAGGGCTGGGTAATATATTCATTTTATATTGCTTTAATTTTAAAGGAAATTTAGTATTAATCATGATTGTTTATAACAATAAAGTTTATGTTAAGGTTGATTTTAAAAAAGAAACAAGTGATTTATTTCAGGCTAATGGGGCTATGCTGCAGTTATTTCTTTTAAAGTATCTTTCATGTGAAATAAGTTTAAATAAGAAGTTCTGTGGATTTCTATCAGTGGTCAACTGATAGAAATCCACAGAACTTCCACAGAACCGGTCAGTATGAGGTGCCATGTGAAGATGCTGCTGCACAAAAAGGAAGTTTATTTTTAATGTGAACACTTTGCACAGGCTATAACAATTACTGTGACAACAATGGTACACATGATTGCAGCAACATAATCATGAATTAGAATTAATGTAATTAGGTCTGACAGCCTTTAGGTCTATGCTATGGGGTGGTTTTTGTATCTCTAAAATGTTTATCATTCAGTTTATCTTTGAGTCAGAGCATAGACAGCTCGTTCTGAGCAGGGCTGAAACAGAGGGGTTTTTAGACATGTGAAAACCCAACACTGGAGTGTTTTTTTAACCAACAAACTTCACAGGCATGTTTTGGGGACCTCTGGGACCAATATAAACTTGTCTCAAAGGGGCAAAATATGTGACCTTTAGGCAACCTGACACAGAAACAATTTCTTCCCCCAGGCTGTCACTCTGATGACCACTCAACAGTCACACAGAATGTCAGAAAATAGAACTTGTATTTCACAAGCAACTTAGCTCTGTTTAATGTTAAAATTTGATGATAAATATCCTGCACCATCTCTCTACTATTTCACTTAAATAATGTAAAAAAAACTGTCTGTTGTAAAATGTCTCATCTCATATGCATATTGCACTAATCAAAGTAAATCATGTTAAGTCATTTAATCTACCTCATGTAACTATGCCATATTATTGCATGTTTTCATAATCTTGACCGTTATCTATTCAGCATTTTTGCACCCTTTGCACACCTTGCAACCATACTATCATTGCACATGGGCTTGTATATACTGGTTAAAATATCTAACAAGAGTTTGTACATATCTAAATCTTAATTTTTCACTTTAGATTAATCTTATTTATTTATGTTCAAACACACTTTAATAAACAAGTAAAGTAAATGTATACCAGTTTATACTGGTCCATTTTAAATGGCAACATGCTCTAAATGTTGTGCTGTAAGTACCCTCTTTATGGCAAGTCATTGTGTTTTAAGCTCATGTTCACAAATTAGGGACTATTTAATACATTCTGACATCTTCAGTAGAACAGGTAAAGGTGGGGCAGGAGCTAAGCAGGTCAAACTAGACTGACATGTGTTTAGGTGAATTTAGTGAAAGATGTCAGAAGCTAATGAGGTGTTCACATAACCTTGCAAAGCAGATGGTTATGCCCGTTTCCTCGTTTTTCACTAGCGAATCCATCTTGCAAAGCTCCCATCTGAACCGTTTGGGCCCGATTAGAAAGTGACAGGACCAACCAGTTACGAGGGGCAGTACTTTCAGGCGCAGCAGAGTGGTGACGTAAACAAGCAGCAGCAAGAGCTGGTGCAGTTATGGAGGAAGAGATTAGGGTGGATGCTGCTAAAGCGCCAGTTTTATCAGAACTTAACTACATTTTTTTGTTAAAAGAAGAACAAAGAACAGCAGTGACAAAAGTCGAGTACTTATATGTCTATAGTCACCATGTTCGCATTATTCCTCAGTAGCTGCACACACGCAGCTTGCTAGCGGCTATGTCACATGCTTTGTTGCTCTGATTGGCCCGTAGAGATTTGACGGACAGAACATTCACCCACTAATACTCCGAGGATTTTTCAAAGCCTCTGCCTTTTCTCAAACGTTTCCTATTGAAGCTTTCCCAGATGGATGTGTGAAACAAATCCATCTGGCGTGTCAGGTTAGTGTTCACAGTGAGTAAGACCATAACGCTACACAACAAAACACTACAGAGAAAAAGTGACCCAACACATGGATCACATGATCTCATCCCATTAAAAACTTCTTTAAGTAGATCATAACAACTGAAGCATGAGAAAGGTTGATTCAATAGTTAAGGCTATGTCAAAAGAGCAAGAACATTTGAAATATTTACAAGATAAATATTCTGTTGTGTGTTAAGATGTTGAAAAGCATTCCTACTCACCTCCATCGGAGACTGCAGTAGACTGTAAGGAAACACAGAGAGACATGGATAAGGATATGAAATATACTAACTCACACAGTCCATGAGTGCCAACAGACAGCTGTCCAGGCATGCACTTAAGGCCACATGGAAAACACTGACACAGACTGCCTGAATTTCTCACAGGGCCTGAGCCTTCAACTCTCACGTAACACAGTGAAGTTGGTGCCCACACTTATTGTCTTGTTTGTCATTGGAATCTTCTGTGAACTGGCTGTGCTTGATTTGCAAGAAAAGCTCCTCAGAGAGGTGGAGCTTGCTGTGTGTGAAGATAGGAACAACAGACATCCATTCCACTGATGCCACAGTAGTGTCATGTTTGCCTTTATATGACACAATTATCAACCATAAATGCTATAAACAACACAGAATTTATCTAAATTTCAGCAAAACATTTCTCCTCTACCACAAACATAAATAGTATATAATTTTAATTATAATTTTTTACATAGACAATCACACACGGCATACAATTATTTTTTTCTTCTCAGACATACTGAGTGGGGGATAAGATTAATCTACAGAGACACCAATAATGAAGCTAACTCATAGTTGAAACACTCCTACTCCAAAAGTGTAAAAGCAGGCAAGAAGACAAGCAAGACAAATAAGAGAGGGGAAAAAGTAGGGAAATGGAACAAGCCAATGAAGAATGAGTGTGTGATCTTATGGTCAGACATGAGCTCAGTATGCCATCTCAGGCTCGTGTTAGGGGGAGAAGGGGTCTTCTCACACGTAAATATGCTTTTAAATGTGTTATGGCTTTTTAGTTTTGTAATACCGTGATATGATGCTGTTACCATAAAGTGCAAGAAAATGTCATAGTATGATATTTAGGCCATATCATTGGACTCGAGCGCTGATGACTCGGACTCAAACTTCAACTGCGTCAGGACTCGAGGATGCAGAGGATGACTCGAACCTTTTTCTTAAGACTATTTTTTTCTGTAATATCTGTTGTTTTTGTGTAAGAACACCCCTAATAACCGATCAGTGTTCATGCAGGGACCGTGCGTACACCTGCATACGTGTTCACATGTCTAGCCTGCTGTCTGTTAAAATAACCAGAGGAGAGAGAGCAGGAGGAGCTGGCAAAGTTTAGACATTTCTATGATGTGTTCAGATGTCCCATGGAGAAAACTGGAATTTTAGTTTTTAGTGAGAAATCAGAATAGATCCAGTCGTTTTGAAGGAGGAATATTTAGTATAACATAGATGTAAAGTATGAGTTCAGTCAAAGGCATTTCTCATTTTTCCATCCTAAATACACAAATAATCCTGACAATATTATTGATGAAGAGTGTGATCATTAAGGAATATTAATAAGAGTATCAATATCAATGAAAAATCAATGACCCTCATCCTGGACTGGGAAGTTTTTCAGTTTTCACTGACTAAAACTAGACTAAAACTATGAAGGGTGATCAGGACAAAAATGTTACTAAAACTAAATGTAATTTTTTCTAAAGACTAAAAAATAAAAACGGTTGCCAAAATTGACACCAAGCTGGAATGGCTTGAAAATGATTAATAATTTAATTTCATTTAATTTGGCTCTAAGTTTTAGGTACTGGGGATTCGTCTAGGCCCATAGCATGGGTATTTTGCACCTCTGTAAAGGCACCATTGATGTGGAGAGGTACACACAGGTTTTTGAGCAATATATGTTTCCGTCCAGATCTCTTTTTCAGAAACATCAATGTTATTTTAGCAATACAACCCTAATGGACATTCACAAATTACAACAACGTGGCTTTAAAGTAAGGAATTATGTCTCCCACTGAAAATGTGTGGCACATTATCAAGTGCAAAATACTACACTGGAAGCCACACTGTTGAGCAACAAGATGTACACAATGTACAGATTGTAAAGAATTCCACTGCCAGTACTATGCCAACAATACCGTCAGTCACCAGATGCTTGTGAAGTGGTGTGACAAAAAAAAAGTGAAAAAAACAACAACAACAACAAAAAAAACATGCTTCTGTCCCAATTTTTTGGAATGTGTTACATCCAGAAATTTCCAAATGTGTTTGTATTATTATTATTTTTCACAACTTTTTACATCAAATATCTTGATTTTTGTAAATCCTTTTACTCTGTTTTTAAATTTATATTTTACACAATTTCTTAACCTATTTGGAGTCGAGGTTTGTCCATGGGTGGGTTCAACTAATCAGAGTGTCAGCTCCCATTCCTTTTATAGTCCAGGGGCACCTCCAAGCTGGCATGTAACAGGAGATTTCAGTCTTTACTCTTAGCAAGACATCTCTTCATTTAAGTTGTCCTGAAATCATCATCAGAAGCCAGAAAACTGATCACTGTGCATAAGAGTCTGTGTGTCTTCTTCTGCATGGATGTCAGGCTACAGGTGACACTGCTGCCATCACTCCACCAGTATGACGCTTCAGGCAGACACTCAGTTATGCAAGGCTCATCCTTGGTAAGTGTATTCCTGCTATAAATGACACTTCGTTCCAGTGCTCACTAATAAACCATTCATGCCAATTGTTTGTTTTACAGCTTCATTGTGTAGCTGCAGAGTGACAGCCACAGCAACTCAACCCTGTAAGCATTTGTTTAATCATCCTTTCCTCTCATGGGCCTGGTCTGCTAAACGCAACTTTGCATGTCATTAGAAATGGTCGATGACATTTAAGGAACACAGTGGCCAGTTTATATTTAAAGTTCACGAAGAAACAAGTCACTCAGTCTACCTGCTCTGTCTCTTCTTTTCTCTCCTCTGTGTGTATGCGTACGTGTGCCAGAGCCACAGTCAGAGGGCAGCACAGTGTGATACCTAAAATCCGCAAATGACATAAAGACCAAGTAAGAAAAAAAATGTGTAATTGTTGATTTAAATTGAATAAATATACATAAGAGGCACTTAATTTATCTGATTCAACTTCCTTTCTTTTGAACAAAAAATCACAATATCCCAGAGAGAAAAACTATCACAATGTCTATTTCTCTCTTACACTTCAGCCCTAATGCGTGCTGAATGTCATTTCTTCTCATCATGCATAACCCTCCGCATGTGAAGCCTGACCAGTCACGCTCCTCAGATGGCATCAAGCTTGAGCATGCTATCTGCAGCTGCTTATAGACAGGTCTGGCTCAAGGCACACTATACAGATAATCCCCTGGTGTGCTCAAGAAAAGCACTGCCTAAAACCCTGAATGTTTTGTAGAAGCTCCTTATGTAAAGTTACATACAGAATACCATTAACCATTTCCCATTTCCCTTCATTTCACTGCTCCCTCTCCTCCACATATTACATATGGCCAGTCACAGATTACAGCAGGTAAAATGACACAGAAAGAAATGGAACTCTGATTATTTTGAAAGGTAGAGTAATAACTCAGCATCTATAGTAAGTTCCCAAAAAGCAGGGATGTATTATAATATCAGCATATTCACATAGGCAGATATAAGCTTTAAAAGTTCATTATAAGCATTGACAAATATACACATTTCTGCTGTTCACAACCAAATTTTTGGCTGCAAAATTCTTCCTTTGTAAGCTGTAAATATCAGCTGTACCAATTTTGGTACTGATTAAAATCTCTTTGTAAATATTGGCATATCAAATATTGGCAAAAATCCAATATCATGATCCCTACAAAAAGTTTGATTTATTGTATAATGCATACGCTTCTTCATTGATATTGTAGGCTCTGTCATGAACAACAAGCAAATATGCAGGACATAGGCACCTGGTATGATACAGACAAAAGTTTATTATGGAGAATGGAAGGGGTGTGGAAGTGTCTAATTTGACTGACAGACATGATGAGACACAAACAGTCATTGCAGCTGGTGTGATATCACTGGAAGGATGGGTGGCTGGGCAAGACTACACCCGCAAAGATGATCAGAAACAAATAAACAGTATTTACTGCACTGTGTTTGTCTATCAAAATATCATGATAACTTACAGGTTAGCTTGATGCTAATGCTCACAGCAGTTACACACCTGGTTTCTGGAGTGTGTCAGTTTTTTGTTCCCAAAATTTCTCTTTTTCAGTCAGCTGTAAGCCTAGAACCCCCTGACAATGCATCATAAAAGCAGGGATATTGATGTCAGAGTGTGGAAAGCATTTCTTCTTTCTCATATGTCCATGTCACAGCACTAACCCTAACCCTCTTCTTTTACTTGCCTCTTGTTTTGTTTACATCTGTGACTACTGCATGTGCAGAGCACTTTGTGCTCAAATCAAAACAAATTGAGGAACAGAATGATTTGGGCTTGGTGTGAGCTGAAACTGATCAGTTCAGACAGCTGCATCTGTTTCCATCAACATTTTAAAATTGTGGTGTTGTGTTGCAAATATTTGGTCTGAACAGGGATTATTAAAATTGCCATCAGAGCTTGGGACCAAGATAAATAAATACATGGCATGTGTATATATGTATGAGTATCTTATTAGTCCTGAGCAGATAGTGGGTCAACAATAAATGCTTACTTAAATGCTCAAACCAATCAATCAATCAATAAATAAAAAAGTACAGCCATCTATAAATTCAGAAAATGTTGATAGATGGTAATCTAAATTATTTCAGGGTTTGTTTGTTTATTTGGATCCACCATTAGATAGAGCAAATATGCAGTAGCTATTCTTCCTGGGGCTGTCGTATTACATTTTCAAGCAATATTTTCATCTTAAATATATACTTACAGACAATACACTTCCATAACATTCATACTAACAATCCTTTCATACAGCAGCTCTATTATTTACTTCTTGATTGCAGATAAATAAACCAATAAATAAATAAAAATACAGAAAGAAAAGTGGGGAGACTAAAGACAGAACCCTCCTTACCTTTTGGTAAGGAGATAACTCAAATCCCCAGTGAGAGGCACTTAACAATATTGTCTTCAAGGTATCCCATATGTAAACAAATACATTTTACATTTTTTGTTAAAGCAACTTCTGTTACTATTTGAAATTTTAAAGCTTGGTAATAAATTCCATGCTACCATTGCTCTGTAGTGAACTGTTCCTTTTATCACATTTGCACAGAGGCAGCCGAAATCTACCCTCTGATGCCTGCCGAGTACAGTACTAATGTTCATCAGAAAATAATGTTAATCTATTATAGAGAACTTCTGGGATTTTATTTATAACAATATTTTTTATGAAAGATACAAGTGAGTAATGTTGATTATGATTATGCACTGATGTGCCACTCTTTCTATATGGACAATTCAGAGCTATACGAGCTGCTTTATTTTGGGCTACTTGTAGCTTGTGCAAATTACTTTGTGTTGTATTTGACTAGATGACTGCACCGTAATCTAAATGTTATAGAACTTGTGCCTGAATTAGTTGTTTGATCAGGAACATTGGCATAAATTTCTTATGTCTTACTACTGCCATGCCTCTGCCCATCTTTATCACCCTCTGATCAATGTAACTATTCCACCACATTCTGTCATCAGTAATTAATCCTAATAACTCTGCCTCTGTCTTTTGTTCTATATGTTTTTCTCCTATACTTAGGTTCAAGGTTGGTGCAGATTTCAGCCTGTATTTTGAGCCTAAAACCATTGATTTCGTTTTTTCAATATTAAGAGCTAATCTATTTCCTGTAACCCACTCCTTAATGAGCTTTAGTTCTTTATTTAACACCTCATCCAGCTCTTCTACTGTGCTTGCTGAAGCATATACCGTGGAGTCGTCAGTGTACATAACTATTGTGGCAGAATTCAACACCAAAGGCAAGTTGTTTGTGAAAATAGAAAACAAAAGTGGCCCCAGACAGCTTCCCTGCAGCACCCCACAACCCACCGCTCTCATTTCAGATTAACTATCATTAAAGTAAACTAAAAAAAAATTCCTGTTTGTTAGATAACTCTTAATCCATTTATTTGCAGAATCTTTAAATCCATAACAACTTACCTTATTCAATAAGAGGGAATAATCCAGTATGTCAAAGGCTGAACTAAAACCTAATAATATAGTGCCAATTATTTTCTGCAATTATTTTTTATATGCATGTTGAAATACAGTGTTTAAGTTGTTATTACAAAAGTACCCTTGGATTTGTTCATATACGATTCTCTCCACGATTTTACTCAATGCGGGCAGTAAGCTAATTGTCTACTGTTTTTTTCCAGAGAATATTTCTTTACTAGCTTTGGGTAATGGGATAATCTTGGCAATTTTCCACTCTGAGGGACAAATACATCTTTTAAAACTTAAATTAATAATAAAACCAATAGGCAGGCAATCAGATCTGCTACAGGTTTAAGTAACTTTACATCCAGGTTATCAATACCTGAGGGCAGTGTTGGGAAAGTTAATTTTCTACATGAACTAGTTCAAAGTTCAGTTCACAGATTTTAAAATGAATTAAAGCTGCAAGCAGCGATGACAGGCCCTTGCAACCTGTTGCACGTCGGGATGTGCTGTGATCACGGGTGTATGGCAACCGTTGAGTGCCAGCAACAGAGCGTGCTGCCCCATGGGGTATGAGGGTTTACAACACTCATAGTTTAACAGAAACAGAAGGTGATCCCCCTCATTAATTTCCAGAGCTTGCCATCACTTTGGCAGTAAAACCAAACGAGCATGAGGCATGAGCCCTGAAAGTTTGGAAAGCAGCTCCAAAAAATTAACAAATCACTGGATTGTCAGCTCACAGCTCCTCTTTCTGCTCTGCTTGGCTCAGTTACTCTCTCTCTTTCTCTTTTGCATGCTTGCAGCCTCGCTCTCTTTTCCTCTTGTTCACGCTCACTCCACAGGAGAAAAATGACTGAGTGGCTGAAAGCATTAACTGTTCTCAGATTGTTGCAATCATCAGTGTGGAAGACAGAGGAGAAAATACAAAGATACAGATGTGTACAAGTTTGTTTCATTATTATCTTCAGTGCTTTGATATCTCCTCTCAGATTTTTTTACCATGTATTTATGGATAAACAGACAGATACAAACAGTACTTTACTGCAAATCAAGCACCCTCAGTATTCTATATTTCATGCCTGCAACATAAGCTGAGACTCCTCAGATTCCAACAGTATCCTTCTTGTCACTCTATGATCAAAACTCAAGGAGTATACAGCAGACAACCAGACCAAGCAAAAATCCCATCTGATAATCCGAACAATAAATTTCATCCTAAGTATAAAGTTTTTTTTAAGTAAAGGTTGTCCCAGTCAAAGAAAATCCACCTGTAGCTGAAACCCCAATGTCTTCCCATCACTTTGACCCTTCAGAGCCTCACAGCTACAAAAACATGGTCTTTGCTGCCATCTGGTGTGTCAGTGAAGGTTTTGACCTTTATATTATACAGTCCTGTAGCTGTAAAAAGAGGGTTTGGATTGACATGATGACACGATTGAAACGCAGGATTCAGAATTGTCTATGCATACATGGAACTATTGATCACAGTCTAAAAGATCTTGATTACAGACACTTTATAATAAACCTAATTCTTTTATATCCAGACTGTTGCTCTTTCTAAATTCTTCTAAAATCTTCTCATTTCCTTATTTGGTATTTTTCTGCCAAGTCTCATGGCTTCATAAGTTTTGTAAGCCTAGGATAATTCTACTTCCTTTTCATGGGGAAGATTCTCCATGGCCACTCCCCTTTGAGTAATGAAAAATTTCTAATGAAATTTTCAACTTTGACATGTCTTCTTACAATATCCCTAACATGATGGTGTTTGGATGAATTCCTCATGAGGAATTTTGAAAATTGTGAAGTCTACAAAGTGCTGCTTTTTGACCACAAAAATCAAAATGGCGGACTTCCTGTTTGTTTTGTGGCATGGGTCCAAGAGCCTTTTTTGTAGAACTTTAAATGATGTTTAAGCTCAAGAATTTTCAAAATCCTAGGTTAAACCTGCCGCAGGGGCTGAATTTTCAAAAAATTGTAGGGGGTGCCACTGAGCCAAAAAGCCACGCCCACCAACAATTATATTATCAATCATCTTGTGTTGCTACTGAGTTTTTTCCTGTCAAGTTTCATGGCTTTACAAGTTTTGTAAGCACTAGACAATTCTACTTCCTGTTACATGGCGAATGAAAAATTGTCACCGCCACACCATTTTAGGTAAGGACTCTTGATCTTCAAATTTCAATAATAACAACCTTGAGGGATGTCCCTGGGCTAATTTCAGCAGGATTTGACCAGTCTTGTAATAAATGGAAATTTTTTAGTGAGCACTAGCCACTTTTATCACATGATGAGGCATTTCAATTTAAGGGGCTGCCATGGCCATGCCTTTTGACTAATGAGAAAACCCCAAATAACTTTTGACCTAAGACGTCTCTTCTTGCTCTCCACCAAAGATGAAGTAGTTTGGATGAACGCCCTAGGATGAGTTCATTCAACTACGACTCCTAAAATATGGCTAGTTTTACCAAAAAATTCAAAATGGCTGACTTCCTGTTTGTCTTATGATATGGGTCCAAGAGGTTTTTTTGTGCATCCTGACATGACACATCTACCCACACGTTTCAAAATCCTAGGTCAAACCTGATGGGGGGCTGAATTTTTGAAATGTTCTAGGGGGCGCTTTGAGCCAATAGGCCACACCCATCTAAAAATATCACATAAATTATCTCAGCATGCTAATGAGAATGTTTTTGCCAAATTTTGTTGCTCTACACATATCACAAGCCCCTGAAAATTCTACTTCCTCTTTCATCCAGTGAAGCTAGTAGACTTCCTGTTGAGATTTCGGCATGGGTCCAACTAGCTTTTTTGTAGGTCTGATGATGGCCTGATATGAACACCAAAATTCATAAGCCTGGGTTAAACCTGCTGGGGGGGGAGGCAAATTTTTGAAATGTTCTAGGGGGCGCCATTGAGCCAATAGGCCACGCCCACCTACAAAATGAATATCAATCATCTCAAAATGCCAATGAGATTTTTTTTTGTCAAGTTTCATTGCTCTAGGTGTCTTATAACCATTTGAAAAATCTACTTCCTCTTTCATGGCGAACAAAAAATCGCCATGGCCCCACCCTTTAACGTAACTCTTTGACCATTGTATATGTGTAAGGCCAATGCCTTGGGAACAGCCTGAGTGAATTTTCAGAATGATCTGCCCAACCATGTAGGTTCTGCAATGTGAAATTCAGGAGTAGTGACTTTCTGTTGCCAGAGGGTGGCGCTGTACAATTTTTCAAAATTTCAAGTATGGATGTGTTCTGGCCTGGACTGTTATCAAGCACATGAAATCTGTCTCAAATATGATCATGTATACTAGAGTTATGACTGTTTAAATATTTTTGATGAGACAAAATGGCGACTCTTGATTTTGTTGCCCTATAGAGGCCACGCCCTCTCAAAAAAAGTCAATTTTATTTTCACAAAGCTAAATGCACTTCTTTAGTCCTTCCTGACACACATTCGAAGTGGATATCTTGGATAGTTTTTTAACTGTAGCTTGCACCATAAACCTTGACATTTCCTGTCACCACTAGGTGGTGCATTGATCTGTATAAAATCTGACCATATGAATGGGTGCAGGCTATGACCGTCAATATACCTGAGCAATATGAGTCCAATCGGGCAATGCACGGCTGAGTAATAAACTACTTCCTGTTTACCAGAATCTTATGTAAATTTGAGGGCTTACCATGGCCACACCTTTCGACTAATGAAAAAACCTCGAATAGCTTTTCATCAGCCATGTCTCATGTAGCTCTGTGCCAAAGTACAAGTCGATCTGATGAAATCCCTTGAACGAGTTCGTTCAGTTATGACCCCTGGAAGAGGCCAAAAATAGCCCCTTTTTTGCTTATTTATTCAAAATGGCAGATTTCCTGTTGGAGATAGAGTGTCGGCCCAAGAGGCTTTTTTGTAGATCTCCCCAAGCCACACCTGTGCACAAAATTTGATGAATCTACGACAAAGTCAAAGGAGGGGGCTTTAACTTTGAAAACTGTTAGGGGGCGCTTTTTTGCAATTCTGAATTTTCATGTTGGAGACCCAAAAAATATCAAAATTTTCGCAAGAACAGATGTACATGCAAAGTTTCCTGCGAATTCATAAATGTTAAGGGCCTCAAAATGCCATGCAATGAAGGCAAATGATATGTTGAATAATCCTAGCAGATAAAATTAGGTCCTTGCACCACTTGGGGCTCGGGCCCTAACTAGTTCAGTTCATAGTTCATAATTCAAAATTTTGAACTTAGTTCACAGTTCCAAAAATGAACTAGTTCATAGTTTTGTTTTGTTTTTTTCAATATGTTGCTGAGAGCTATTACTCTTAGAATACTGGCATTTCCCCATTGTAGCCACCCATTCAGTCACTTGCACACACAGACATACACATACAGAGTCTGATCAAATTGCAATTTAGCCTGAGTTAGTTAAATATAAAAGAGGCCATTCTTAGTTGTAAGTGAGTCATCACCAAGGAAATCATACCAAAAACTACCACGGACCTGTGTCTTTCGGCAAAACTAACTTTTATCTAAAAAAAGATCATTGCTTTGATCATTGCATTTAATGATCATATTCCTTGTTGCAATAATAAAGATAATATTTGTAATGTTTATCTGATTTTTTTTAAGAGTTATTTTCATAACATTAATCCCACATTTTTTAGCTCTGTTTTATTGGGGTTTTCCCCTCAGAATTAAACTAGCATAAACCAGTGATCTTGCCCCCCTCACCCCCCTCAAACACACCCCTGCACCCCTCCCCTTCCCTCACACAGCAGCTCATCCGTTTTTCTTATGTTTCTATTTCTGTGCCATTATCAGTAGGCTTTATTTTATTATATCGCCTTGAAATATACGTTTTCTTTATTTGTTTTCACCCGCGATCTGATTTTAAAACAGCTGATCAGCGCGAGGAACTTCTATGACGTCACTTAGAACCAGCACGGGAGCTTTACGGAGTTTTACCATAAATTCACAAACTAAAGGATAGTAGGAGCTGACTTTTGACAAGAGAGGTTGCAGAATAACAGGTGTATATACAGGCCACACGTGATTAGTTTCTGTGCCGCAAGCTCAGGAGAGCGAGCACACATGGCGCGCACCTCACTGATCAAAGGATGGCACTGATTTCCAAAAATAGATAGGGTGAGGGCTGATTTACTAACGTAACGACCAGGTAAAGTTTTTGTTTGATCAACATTGTATATACATTACCTCGATCGTATTTATCATACAAACACCGGACTGACGTGCAGAGAGAGAGAGAAGATGACGCAAGCGGTGGCGCGACTCTGTGGTGGCTGGTGTTTCCAGATTTGGTGTTTACCCCCTACTTATTAAAGCCCGTTTACTGTGTGTTTTAGCCAGGTTTTCGCCTGAAAGGCTCTATGGAATCTGGCACTCTCTTGAACAAAGTTAAACTGTGAGAGAGCGCCGTTCACAAACGCCAGAATGAACGCGCTCACAATGACGTTGATCAGGCAGAAATACAGTACGTTCAGTTCACGTTCGCCCAAAATATAAACTAGTTAATGAACGTTCCTTCACTGAACTCGCTCAGGAACAACATTGCCTAAGGGGGTTTCTCTTGCTGCTCGCAGAAGTTTCTCCACTGTATCTGCCGTAATGTTCTCAAATTGAAAGCTACACAATTTATCATTCATTACTTTGTCTTTTATTCATTTACTTGAGATGCAATCTTTCTCTTTTCTAGTATCCCTACCGTCCCGCAGTTTCAGAATTTTGTCATTAAAAAAATAACTTAAATAGTTAGCTATTTCTACTGGTTTAGTGAGAATATTTTCATCAGCTTCCAAAAAGGATGGAGTTGGTCTATTTCTTTTCCCCATTAATCCATTTAGTATATTCCAAATTTTCTTACTGTCCATTCTCGCATTATTGTATTTTGATAGTACATCTTTTTAAAATTTTATTCAATTTTGTTACATTTTTCCTTAATTTTCTACAAACATTCCATTGTGACACATCAGCCGATTTGATTGTTTCTGCCTTTGCTTAATTCCTCTGCTCCATAAGCTCTTTAAGTTCTTGGTCTAACCATGGAGACCTTACATTCCTTACAGTTTTTTTTTTTTTTTTTTTTACAGGTGCATGTTTGTCTATAATTGGTCCAAACAAGTCATTAAAAGCATGCAATACCAAATGTGGCTCTTCCTTGCTTAGAACTGTTGACAGTTAATATTTCTTACACCCTCATAATAGTAAGTTTCATTAAAATTTGTAAACATTCTTTTTAATACTATTTTCTGACCAGTTTTTGGAACTTTGGTTTTCCTCCCAGTTGCCACTGGGTTATGGTGCAGCCCACTGGAACTCATATCATTTTTGAGCACAGCTCAGCAGCATTTGTAAAAATTAAGTCTTTGCAAGTAGATCATTTTAGACCATCCACTCTGCAACATATCCTAGTTGCCTTTGTAATACAAATCGATACAGTACACTTTATTGTCCCCTTAGGGAAATTTGTCTTGGACTCCAAGAGCTGCACAGATGAAGCTGCCAATTAGTAACACAATCAATAGACTAGAACAAAGATACAACTGCATAACCCACACATATTGCAGATACTCATATTGCACAAGACTCTCATATAAATAGTTAAAAAGAGCACCATGACATTATTGCACAATCCGGCTACATCCTCATGAAACATTATTCAGAACCCTAATTGAGGTGGGCACAAATGAGTTTTTAAAACCATTCAGTTTACATCTAGGGACTCTGTGTCTCCTACCAGACGGAAGGAGTTCATACTCAGGGTGAAGGATGTGAGAAGGATCAGATAAAGCTTGCTGCGCTTGCCTGAGAACAGACTATTCATATAAGGACTGCAGGGAAGAGTATTCAGTCCTCCCTACAACCTTCATGGTGGTCTGCACCAGACGAGCAAGTTTAGATTTTAACTGGACAGAGAGATTACCGTACCAGACTGACATCCCATACGGAATATTGCTCTCTAAAACAGCCTGATAAAACAAAAACATGATCCTCTGATCAACACCAAACACCCTGAGTCGGCGCAAAAAATAAAGCCTTTGCTGTAAATGAGAACACAAACCGGTAACCTGTATTTTCCAGCTAAATTGGTTATCTAAGTAAATGCCTAGATACCTGTAAGAGCTGACCTGGTTGATATTTTCATCATGGATTAGCAGTGGGGTTTGATCACCAATTGAACGAGGGTCGAGTACCATCTCCTCTGTTTTATTTACATTTATGGTGAGATAGTTAGCATTACACCAGCGGACAAAAGACTGCACCTCATTAAAGTACAGTGAGAGATCTGAATCTTTGAACAGGAGGCTGAGGATGGCAGTATCATCCAAGAACTTAAAAACATGGTTTCCATGGAAGCTGCTGGTGCAATCATTGGTGTAGATGGTAAAAAGGACAGGTGAGCTCACACAGCCCTGAGGTACACCTGTGCTAATGCTTTTTGAGTCAGAGATGGTGTCAGTAACTCTGACGTTTTGAGTTCTATTAGTTAAAAATAGAATAGCGACCAATAATGACTTGTTGTAGATTACGTGTCTGCAAAAGAGAGCAGCTTACTTCTGAGAGCACATTTTTTGGAATTCCAGTCAATATTCAGATCTTGAAGAAAGTGTATTTCATTATTAGAATCACAAACCTTGTCTAACATTTCACACACTTGATCTAAATACATTGATGTAGCCTTCGGGGGTCTATAACAGCATCCCATGAGTACTGGCTTGAGATAGGGGAGTTGAACTTGTAGCCAGATTACCTCTATCTCTTTGCTTCCTAGGTCCTCCCTCACTTTCACTAGTATATGACTCTGTATAAAAAATGCTACTCCACCATCCCATGCATTCCTATCTTTTCTGTAGATGCTGTACACCTCAACAAGGCGCTATCTGTAACTGGATCCAAATGTGTTTCAGAGATAGCTAATACACCGCTTTCCACAACCTTTAAAATCTTTTATAAAACTCTGTTTTGCATAATAATGTGGAATGGTGTATTTTGAGGTTTTTAAAAAGTAATGGTTATCATTATGAAGTTTGTTCAAAAAAATTTCATTTACGCTCTAACGGCTGATGACTTGAAAAATATTCTGTTATTTGCATTAATATTTAGGAAAATAAGAGAAAAATGTCATTTGCATAATAATGTGAAAAACAGTGTATATGTAATCTTTGCTCCATAAGAATATCTGAAATGTCATGTATCTTATTCCTCAAACTACAGATGTTTAAATGAGCTATCCTTAATCCCTTCTTCAGTAGTGTAACTTTGTCATCACTTTTATTTAATTCTTTCATTACTCAACATCCGATTTGTATTCAAAGCTACAACACACACACACGCACACACACACACAGTGCAATACTGCACTCTGACTTGGTACAAACACCATCTCCTGTTATATTTACTATTTATCATGTGGTTTCTAATAGCATAACTTCCACAATGACTATCATCATTGTCATTATTAATTCATAACTTTTTTCCCCTGATAGTCATTATTATAGTCATACAACATGCACATAGTTTTAGTTCTATCATCCTTTGTCTTTACTTCATACCTGCTGGTGGTCTTCTTTTATCAAGGTTCAGTCAGGTTTGGGGAACCACATTCCTGGTTTGATCACCGACTCCCAACAGCCCTCTGCTTCCCACTGATCCGTGAACTTCTTTGAATGTCCAGCCTTGACAGTTATGATTAATGTAGCTGGGTGAATAATTCCATGCCTCACGCCCGCTCTCCTCAGGTTTTCCCTCTCTGCTTAGCCAATTCCGAGGTCAGGTCAGGGAAGATTTGAAGTTTCATTTCTCCATGCTTCAGCATGTGCTCCTTCTTCGCTACTTTCAGGATCTCCTCTCTCACCATGTAGCGCTGCATCCTCACGATCACTGGCCTGTTTCTATTCTTGACCTGGGGTCCAACTCGGCGCGCAACTTCTACAACAGGCTCTGTCTGGAGTTTGACTTCAAACAGCTCCTTAAAGACAGTGTTCATGTCGCTTGTAGGATTATCTTTCTCGGCATCCTTTGACAGGCCAAACACACACAGGTTATATTTACCTCCGACAAGAAGGTATGTGATCGGGTGGGTTTGTTCGTTTGTTTGTTAGTTAGTTTGTTAGCAAGATAACTCAAAAAATCATGGATGGATTTTGATGAAATTTTCAGGAAATGTCATGGCGTAAGGAAGAACTGATTAGATTTTGGGAGTGATCCGGATCACCGTCTGGATCAAGGATTTTTTTTAAAGGATTCTGTACTATTGGGAGATAGATCTGCGCTGTTACCACTTTACTCCAGGAGATGGCGGACATGAGTAACTTATTCAAAGTTTTGGAGTGTATAGACTTTGTAAGACACATGTCCGGTCGAGGAGACGTGTCGGAGCGTAACACAGAGAAAGACAGTGAATTGTAGTGATGGGAGGAATAGAGGAATATTCACCCTCTGCCATGACTTCCAGTCGTCCGGTGAGACCATGGGTGCTTCTGCTATGACAGTCCACATGTAGCGAAGCCAATGCTTTTGTCTCTACCCCACCAGGGAGGGAGTAATCGGCAAATTAGATTTTGGGATTCATCTGGATCACCGTCTGAATCCAGGGATGTTTTTAAAGGTTTCTTCACTATTGGGAGATAGGGCTGTGGCTTTCCAGGCACTCTGCCTTCTCTTTCAGTTTGCTGTTCACTTTGCGAAGCAGCTCATTAGCTGCCTCCAGCGCTGTCACACAGCCGTCCAAGTCAGACAGTACTTCTTCTATATTTCTGGCTTTGCGACTGCACTCGGAGATATCCTTTTTGAGACCATCCAACTGTGGTTGCAGTTTGTTTAACACCACACCAATTTCTTCTCTCATTATCGTGTGAATCAAATCAGATTGTTGTTGATTTGCAGCACCTGTCATGTTTGAAGCCGCTCCTGTTTCCTCCTCCACAATTTCACTCGTAGTTTCTGACCTTGTTTTTCCGTCTTTGTCTTTCCTCCTCGGAGGCATAACACCTTGCCTTAAGTTTCAGCACAACTTCTACTCTTAATAGCTTTTAAAGTCCGCTTTTTATCTTTTTATCCACATTTCAGGTACTCTTTTCAGGAGCTTGGCGTCCCTTGTGCTCACACCCCGCGCATGCCCATTCTATATGTGTACCAACTCTACCCTCACCACAACACCTCAACATAAGACAGTTTTCATACTTTAACACTTTACAGGTGATATGTCTCCTCAAAACCTTTCACATTTTTAAAGATGAAGTTGAAAATGTGTGACAGTGGCAGCATGGATGCATCATGATTCTGAAGATTAGCCGTAGCCACTTAATTACATGTTTGAAAACAGGATATTGGTAAATACTGGTAAAATGTAAATGGACTTGAGTTTGTCTAGAGCTTTTCTAGTTGTCTGACAACTAAGGGTGCTTTTATACCTATCCATTCATACCCTTTCACATCATTCACTCCTCATTCACACACTGATGACAGAGGTTGCTATGGAGGTAGGCCATCAGTATCAGCTAATCCCATTTGAACACATCCATACTCAGTTATTGCCTGTCTTCAATGAGTTTTACTGAGACCACATGTTTCTATACTCCCTTACCTTTAGCTCCCAAATTAAATGCAACCTTTAAGCCAAATGCCAGTCTAGTTTATTCAAGGTTTATATGTATGTCTATGTGTGGTGGTCACTGTGTATAGTGTGCTTTATTAGCTGTTAACAGTTTGAGAGGGGTGGTTTACATAATCTGTTACCAGGCCTGGTTAAGTTTCCAGAAATGTCCCCTGTCTGTGTATGTGTGCAAATGGGTAAAGGATGGCTCCAAAAGACTTTCTTTAAGATTATGAAACATAGAGAAGCCATTGATTGCAAACAGGCTAAAAATAATGCCTATCTGTGGTAGATTCTGTCAGCAATAAAGTATGCATTCACACACCTACACACACACACCCACACACACACACACACACAAAGAAAATGCCGTTTTCTACTACAGGAACCTTATTCTTCCATCACTGGAGCAATAACTGCCAGCTTTAGTAAGGTGAGATTGAGCTCTAATACATTTAAAGAAAAGATGACTGAACAGGCTTAGATATGTAGAAAACAGTGAACAAGTCTTGCAAGTCTGCTTCTGTGCCTGTAAACACAAGCTTAACTGGAGAAGACCACACCTATAACTGAACAACTGACTCACACAGGGGTGACTTTTAATGCACAACACAAATTTTTTGACTGCACACATGCACACAAATTCACAACAACACACAGTTTCAGTTGAGGAGGAAGCTGCTGGGCCAACAGCCTCAATGTGTGCATGCCAGGGTGTTTACTTTTGAATATGAGGTGAATAGTAGCTGCCATTGAGAAGACCAGCCACCCTGCCAGAATTTGGTTACCATAACAACGTTCGGCTTTAGTTTAATTCAAAGTGCATGTGATGAGGGGAGTTAGTTGATTAAATTCAGTGATCCAAATGCAGGCCAAATGAGGCTCCATTTCAGTTTAAACACTGATAGCAATGCACAAAATGTAATCCTGAAATGAAGACAGGTTTGGATGCAGTTCATCACTTCCGAGAAAGATATAAAGTAAAGTTGTACTTCATTCATCCCTGCAGGGAAATTCATAGTTTACACTGTTTTGTTGCTTTTTACATATTACACACATATACAGTGATAACCTTGCTGCTCATTGCTAAGCGCTGCCATGAGCTGTGGGGGGTTCAGTGCCTTGCTAAAGGGCACTTCGGAAGTGCTCAGGATGTGATGGCACCTCTCCAGTTACCAGACCAAGGTCAGGCTCTGCTCCCACCGGGACTCGAACTAGCGACCTCCTGCTCTCCAGCCCAATTCCTTCCAGCCAAACTCATATATCTTTGGGAAATGTTTAAAAAAATGTCACTAAGTTATTGGCCAAACTTCCATTTAGTGACCAGAAAAATCAGTGTATTTGGACTCTGCAAACATATTTACAAATTATAAACATCCAAAAAAAATGTGTCAGGAGATGCCAAGAAGCCAACAGGTTTATGAAAGGGACCTCACCTTTCTACGACAGAAAAGATGCTGTTTCTAATGATCATTTTTTTTATTAAAGGAAAAAAAAAACTCCAAACCTATATGGCCCTATGAGGAAGAAGTAAATGCCCCCTGAACCTAATAACTGGTTGTGCCACCCTTGGCAGCAATAACTGAACTCAAGTGTTTGCGATTACTGGTGATGAGTCTTTTGCATTGCTATTGAGGAATTTTGGCCCACTCTTCTTCATAGAATTGTTTAAACTGAGCCATACTGGGGGGTTTTCAAGCATGAACTGTCCGTTTAAGGTCACACCAAAGCATCTCATCTCTCATGGATTTAAGTTTGGACTTGGCCATTCCAAAATCCTAATTTTTTTTTGTTTTTTAGCCATTCAGAGGTGGACTTGCTTGTATGTTTCAGGTTGTTGTCCTGCTGCAAAACCAAATAGTGCTTGAGCTTGAGGGCACATACTGATGGACAGACATCTGGCTTCAGGATTTTCTGGTAGACAGCAGAATTCATTGTTCCATTACTTACAGCAAGTCATCCAGGTCCTGAAGCAGCAAAGCAGCCCCAGGCCATCACACTGCCACCACCGTATTTGACTGTTGGCATGATGTTCTTTTTATCAAATGCTGTGTTATTTATCAGAGGTGGGAGAAAGTCATTGTTTTGCAAGTCTCAAGTCTTTAATCCCAAGTCTCGAGTCCAGCCTCAATTAAAGACGTGCAAGTCCAAGTCAAGTCTCAAGTAAAGACAAGTTGAGTCCAGTCCAAAGTCATAGGCTTGAAATTTTCGAGTCCTTACAAGTCATAAGCACTGTTTACCAAATAAAATGCCATTTTAACAATGTAACAATCTATTAAATTTTACAAATACAAAGAATGCATTTTGAATTGTTTTATTTTTTTTTTATAAAATAAGACTGGTGTGACAGAACTTAATCATATAGAAAAAGAGTGCTAACATAGCATTCAGGATATAATCAGTGCTAAGCGCTGCAACAACAAACGAACTTCTGAAGACGTAGTCATTTTAACCCAACTAATGTGAGTGTGTGTGTCTGTGTGGTGAGTGTGTATATATAGATGTGTGAGTGGATATATAGGGTTTGTGTGTGTTTGTAAGTGAACATGTTTGACTGGTCATCATTAGGTTTAAGGTGTTATAATCAGTTCTTAACCTCAACTTATGTGTTATGTGTTAAGCTATAAGACCTCGAGTTATGTGAACACAATGACTGCCTCCTAGTGATGAAAAACAAACAAAAAAAAGAGCTGATGAATCATGGGTGTCTGTTTGGGTATTTATATTTAATATTTTGACAATTACTGTAGTTATGGGGCTCTGTTAACTTAAAGTTATGCTTTCTATTTTTTTCCTCTGATTATTATTGCTTTTAGCTAAAGGGGGAGGGTCCTCATATTGGTCTTTGCCCTGGGACTCCAAATGGCTAAAACCGGCCCTGCCTCACACCTGCAGCTCCCCTCACAAATCGTTCTGTCCTGCCAGTTTGTTGCTTTAATTTTTCTGTTTCTGCCATTTTGACAGTATCATTACCACATTTAAGATCAAATAAAACACCAACGTTTGGACAAGTTTACTCAATTTTACATTATTTCAAAATGTGATCCATGTGTGTTTGGCTCGTTGATGATGATGATGCACATCGTATAAGTCATCATCAAATATGAGTGTGGGAGAGCATCAGCAGGGAGAGACTGAAGAAATGTGTCAAACGAGGGCATTAGAAGCTTATCTTGGAACAAAAGACAGCACACCTCTATGAATTAACTTAATGAAGACACGCGCCACCAGCGGACTTCCTCTGCTCTCTTTTACGCACGTTCCTCCATCCAACAGTAATAATACACAAGTTTTCATTTGAATTTGGGAGTTAAAGTCTGTCTTCTTTGTGTTGACTTATATTTATGGAGGATTTGGGGAGGATTTTTTTAAAAGTGAGCCTTAAAAGTGTGGCAACTAGTCATGAAAGAGTCACATGCGCTCGAGAGCCACGGGTTGAGTATCACTGCGTTAGTTGAATACTTTGAATGGGGGCATATTTTACTCAACACACTCACTGAAGATCTCAAGTATTTTCTAGTCATTGGACTAAAGTCCGAGTCAAGTCATTGATGTCAAAATCCAAGTTGAGTTGCAAGTCTTTGATGATATTGTCAAGTCGAGTCCAAAGTCATCAAAATTGTGACTCGAGTCCAAGTCGTGTGACTTGAGTCCACACCTCTGTTATTTATACTCCAGATGTAACAGGCTGCACACCTTCCAAAAAGTTCAACTTTTGTCTTGTCATTCCACAGAATAATTCTCCTAAAGTCTTGGGGATCATCAAGATGTATCTTGGCAAATGTGAGACGAGCCTTTGTGTTCTTTTTTGTCAGCAGCGGTTTTAGCCTTGGAACTCTCCCATGAATGCCATTTTTGCCCAGTGTCTTTCTTATGGTTGAGCCATGAACACTGACCTTAACTGCGGCCAGTGAGGCCTGCAGTTCTTTGGATGTCGTTCTGGGTACTTTTCTGCCCTCCTGGATGAGTAGTCTTTGCACTCTTTGAGTAATATTGGTGTGCCGACCACTCCTGGGAAGGTTCACCACTGTTCCCAGTTTTCTCCATCCATGGATAGTGGCTCTGACCGTGGTTCGCTGGAGTCCCAAAGCCTTGGAAATGGCTTTGTAGACTGGCAGATTTCAGTCACTTTGTTTCTCAGTTGTTCTTGAATTTCGTCGGATCGTGGCATGGTTCATTTGTTTTTTTGTAGCCTCTTTCACTTTGTGAGGGTTCTATTTAAGCGATTTCTTGATTAAACCAATCTAACGGTTATCAGGCATGGGTGTGGCCAGTAAAACTAAACTCAGCTTTTAAAGAACTGTGGTTAATCACGGGTTACTCATGATTTAACAAGGGGGGCAATTACTTTTTCACTCGGGGCCAGATAGGTTTGGATTTACTTTTTCCTCTTAATAAAAACATCATCATTTAGCAACTGCATTTTATATTTACTTGGGTTGTCATTAAAGTGTGATAAATATGCAAAAAAAAAATCAGGAATCAGAAAGGGGGAAAATACTTAACTTCATGGCACTGTATATATGTTCACCTGTACACATACACGTGCATATATAGAACTACACAGAATTCTTGAAACTATGAAAGAAACAAAAAAAAATTAAATCATAAAAAATCAAGTTTCATTAACTAAATGTGATGACTGTTTTCTTTAAGTTTGTCAAGATGACAAGCTCGCAGCTACATGTATTGTAGCATTCCATATTTGTTCACCATAGTATCTAATAGAAAAAAGACAATGTTGAGTTTTGTAGAAAGGAAGATGAAGATGATCAACCTGTCTGGTATTATATGGATGAATCTGTGTATTTAATTGAAAGAAGTTTCAAAATGATCATGGTAAAGGTAAAGGTAAAGGTAAAGGTAAGAACATCTATTCATCCAATCATTTTCTTCTGCTCATCTGAGGTCGGGTCATGGAGGCAGCAGACTAACCAAGTCAACCCAGACATCTCTCTCCCCAGCAACATTTTCCAACTCCTCCTGGGAAATTCCAAGGCGTTCCCAGGCCAGATGAGATATATAATCCTTCCAGTGAGTTCTGGATCTACCCCAAGGTCTTCCTCCAGTTGGACATGCCTGGAAGACCTCAACAGGGAGGAGACCAGGAGGCATCCTAATCAGATGCCCAAACCACCTCAACTGGCTCCTTGCGATGCGAAGGAGTAGTGGCCATACTTCGAGATCTTTCCGGATGTCTGAGCTCCTCATCCTATCTCTAAGGCTGAGCCCAGCCACCCTTCTGAGGAATCTCATTTCGATCGCTTGAACCTACAATCTTGTTCTTTTGGCCACTACCCAGAGATCATGACCAGAGGTGAGGGATGGGACAAAGATTAACCAGTAAATTGATAGTTTTGCCCCCTTACTCAGCTCCCTCTTCACCATGATGATGCAGTACGTCTGCTATACCGCAGATGCTGCATCAATCCGCCTGTTGATCTCACAGCCCCTTCTACCCCCACTGGTGAACAAGACCCCGAGGTACCTGAACTCCTTCACTTGGGGCAAAGACACCTTCCCCACCCAGAGGGAGCAACCCACCGTTTGGAGGGCTCCAGCTGAAGAGTCCAACAGGAACCACATCATCTGCAAAAAGCAGAGATGGAATTCTGAGGTCACACAACCGAAAACCCTCCTGTCTCTTGCTGCGCTTTGAGATCCTGTCCATGAAAATAACAAACAGAATCGGAGACAAGGGGTAGCAGTGGCAGAGGCCAACACGCACTGGGAATTTGTCCAACTGTGTGCCTAGGATATGGACTAGAGCGCGACCGATGTGGGATTTTGGGGCCGATGCCGATATCGATATTGGGGGCTAAAAAAAAGCTGATATCCAATATTGGCCGATATCCGATATACTGGCCAAAACCGATATTTTGGCCGATATATAAAACAAGAACATTGATATACACAACATTTATCTTTGTTTAGTTCACAAAGATGCAACTTACACAACATTAAAACACTGTGTAATAGTCTTATAGTGGGGCTGGTGACCATATTAGACAGGAAAATGATAAATGGAGAGCCATATTTATATCTTTGTGGCAAATATTCACATACAATATGTTTACAATATGTTTCTTGATAGCCCTGAGGAAGGCCACAAGCTTAAATGTGCCTGTTTTATAAAGCTGTTCTCTAAAGATCTACTATTAGTGAAACTGTCTGTCTCCACACTGTTAGAATATGTCAAAGGAAAGATAAACACCGTATGAATGCTTTTCTGGTTTGTGCTTTTCAAAGTAAAAGCCCGGTTTAGCATTTCTATAGAGAAACTCCGTTCACTTGTACAGAATGCTTTTATTTTGAATAGTTCCCGACACATTTTCTCTATACACTGGATCAAGTAGCTTTGAGGACAGGGGTTTGAGAGCACGGCTTTGAGAGCAGGGAGATGCGGCTGACACGCAGAAAAGTCATGCCCTGTGTGAAAGCCGCACTGGCAGGAACCGGAGCTGACATGTGCAGCATACACAAACATTAAAACACGATCCCAGTCTGAAACGAGCGTTAGTCCTATACTCTGCTGCAGTCGAACTGCAGAGGACGGGGCTGCTTGTGAGTGCTTATAATAGTAATAATAATATCTTGAATTTATATAGCGCCTTTCAAGAAACCCAAGGACGCTTTACAGGAACACATATACATGGACAAACTATGTGAGGGGTAGGATGAGTGTAAGGGGTGGTTTAGTGAAGACTGTAGGCTGTGGTGAACAGGTGGTGCTTGAGACGTTTTTTGAAAATGTCCAGAGATGGAGCGCTACGAATGTCGGCAGGAAGAGTGTTCCAGAGGGTGGGAGCTGCAGCACTGAAGGCTCTGTCTCCATAGGTTCAGAGTTTGGTTTTGGGCATGGAAAGTAGGCCGGTGTCTGAAGATCGAAGGTTGCGGGATGGTGTGTATGGATGGAGGAGATCAGAACGGTACTGGGGAGCCAGAGCATGGAGAGATTTGTATGTGAGGAGAAGGACTTTGTAGTTGATATGGGACTTGATAGGGAGCCAGTGGAGGTGGATGAGGGTTGGAGTGATGTGTTGCCAGGGTCTAGTGCGGGTGAGAACTCTAGCCGCAGCCTGTCCAGGGTTTTGCTGGGAACTCCAGACAGGACTCCATTACAGTAGTCCAGGCGGGAGGTTATGAAAGCATGAATGAGTGTTTCAGCCACAGAATCAGGGAGTGATGGTTGGAGTCTGGAGATGTTCTTGAGATGACAGAAGGCAGATTTGGTGATAGACTTTATGTGGGACTGGAAGGAGAGGGTAGAGTCCAGGATGACGCCCAGGTTTCGGACCTCGGAGGACGGACAGATGGAGGTCCCGTCCACACTGAGCATGAGATCTCCAACCTTCTGCAGCAGCGCTTTGGGGGCCACAACCATGAGCTCTGTTTTATTGCTGTTGAGTTTGAGTTGGTTAGAGGTCATCCAGGCTTTGATGTCATGGAGGCAGTTTACCAGGGAGTGGGGAGGGAGCTGGGTGGATGGTTTGGTGCTGAGATAGAGTTGGGTGTCGTCTGCATAAGAGTGGAAGCTGAGACCGCGTTTGTGAATAATCTGTCCAAGGGGAAGCATGTAGATGGTGAAAAGGAGAGGTCCAAGAACAGAGCCTTGAGGCACGCCCTGGTTAACTGGGGCGGGGGATGAGTGAGAGATGCCGATAGTAACAAACTGTTTTCTTTGTGAGAGATGTGAGTGAAACCAGGAGAGAGCTGTACCAGTGATGCCAAGATGGTGAGACAGGCGGTCAAGGAGGATGGTGTGGGATATTGTGTCGAAGGCAGCGGTTAGGTCAAGGAGAATGAGGAGGCTGATGTGTCCAGAATCTGCAGCTGTGAGGAGGTCATTGGTTATGTTGATAAGGGCGGTCTCAATGCTGTGGTAAGTGCGAAATCCTGATTGAAGAGGTTCATGGAGCTCATGGTTGGACATGTGTTGCTGGAGTTGGGTAGCGACTGCTTTTTCGAGAATTTTGCTGATGAAGGGAAGGTTGGAGATCGGTCGATAGTTGGAGAGGTCCTCCGGGTCTGACCCAGGCTTCTTGATGATGGGGGTTACTGAGGCAGTTTTGAAGGATGAGGGGACAATTCCAGATGATAATGAGGTATTGATGATGTCTACCATGATGGGGCACAGAACAGACAGAGATGCTTTTACCAGTGGTGTGGGCATGGGGTCGAGGGAGCAGGTGGATGCCTTGGCCTTCTTGACCCATTCGGCCACTTGGAGAGTGTCCACGGGTGTGAAGCAGGAAAGACGGCAATGAGGCAGAGGAGCAGTGTCCTGATGTGAAGTGAAATCCTGAGTTGGAGGTCCAGATGAATGTTGCTGCTGGATGGAGGCAACTTTATCCTGGAAAAATTGCAGGTGCCTAGTGCAGTGGTCGAAGTTGGCTGGGGGATGAAGGTTGTCAATGGGGCGGAGAAGGCGATTTATTGTGGAGAAGAGCATCCGGGGATGATTTTGCTGGTCACCGATGAGGGATGAATAGTAGCTGGACTTTGCTCTGGAGAGAGCTTCTTTGTAGGAGCGCACATGCTCTTTATAGGCCTCCAGATGGATGGTGAGGCCAGATTTTTTAGAAAGTCTCTCCAGCTGTTGGCCAGAAGCAAAAAAGTTAACATATCGGCTACATATTGGCCAATGTTGATTAATCTATGAAACTCTATAATCGGCCCAATTAATCGGCCGCCAATAAATACATCAGGATCTAATACAGAGACAACTCTCACTTTGGTTACACAGAGACCTGATGGCTCGCAGCAGCAGCCCCATATTCCTGCAGTACCTCCTACATTTGTCCCCATGGGACAGTCGTAAGCCTTCTCCAAATCCACATAACACATGTAGACTGGATGAGCGAACTCCCATGCCCTGTAGCACCCTATAATGTAATAATTTCCTGATAATGTAATAACGCCTGATAATGTAATAAAAATCTGCACTTAACTCAATCGAAAATGTAATAAAACCCAATAATGTAATAACTTTACCAATAATGTAATAAAATATCCTGACTGATAGTGTAATAACATTTTTACTGATAATGTAATACCTTTTTTCCAAACCTGATAATGTAATACTTGACAGATAATGTAATAAATATGTTCATTACAAAACAACTTTCAGTAACACTTTATTTAAAGAGGGTATACATAAGCATAGTCAGCTCTTTCGTTCAGCTTCTATGTGGTCAACGCTGTAACAACTGTTTATTATGATACTACATACTGGTAAACAACATTATGATGAGTAGCTTACAAAATGAAAGAGAACTGCTCATGAACATTAAAAGGGTATTAAGTGAGCTTAAATATGAAGACTAGTAGTATAAATGTTTGTGGAAGCATCAGACTAGTTAACAATGGTTTATTTAACTTATTGTAAACCAAATATAAATTCTAGAGGTTGGACATCTCACCAATAACAATTAATAACATAACCAGTTAGTCCAACAGTTTCAAAAGTAACATATGCAAGGTAGCAGATAGCTTTTCAGAAATGATGTCACGTCAATAAAACAGGATTTAAATGGGCATAAGACCTTAAGATAATTACTTTCAACACTAAAAAATTATATACTTTCATAGAGACAAATACAACTTCAGAAACCCTGTATAAACCCCAAAAAAGGAGTTTGAAAAATGACCATGTCAGTTGTCATCAAGTTCTGTCATTTTGATGCTGACATTTTTATTTAACCTTTATTTATACAGGTAAACCTCAAAATATACTATGTAGAATGACAGTATGTCAGCTGACCACTGTGTCACTTGACATAGAGTATGATGTCAATTTGACATTGAAAGTGATATAATAAGCATTTATGAGTGGATATATAGGCCTATGTTAATGTCAGGTGTCATGTAATGTGTATGTAGGTGCTATGAACGCTTATGTATACCCTCTTTAAATGAAGTGTTACTGAAAGTTGTTTTGTTGGTTTGTGGTTGTTTCATGAGGTAGTGATTTGTTGGAAATCTGTGAAGTGAAGTGAAGAGGTACGTTTAGGGAAGCATTATCTGGGGTCTCCAGTGCTGCTCAGAAGTTTATCTGAGCTGGAATTCTGGTCTCCCAAGGAAGTAAGTCCATCACCCACTCAGTAAGACCAGGATGTAGTTGCATGTCCCTGATTATTTGCATATGTGCAGATGGCTGGATGGTATTCATGGTCTGCAATTTAACCCAATAGTCATTCTATTGTTTCAAATCCAGTATATATAACATTCTTAGATTCTTAAACCACAAAATTTAGAACTCTGGACTGAAAATGAACATATTTATTACATTATCTGTCAAGTATTACATTATCGGGTTTGAAAAAAAAAGGTATTACATTATCAGTAAAAATGTTATTACACTATCAGTCAGGATATTTTATTACATTATTGGTGAAGTTATTACATTATTAGGTTTTATTACATTTTCGACTGAGTTAAGGGCAAATTTTATTACATTATCAGTCGTTATTACATTATCAGGAAATTATTACATTATAGGGTGCTACATGCCCTCTCATCTCATCACTCCAGAGAACGCATCTCCACTGCTCTAGAGTCCAGTGGGCATGCTTTACACCACTGCATCCAACGCTGAGCATTGCACTTGGTGATGTACGGCTTGGATGCAGCTGCTCGACCATGGAAACCCATTCCATGATGCTCTCTATGCACTGTTCTTGAGCTAATCTGAAGGCCACATTAAGTTTGGAGGTCTGTAGCGATTGACTCTGCAGAAAGTTGGCAACCTCTGCGCACTATGTGCCTCAGCATCCGCTGACCCCTCCCTGTCATTTTACGTGGCCTACCACTTCGTGGCTGAGTTGCTGTGGTTCCCAATCGCTTCCACTTTGTTATAATACCACTGACAGTTGACTTTGGAATACTTAGGAGCGAGGAAATTTCACGACTGGACTTGTTGCACAGGTGGCATCCTATCACAGTACCACGCTGGAATTCACTGAGCTCCTGAGAGCGACCCATTCTTTCACAAATGTTTCTAGAATCAGTCTGGTCACCTAGGTGCTTGATTTTATACACCTGTGTCCATGGAAGTGATTGGAACACCTGAATTCAATTATTTGGACAGGTGAGTGAATACTTTTGGCAATATAGTTTATCATAAACTGAAAGGATGTTCAGTTTCTTGAAATCTGCTATGGGTTGCACCAGCTGTGCATAAGCGCAAACGTAGCCTCATTTGAATGCAAGTTATTACTTATGACGGAGTTTATGCTCTCCTAACATTTAAGGTGTCGCACCAGCTGTGATAGTTTCAATGTAGGCTTAAGTTCTAACTTTAGCCTTACATCTAACCCCTACAAGGTGTAAAGTCCTCCGTAGAATATGGCTGTCATAGTGGTATAGCAATAGCTCTAAAAGACTTTAGGATTTTACTGGAAATATGAAGTCAGCACTGCGTTCTCCATGTTTTTTTCTATGAATGGAGATCATTTTTGCCATCCGCTGTTATATTATCTCATGTTATTAGCAATTTCACCACTCAATATTAGTATTGTTATTTTATACTGGCTCTTGGTTTAGGCTGTAGCCTTCACAATCACATAGGCAAAATGCCTTGTCATATTTTTCATTCACACTGATGCTGTTTGATGATTAACAGCAGTTAGCAAACGTTATTTTTAGCCATTAGCATCTGTTGCAAACACAGGGTTAAAAAAAGCTTTTCAGTGATTGGTTAAAGAAAGAGAATACATCATATCTGTGACAATATTATGGCTAGTTTGGACATAAATCTCTATTAATTTAGTTAAGATCAGCCTTACGTCTCTGTGGTGCAACTGAACAATGATACAACTTAAGTTACAACTTAACTAGTTTCTACGTAGGGTTTAGTGTGGACTTCACACCATAACTTAAGGCAGAACTTCTGCATAGCTGGTACAACACACTGCTGAGCACTACTACAAATATTTTAAAACTTAATTTTTATGCAAAAGTTAAATTCTGGGTGATAACATCCCAATGCTCTGCAATGCATTCAGGAATTGATCTCCATTGTCTTTGACAGGAAGAGTGCAGATAATGTTTGTTTCCCTACAATAGGGCCACACGGGAGATGTGACTCACAGGCTAAGCTGGTGATAAGTGTTTGACTTGGCTTCTTGCCTATAACACACAGACAGTAGAGGGAACATGATGCATACACAATTAAATCTGATCAAATACCTTTGTCATAACAGATTCACAGTTGCCAATGGACACTGATTTAAGTTACATTTCTGGAAATTTTTAAACGCATGGCAACACATTAGTGTGAATGAATTTCATTCTGAATAAACTGTTCTGGTACACTTCAATCAGACCAGACTAGACTAGGCATTCTGCACATGCAGCACAGTCAGAGGGCTAACCCAGAAGTAAATAAACACAAATGTTATGCATAGTATAAGTCCTGTTGTTGTCTGCTTTTGTATATTACCATGAGCCAGAGGGATAGCATCCCATTTGTACCAAAAGTAAAGTATAGAGCAGTGGTACTCAACCTTATAATAATGATAAATTTTATTTATAACACACTTGAGTGACTTTGCATAGACTTTTTGATGATCCTGAAAAGCTATTCTATGAACAAGGAGACCAGATGTTTTAGCACACCACTCCAGGGCACGGTCCGCAGTCTTGAGTTTCCGCAGCTCACAGATGTACCAGGGTGCTGAGCGTGAGAAAGACACAGTTCTGGTTTTAAGAGGGGCATAAAGATCCAGGAGATTACTGACAGATTTGTTGTAGTAGTCCACTGACTCAGTGATTGAGGAGAAGCTGGCAGAGGCTAGATGCAGGAGATGTGAGGACAGGACATCAGGGTTGATGTTTTTAATGTTGCGAAAATGGATTTGGCATTTTACTCGGAGATAGGAGACAGAAGTGGAACCTTGAAAGAAATGACTTTATGGTCTGAGACACCAAGGTCATACACCTGAAGGTTTTTTTTTTATGGAGGTAGGATCTGAGATAACCAGGTCAAGGATGTGTCTCTTAGTGTGGGTAGGGGAGTTAACATGCTGATTTAGATTTAGGCAGTCCAGTACTTGTAGAAATTCAGCAGCTTGACGGCAGGAGGGGATGTCGATGTGGACGTTCAGATCACCAAGACTGATAGTATTTGCAGATGTTGAACAAAAGTTGAGAGGAGGTCTTGTATCTCTGGGATAAAAGCTGAGTTCAGTTTAGGTGGTCGGTAGATAAGCAGTATTGTTGTAGGGAAGGGGGGCTGACATTTGAAAGCAAGACATTCAAATGAGGAAAATGCAGGAAGGGCCAGAGGAGACAGTTTAAGTTCATTCCAGTGGATTACCAACAGGCCTCCACCACGGCCAGTGCTGCGTGCTTTCTGCAGGTAACTGTAGCCAGGAGGACAGGCTTCATTCAGGGTAGAATACACATAAGGCTGGTGCCAAGTTTCAGTAATGCAAATCAAGTCAAGCCCCTTGTTCAGGATGTGGTCATTGTTGAGGCATGATTTATTCGTCAGTGATTGTGCATTAAACAGTTCCATTTTGATATGTGAGATGCTGGCGGATCTTTGTAAAGGTCTTAGCAGACTGGAATCCACTCCACGTTTTCCGACCCACTTAGGGCTCGCGCTGCTTCCAGGTCCACTAGTTCCAAAAGTGGCAGCTCTGATGACGTTTTGGAGGTGCGACAGTGCAACCGGCAGACCAGATGGACAGGATGGAGTTTTGGCTCCCGTGCTGCAGGTAAACAAACTTGCGGTGGGAGCTTCTGTGGGCATATTGTGGTCCGTGAGTCCAAGCTGCTTGATATTCTCAATACACTCTGGGATGGAGCAGTTGTTGCATTTCATCAGCTGTGTGGTGGAATATGTCAGCATGGTGGCAGCCACAGAGAATGTTATCCTGGTGCTAGCCTCTAGCCCCAAACAAGATGACCAGAGATAGAGAGCCGAGCAGAAAGGGAGGATCCGCAGCATGGCAGAAGGGGACGACACTGGAAGGGAGGATTGAAGCACAGTTGGTGGACTGACCAAGGGTTGTTGAGTAGCATTGTTACCGCCATGCTGTTCTACTGGCGCCCAGAATGGAGGACCATGAGAGTACCACACAGGTCGGCAAAAATCAGGTAAGATCAGTTAAAAACGTTGTCGAGTGTCCAGAGTATGGCAGCGCTGGTGAATATCTTGCTGGCAAACAAAAATATCACAAGAAGAAATCACTTTAAGGGATACTTCAACATTTTGGCAAATTCACCCATTGCCATAATTCCTATAGTCTTAGTGATAGGTTTGTTTCCTTTAGTTGTTGGTACAAGCTGTTTTTAGATCTGGGGGGACCGATAAACCAGCTGCACAGCTAACGCTATGGAAGAAGACGGTATTTTCTGCTTTCCCTCATCAAACTCATCAAATACACAATCCAACAACTCCAAAACGCTCTCGTGGACAAGTTGTGACCTGCACATTCACCACGCTATGAAATAATAACGCATAATTATGTAACATTACGACACATGAAGCAAATACTCTGAACTATTTCTTGAGTAAACCACTGGGCAGAGTGACACAGTGCAGCAGCCATGTCTAGAGTGTAGTTCTGGCTTTGCATTTAACTTTAAAACATCTCTGTCTCGTAATGTTCCATGATTATTTCATAGATCTGAAAACACATTGTTTCACCCTGCCTTGTTTTGGAGCTTTGGTTTTATATTTCTGCTCCTTTTACCATATTTATGATCATTCGTGCCTTAAAGATCAAATAAAACACCCATGTTTGGACAACTTTCACTAGATATTAAATATTACATTATCTCCACATGTGATCGATGTGTTATGCTCGTTGATGATGACGCGCATTGGCATGATTGTCATAAGATAAGAGTGTGAGAGAGCATCGGCAGGATGGGGCTGAAGAAAAAGTTAAAACGAGGAAATGGGAAGCTTCAATTTGAACATAACACAGCACACGTCAATGAATGAGCTTACTGAAGAGGCGCACCACCGGCGGACTTCCTCTGCTCTCTCCCCTTACACACGCTCCTCCGTCGAGCGCATCCGACGGTAATAACATACAGATTTAAAATAGGCCTAATAAACGTTTAAATTTGAAAGTTGATGTGACCTACCTTGAATCTTTACTGATGACAGTGTTTACCTTCATAAAAGTTTTAGGTGTTTTTTTTTTTTTTTTTTTTTTCCAAGTAAGCCTTCAAAGAGCCGCAACTGGTCACTAAAGAGCCACATGCAGCTCAAGAGCTGCAGGTTGAGTATCACTGGTATAGAGTGTACAAAATGTGGCAATGACAACAGCAAGAAGGTCTAATAGTACCTAGCTGAAAGGGGCATATTGCCACTAGCTTTGCAGAATCAAATATTCTCTGGTCAATAAATCTATTCTCTGTGCACGTACAGGGACAAGGATAGTAGCCCAGTTAAACTGCCTTAATGAGCTACAACTGTAGCATGACTTTTTTGCAAGTGTACTGAATGTCTTTAGAAGACAGGACAAAAACTTAAATTGCACAAACCCTACGACTCACAAAGGCAGTTTGAGTAAACATCTCTATTCCTTCTCTCTGAACCTCTGATTTTTCCTCCTTTCTTTTTGTTTCCATCTCTAGCTTTGATTAAGAACATATCTAAACAGACCAAAGCCCCCAACATGTCCCACTTCAGCTTGGTGTGCATTTTCAATCAGCAACCCCTCTCCCCTTGATTTGATCAGGCTATGATGTATTCATTTCAACTTTTGTACAGTGTCTTTTCCAAGAGCCCTAGTCCTCTTACTTATTTTGTCTCACACACATACGCAAACACCTACACACATGTCTGGGTTTTTTTTTTTTTGTTGCTTTTCTCTGGCCTGAATATAATGGATTCCTTCTGTAGGCAACAGTTCCCTGTTTTCTCAAAATAAACCTGACCAACTTAGTGCGGAACACAACAATACCAGTATGCACTGTTGCTCTACCGAATGACAGTCAGTTATTTCTCACTAGGTTTGTTTCTCTTTCTTCCCCATTCCATTCTACACTGACATAGATCCATAACTAAAACCAGGTTCTGAAATGTATGAGCAAACTTTATAAAATGTACTTCTCATCTGGAGGTAACTTTCATACAAACTAAAGTTGTTTAAACGAAAAACTACTCTCCAAAGTGTGCATTTTCTCTATGGGCTTCTTGGAAATCTGTTAAAGTATATGTTTGCATACTACTTACTGTATTGAAGTTCCAGACCCGCTTGAAAGAGAGCCTCTTCCTTAGGCTCATCCTGTTCTCCTCTCTCATAAGAGGAAACCTACTGTTTGCTTAATCTACATATTTAAACCACACAAGCATACTTCAAAACTGTCACACATTCATACAGTAGTGCTGATGCTGGCAGAGTAACTTCAGGAGCAGTCTACAGCAGGACACTCATACAGATGGCTGGCTTGCATTATGCATTGCCTCAGCATGCCATAAAAAATACACTCCAAGAAAACACACATCACATACACACAAACTTGCACTTAAAATCAAGCATAAAATGCATTGTGTAAATATACCCAATGCCACTTTTTAACTCTATTTCTAACTTAATGCAACTCTCTCTCAGTCTCACACACTCCTTCACAGTTAGCTGACTAGGAAGTTCAATTCTCTGGCAGACACACACAGAGCTCAGTTTCCATAGTGACACGCCCCCATCAGGCAGTGGTTATGAAGAAGGGGTGGGAACAAAGGTAAGTCTGCCAGTCAGACTGGAGCAAAAATCTTACTCCTTCCCACAGTTCAGAATTATTCTGTTTTCTAAATACATAAACACATTTTTTTATTTTTAATGTATTTAAGTCTATCAATAAAAATGTGTTTTCCATTTACAAACTAAAACAATTTTAAAGACTTAAAATATGCATAGCCATCATGATCTCAAGATGTACTGAATCTTAATGTTTTTTCAGAATACATTTAAACAGCTCACTTATTGAAAATGCCCATGCACAGAAAAACCTTACCATCTAACTCTAGGACAGGAAAATACCCATTGGAAACAATAACAACCACACACACTAAACAATATTTAAAACCTCAATGGATATTTTCAATGTGAAAGATCCCACACATGGCAACAGTTGTATAATTAGTTGTTTTGTTTCCATGAATCAATGAGTTGCTCCTCCATTTCTGACATCCATCAGAGTCACATTTACTGTCATTGCTATTGCAGTGTTTGCTGTGCTTCCTCCTTTGGTTAGCTTGCTTCCTGATCGGCTATTGATTGTACACAACAATTCTGCTAGTGCTTGCTCTGCTGTCCTCTGTGTCCTCCCTACACAACAGTATTTCTGAATGTAAATTATGTGGAATATGTCTAATATTTATGACCTAGATTCGGAGTGGCTAAGACCACTTCTGAGCAGATCGGAGAGGGAAAAAATCCCTCTTAATACACCACAGGAACATCTGGTAAGAAAATCTTTAGAATCATCTGATAATAGAGCCTTTGCTAACTTTTGTAGAAAGGGTGGAATCAGGCCGACAAACTACAGTTATCTTGTAGTTTGTGCACAGATTTTTGAATGGACAGGACATTTTAACTTACCCTTTACCACAACATGCAAAATGCTGGGTCTTCAAACAAGGGTCCTTTATGCTAAAGCTAGTGTTAACTTTGCACAGTCACATGCAAAATTTTGATCAGGGATAATTGTTACCAAATACAGAAACAGCTGGGTTGATGTCATGGCCAAAAGCCTATTGGTAGAGGTCTTAATGCTTTAGAGGCCCCTCAGTGGACTCAATTTTTTGAACATTTAACTGGGCTTTCTTGATTGATGTGTTTTGGTTCAGGCAAAATATAGCTGTCAACTAAAGGCAAGATACAAATATTTATTACCAAAAGAGGTATGCAACAAAGTTGAAACAATAATAACCCACTTCTGGATGAAGGGAGTTTTTAGAGAAAGAAAAAATTAAGATGATATTAAGTGAACAATTTTAACAAATCCAATATTGTGAAAAAAAAAGACCACTGAGGGCTGAAAGTAGAAGGCTATTTTAAATGCATGCTCAGTTTGATGGAAATAACCATGTCCTCTTTTTCCAATATGATATATCAATCTGTTGATTAACATCATTTCAGTTTCAACACAATTCACACCAAAACAATGTCCCATGTCATCCACATGCAAAATGATAAAAATAAAATGTTCACTTCATTTAGTTTAATCATAGGCCCGAAAACAATATGTTTATATCCATACGTGGAGCCTTGGGTTTATTTACAAGAGTCATGGCTCCCCCTAGTGATCATTCATGAAATAAAAATACATACAAGTAATAAAAACAAATAATCTTGGCTACAAAAGAAAATATTTTTTAACGTTTTCTCCTCTTAAAGCTAATTTCTGTTGTACAGCCAAACACCTCTTTTTCATTGTGCACTCTTAGAAAAAAGGGTTGCAAAGAGTTCTTCCTAAGGGGCTTAAATATGAATTCTGTCAAGGAAACCCCTTTAATTGTTCATGAACCTGTATGTAAAGTAGAATTTTGATGCAGAATTGTCTAGAATATTAAACTTACTCATTCATTTCTCATTTAGCCATAGCCAATATCAATACTATCATTTCAAGTTAAATAAGTGGGCAGAGCTGATAGAGACACTGTTTGTGTTTATTCTTCTTTATTACTGTAATTCTAACCATTTGTGCGGTAGCTAATGGTCTGAAAATGCTCTAAAAAGACCAACTGTGCTTCCCTTACATTTCTTGGGGGAAGGAGGGCCAAATTTGGAGGAATAAAACACGGGGAAAAGGGCTTTATTATGGTAATTATCCCTTTTATTGCAGGTCTCTCTTCTTGACAACACTGACTTTATACGAGGATTGATCTTTCTTATACCAGCTATTGGTTATGCACTACTTTATGGAATATGATAACAAGTCATAAGCACTTTTGCTAAGAAATAGACCCTTTTTGCCAATCTGCTCAGTGTAAGAATACTATCAGGTCTCATCTTGGACTGATCCAGTGGGACTTCACACCAATATGGGCATGAGATTGCTTTAACAGCTAGTGCTGAGAGCTGTATTACCCTTTGTTAGACAGGCAGGTTTGGACACTTTACATTTTATGGAACTATATAATAAACAAACAAGATGAAAGATGACAACATATTTATATGTTAAAAACATTTTCCTTGTAAATGATTGGCTGAATTGGTATAATAATCCACCTAGAAAAAATACTGCATTTATTTAGTGTGAGAAATCTCATACAATAACCAATATCTGGCTGAAAGATTTATACATATCAGTTAATTATTTTCTATAGAAATCCTGTTTATTGAAGTTAAAATGTTAGTCATAATAAAAAGGGTCCTGGAACAAAGGTATAAATGAAGAACAATTAGGGATGCACGATGGCAGGTTTTTGCCTATGTCCCATACACCGATGTTTACAAGTTAATTATAACTTGTAACCTATCCTTACAGGTATTCAAATGTAGCTTAGACCTAAAATGTTGACCCTTATAACACACAATATAAAGTTTAAGGATAAAAAATAACAAATTTTAGTCCTCAAAACATACTTTAAAGTGTAAGGAATGATTATGAACAAGGAAAGAAATTTCAGCTGATGCAAATTTGCTAGTCCATCCTTAAATTCCACTAACTTACTGTTTTCACAGCCAATATTTACTGCCATTGACAGCAATTTTCATATTTGCTTGTATGATATTCAACTTCTTTAGCACTTATCATGACGATAATAATGTCTATAATATTGTGCATCTGCAGCAGCAATGCTGGAAGAATTAACAAGCAGTTCTCTATCATGAATCATGTGTGAATTCACTTTCAAACTCTCCTTTAAAGAAAAAAACAAACAGATTAAATCAACCATTTTTCTTTTTCATTGCAAGCACACAGAACTCAAGAGGCATAGAGGCAAAGCTCTCTAGCAGGAAAATTATTTTCTTTCACAGCTACTTTACCTCTATTCAATGTAAGTGCCAGTGAAGGGTTACTTTGTTGATTAGTCTCTCACACTGATCTAAAGTGTTTGTTGGCATACTAGTCAAGTTGGGGTACACTGGCCTCAGCTTACAGCAGATGATGCTGGCACTTTTAATTTGCTGGACAACATAAGAACACATCATACCAAATCACAGTCTTTGTTCTTAGTGTAGGATCAAAGCGGTCAGTTTATCTGGCCACTTGTGGTTGTTTGTTTTACAAACCTGTTGAAATAATAACTCCCAACCACTGATTATTAGAACTTCAAAAAGGATGACCCATACATGGTATGATGCTACTTGGTATTCATTCAAGGCCATTACATGGGTTAGTAGTGCCTTTTAAACTTTGCCGTTCAAAAGCAGCTGCTGATTTAAATTCAAGATGACTCAAAGCAGATACACTCCAACAGAGGGAAAAGTGGTTGCAAGAAGACTTACACACATTAAGAAATAAAATTAAAGGCTGTTTTTAAATAAAGTGCAGCTTTTTTTCCTGGAAGTCTTTATCTGGTTTGTCTTCACTTTTTAAGTGAGTAAAAACCCTCATTTTAAAGATCACACTAAAGTGTTTGTTCTGAGGCATATGTGGTGAATTGCACCCAGTTGGCAATGGATTAAAATAAAAAGAGGCTTTTATTTTAAACTGCTGCTAAATCTGATGTGACTCCTCTCCTGAGGTATTTCATGTTCGGGGGCGTGTTGATCCTGTGTTATCATCTGATTTTCCTTTCCTAACACACTCTGCCCCAAGGGGATATCACGAGGATCACACACCACTCATACACAAACACAAAAGAAAAAGATTTCTGTGGATTTTATCTTTAAGTATGTGAATGTTTTTCTTCCTCTTAGCCTGTGTGCATGTGTGTGTTTGTGTGTCCTGGGGTCAGAGGGCTGGGGGGCTTGCAGGCCTTTCTTTTCTCACTACTATGTTTAGTGGAATATTGTCCTATGCTGCTTTCCACCAAAGTGTCAAACCCCCTTGTCACTTCTTTAAATAAATTGTATTAAAATCTGGTGTTTCAGACATCAACAATGATAATAGACATAGTTCAACTACTGAACAAATGACGTGATGATAAAAGATCACATGAATACATTAGACAAACATCGTGTCCTCATCATGTTTTTAAAGACCTATGCAGCAAAACCAACAGAATCAACAGGTTAGCTTGTAATCCAGTAGCACCATTAAGTCCCAGATGATTGGTTTGTGCAGGTCACATGATTTATAATATTTAAGATAGGCCCTAGGCAAATAAAGTTTTACATTTTTCTTCATAAAATAATACAAATGAGAAAAGACTGCACTGACATTAAAAAGATTTAGAATTTAAATCAAGAAGAAACAGGAGCCTTTTTTTTTTTTAATTTTCAATTAATCTGTAGTGCTCAATTTATGTTATGTCTAATCTGGTGATGTTTCAAAAGCAGACCTATTTTGTAAAATAGCCTGCTTGCTGTATTCTACAGAGGACAGGAAATCTTTGAGGGATTTCATAGATGAAAATACTCTGAAACAAACAGAATATAACACAATAATGATCACATAACAAACTAATCAAACACCAATCCTCAGCTCATTGACTCACTGGATCAGTAGATGTTTGAGAATCCACGATCAAAGTTTGCTGCTCCATGAAGAGACAAGTAATCCTCAGAACTGCATGAGAGACCTTCCACCAGTGCACATTGCCATCAGCTACTGAATGTGTATGTGTGGGTGTCCTCACAGTGCCTCAAAGGAGCAAAACTTGAAGGCTTTCAAATGTCCAAAGAGCCCCTGTGTCACTGCTGGTGGATTCCTCTTCCCTCTCTGTCATCCCCCATCCTCCTACCCCTGCATCATTTCCCTTGCCCTGCCTCTCTGCTCTCCCCCTCCTCTTTCTCTTCTCTTAAACCCACCCTCCTGTGATTTCTATTCCACCCACACCTCTGTGGGCTGAGAGACACTATAAAAACACTCAGACAAATGCGTATGTACTGCCTCTGAGGGAGACCCCTTGCCGTTAAGGAACACATATTCACACATGAAATCTGCACTGGGTTGAATTTGTTACCCCTGAGTTCTCCTCAGTCATCTGTTTAGTATGCCCCATGCATGTCTCCATCAAGGAGAGTAAAGTGACATTCCTGATGAGGGGGAGGAGGTAGAGCTGAAAAAACAGAGTGAAACTGAAAAACAGATGAAGAAAACAAAGTGATCTTACAGCCGACAGAAGTGATTGATAGACAGGGATGATTAGGCTGTGTTCAGCTCAGCTTAGTAGAAGCTGCATTTTTAATATGTCTTTAAACTAGGGGTGTAAAGGTACGTGTATTCGTACACAACCAAATCGGTATGGGCCTCTCGGTACGGTACAGACGTGTACACACGAATACATGTGGAGCCAAGCTCATACACAGAGGGAAAACCAGAAAACAACTCACTGTCACACTGTCCTGACAACCACACAACCACAGCAAACAACAGCAACAGCCTTAAAAAGTACCAGATAAAAGTGTCCTGTTTAGGAGCACTTTGTTTCCCAGGACCATACAACAGTGGACAAAGACAACAACAATAGCGCTTATATTATTCTGCAGCTGTGTCACTAAAAGCACATCATCCAGGTAGTATGATGATGCATTCAAGTTGGCTGGGAAATTATTCCGTTTAAAGAATGGGTATAAATATGTCAATATATCAATGAAAATAACCTAGTACTCAAAAATATATTTTTTAGTAATATTTTTAATCATTGAAGAACTTTTGGAAGGAGGTTACAGCATTATTAATAATATAAATGTAATTTATTCAGCCTATTTATTTTAACACAATTTAATTTAAAAATTAAAATTACATTTTTTCTATTTGCTTCAATTACCGTATCGAAAACGTACCAAACCATGACTTCAAAACCAAGGTACGTACCAAACTGAAATTTTTCTGTACCGTCACACCCCTACTTTACACACACTGGAGGTGTAATTATACATAGCTAGGAGATGTTGATTTTTTTAAACTGAAAAATGTTAAGTTATTCAATGTCAGCTAAGGTACTCAGGTTCAGGACCAGGGTTACACTGACTAGAGCCCCAATTAATCATAGTTAGAAGCTGTGTGCAAACATAAAACTTTGTTGAAAGAATTTGATCTAATATAATTATCAATTCATGTCAAGAATAAAGTTACCCTGTCTGCTAAAACAACTGTAGAGTTCTCCTTGGTGGCCAGAAAGATAAGCCAAAATGTAATGCCTTTTTGATGTGACACATACATTTCTCTTTATGTTTTTGAGGATCAAAAACACAACACAAAAACATAACACAAACATAAACTGTGAACCCATGCCTACAAACGTAGAGCTACTATTGTCACGAATAGGACTTCACAACACTCCATTAGGGCATTTCTGATTGAGGATAGTGGCTCACAGTTGCCTATAGTCTGCATCCCTCTTCATCCAGAGTTCCCTGCCTTTCTGAACACCTTGTTTTACAGACCTTCTTTAACTTTCCAGAGATAAAGTGGTAAAACCATCCCCAACCAGAAGAGCTGAATGAAATGTTGTCATACAAATAAGTTTATGGCTGTTGCATTATTCTTCTAATGGCTAATGACTAGACAAGCTACAGCTGTCGCAATATATAATAAGTATAAGTATATAATAAGTATTGATACTCATGGTCAAATCTTACTCAAGTACAAGTAAAAATTGCTTGGTGAAATTTTACTCAAGTTAAAGTACTAAAGTACTTACTTTTAAAAGTACTTAAGTATTCAAAAGTACATTCATTTAAAAATACTTAAGTATTCAAAAGTACAAAGTACATTTTCTAATATCAGTACATTGCTGTATTGTTTTCTCAGTGCTTTTACAGAACCTTGTAACTCTCTGAAACCACCTAATGATGTAGGCTACTGACTTAAATGTAGAACCACTCTGCTACAAAAAGTCTATGAAAACACCTGTAAAAACTTCACCATAAAAATGCAATCAAAAACAACAATGACAACTACTGTCATTTAATTTTTGATGAATCATTCCTCATTTCTGAAATCTCAAACATCGAGCTGAGATTTGGCCATGAGTGCACTGGTTTTTCAGCTTGAGTTTCTCCTGCCATTTCCATTGCCGAGTTTTGTTTGAATGAAGGCGGGAGAGCTTACTACACAGAGCTAGGATGACGTAGCCTATTTCCAAAATCCATTCCAGGATTGGTTCACTTGAGTGAGGAGCACAGAGTGTGGCCAATTGCATTTTAGAAAAGAAAAACACAAACATCTGACTACAAAGCTATGCTGGACCTAAAAGGAATGAGTAACGACAAGCTTTCTAGATATGTAGTGGAGTCGAAAGTACAATATTTGTCTTCAAAATGTAGTGGAGTGAAAGTCATAAGTTTTCAAAAAACAAATACTCAAGTAAAGTACAAATACTGAAAAAATGTACTTAACTACAGTACTCAAGTAAATGTACTCTGTTACTGTCTACCACTGGTGCTCAGTGTCCACTTGCTCTTTCTCCCTCTCTCTCTCCTGACGCTTGCAGCACAGAAACTCCCATCACGTCTGTCCTGTATATCTACCTGTTATTCTGCAGAGATTTCTCTAGATTCTCTCATTGTTTTGATAATATTGTGACCTGCAAATTGTCAAGTTTCTGAATCTTGCCATTGCACATTAAGATTGTTTAAAAACTGTTGGACTATTTTCTGATACAGTCTTTCACAAAGTGGAGAACCTTGTGCTATTGTGAATTGTGAATGACAGAGTCTTTCAGGAGTGCTCTTTTGGTACCCAGCCATAGTTCCATCACACACTACCAATTAGCCTATTTACCTGTGGAATGTTCCAGGTAGTTTTTGAGCATTCAATGACTATCTCAGTCTCTTTTTTTCCTCTGTTCCAACTTTTTTGGAATGTGCTGCATGCATCAAGTTCAGATTGTGCATATTTATATAAAAAAAAACAATTGCTTATCATTTTGAACATTAAAAATATTTTCTTTGTGTTGCACTTTTGAATTAAATGATCCCAAATCACTGTATTCTGTTGTATTCGTGTATTACACAATGTCCTGAATTGTGGGGTGCAGATGGAGTAGCATTTAGGTTGCACCCCATGTACATGGGCAAACCAGTTTCAAGTCCTTTCCTGCATACTATTCCCCACTGTCTTATCCCTGTTTCCAATTCTATCCACTGTCCTCCTTTAAAGAGGCATAAACCCCAAAATAAATCTAAAAAAACGTCAACTATTGCTTAAGTTCAACGAAACCTGCGCCTTTAAAGTACATGTAAACATGTTAGTCTGACTGAAATTTCACTAAATAGAATTTCTCAGTCTGACTAACACACCAACAGTGGTTGGAGATTGTTTTTCACTTGCATATGTAATTGCTGAAAGGGGTCATACTGAGACATAGTATAGAAAAGGAGGACATGTTCACATCACCAGGGTGTTCACAGACCTACTCATCAGAACTTGTTGCATTTAACATTGTGATAATTTAGCTGTATTCCCAGAAAATCATCTTCTATCAGATCATTCTTTAAGTACTTTTGACATCATCTTATGAAAGTTAAACACATGTAACAAAATTACAGCTGATTTAAATTTGGTACCACATCATGACCCATTTGAGATCACTTATGTTAACATGAGTCCTTCTAAGCTTGATCAGTTTGCAGATTCATTAAGAATTAATGAGAATTCCGCCCCCCCCCCCCCCCCCCAAAACCGAGAAGAGATGAGAAACTTGTTCTAAAGCACAATAACATCAATGTACAACAAGGCCCTGCAACATTTTCAAGCTGCCTACTATTCCACACTAATGAAAACATTAAAACAGTCCAAGATATCTTTTCAGGACTGTAGACTGACAGAGTATCACAACTTTAGTGAGCCCTTCATTTCTTGAATCTTAGATGCAATGATTTCATGAGCTCCCTAATGATAAAATTATCAAAATAAGGCACAAAATTAGTAACGTACTGTCAGTTCCAGATGCTGATTCATCATTGATCAACGATACAGTAAGCACAGCTTTAAAACTTAATATTAATCTTTACTGTTTCTCTAAGATAAACTAAATTTAATTATCTCTTCTCCTAAATCATTGACCAGTCTTTTAGATCCAGTTCAAACCAAGCTACTTAAGGAAATCTTTGAAAGTGGCTTCAATTAAACCTCTCCTTAGAAAGCTCATAACCAATTCATGCACCTACATTCAATCATCCCTTTGTAGTAAACTACAAAGGTACAATGGTACAGTGAATATAGTTTTGGTACAGTGAACATAGCCATTGTAGCATCGTAGTACAGTGTGCTACAAAAGGATAGTTATGGTATGGATGGGATCCTCTAAATAACAGGCTAATTTGAGTATTTTCAGTCAGGAATTAAAGTTGACCACAAGACTACAGTGGTTAAAATGAAATTATCTACCATTAACTTAAGACAGCAAGCTTCTCTTTCCACTTATCTTAACAGATTGTAATCCTGTGTTTGATACAATAGACCATAATATCCTGTTGCAGAGACCAGAGCAGTTATTCTGTATACAGGAACAGCTTTAGATGGTTATATCTATCTGATACAGCTCAGTTTGTACATGTTAATGATAAGTAACACATACACTACAAAGCTGGTTACAGAATTTCACAGGGCTCTGTGCTTGAGACATTTTTACACCTTAAATATGCTTTATCTAAGTAACATTATGAGAAACCACTCCATTGATTTAAATTGCAATTCATATGATACACATTTATGTATCAATGAAGCATGATGTCAGAAATCAGTTATGTAAACTAGAAGCACATTGGTACCAATGCTTGGTCCCAAACACCTCAGAAGAACATTTTCTAATGGTATAACTTTTCCAGATGGCATCAGCCTGGCATCTTGCGCCAGCTGTGACATTGCACCCCCATTTTCTCTCTTTCTACATTTCTCTCTATCCTAATAGAACCTCAACATGACTTTGGTGGATGGCTTTTTAACATGACTGGTTCTACTCAAGGTTTTTGCCCCATAAAGAGAAGTTATGAACTGAATTCATGGTGGATTAATATCTGGATTAATCTATATTGATAAAAGAGAACATGGTCTAGACCTGACCTCTTTGTTAAGTGTCTTGAGGTAATTTTAGTTATGAATTGGCGCTACAAAAACAAAGACTGATTGATTAGTACATTGATAAATGATTCACTCTGTGCATGTATACTGGACAAAGACACTAGTACAGTTAAATATCCCAACTGAGCTAAAAATACATCTCTACCTAAATGTGCATGCAAATTATGATAACCAGTCAACAATTTGATTCATTACAAAGATGCATTGTGATAGGTTGCATCCTAAATTATTTTTATAAGCACATGGCTGCTTTTTCATCAATGAATACAAGCAGTCAAATAAATCTAAATTGAATCTAAATATAAAATTTCTTTTTGTTCTGTCACTGCATCAACGCTTAACCATTTGTATCCACTTAGGGGGTATATTTAGAAATGGTTTATTTTAACACCCCTAGTGAACAGTAAACTTGGTTATCAAGTGCCGATTCCAATGTGGAATTTTATTCTAAGATTCACGCATTGAATTAGGCATGTGAATTTTGGTTCTGCTTTTCAGTTCCTAGCAGGATCATAAATCATTTAGGATTAAAAACCCAGTTAGAAGTTTTTTCCTTCCACACAAGTTGTACGGCCATCAATATGAGCTAATTCCATATGCATTCATCTGCCACTAATGCAGCAGTGGGAGAGTGGTAGAAAATTGGGGTTAAGTGTCTTGCCCATGGACACATCAACAAATCAGTTTAGGAGTGACTGTGGGATTGAACCCACAACTGTAGTTGACAAAATCAAAACAGTATTAACCCTTCTGAATAAGTGTGACATATGGTGTAAAAAGCGCCTTGGGTTTTTAGAAGACTATATAAATGTGCTAAAAGCTGAAGCTGATTTACGTTCCTTCAAGGACCATATGATAACTGTTTGTATCCTTTGAGATGATTAAGTCAATGAGCCATTTTAGGCTTAAAAAAATCTTTTTTATTGATGGTTGCCCTTATAAAAAGCCCTTTTTGAATTTTAAACATTAGTACTTAAAAACAGATACACAAGTATCTTTACATAAGTACTACAAAATACAAAAGAAAAAAATGACAGAAGAAAACTTTATCAGATAATTAATAAACACACACATACTCTGGTAGCAGAGCTGATGTACACATTACATATATCAAAAAAAGGTTATAGTTCACAGCATATCCTCTGTTGAATGCATAAACACACCACTACTGAATAAAGTCATAAACTGCTGGAGAGGCTTGGCTCTCAAATGCCACTGCAGGCCAAGCAGTGTGTGTCCAATTATACTGCAAATGCAATGGGTATTCGTGCTGTGTAATATACTGTATGTGCTTTTGTGTTGAGTCCCACTAACGAGGGGAATGTCAGCTCGTTGCTCATTAGAACTCATTAGAAGTGCAGGCACTTCAATCCCTGCCCCCATCCTCACCATCATCTCCACGCGCACACCCACACACCAATCTCTGTCCTTCCCCCTGCTACCACACAAAGACCTCTCTGTTTGTGGACATTATTGAATGTGCAGTGAGAGAAAAAGGCCTAACAACCGGAAGAAAAATGTTGAAGAGAGGGTGGCGGAAGGTTTTGAGTAATAAGGAGGAGTCAAGAGAGAAATCCGATCATGGGATAGCATGGCAGAGACTAAGTATGTTTACATGCTTTTAGAAAAAGTACAAATATTCTGTTAGTCCAAGTGAAGTGGCGCTAAACTGAATTCCTCAAAGTCTGACTAACACACCTATATGATGTTTTTTAGATCACTTTTCTATTGTGTGTATAGTAGGGATGTAACAATAGAGTTTGCCCACGGTCCAATCAGTACCACAGTTTTTTTGGTCATGTTTTTTCATGTGGTTCTGATGGCCCGGGAGGTTTTCGTTTTCTGTTTTTTTTTTTTGTTTGTTTGTTTGTTTGTTTTTTTGTCTTTCCATTCTTTGCAATTTAGGTAATTTAAGGAGCACCAAGGTATTGACGTGAAAATGAATTAACTTACTGTGGGGTATGTCTGTCGTATACATTTTCTGTGAGCGTGTCACTGGCTGATCTTGCATCATCTGCTGTGTTATGAAATTAACTTTACATATATGCACTTACTGTTACTTTTATTAAATTGACATCTGCACAGGGATTATTGGTAGTAAATTTATTTAACACCCCCATGATACATTGGTGTATGGTTTGGTTGGTTTCACCTCAAGAGTAGTGTTTGAGAGATTATAGGTCTCCACACTTGTGTGAACAGAGGGCAAAGAGCAGAGACGGAGCTGCATTAAGCATGATTTAAACTCAATGTAGTATTTTTATATGTGACTAATTGGTACACACATTAACCAGTAATGTGGCACATAGTCCTCTGAAATTTACTCACCAAACACATAATCTAACTTCACATGGCTCTTTGCTGATTTAAACTTCCGACTTTTGATATAAGTGCAGGGTCCAACATTAAGGTTTTTGCCTACTTGCCCTTCGGGGCAAGTGCTTCCCAAATCTACTTGCCCCATCTAAATTCCTACTTGCCCTGTCTAGGAGGTACTTTTCTGGCTGTCAAGTGCATACATTTTGCTCACACCATACTTGGAGCTAAAATCCATTGCCTGTCAACTGTGGAAAGCAATACACAACACTTCTTCCTTAAGAAAACTGTATTTATTAGCTATGTGTTAGCCCACTGAAAATTATATTAACTTTGTACAGATCAGTGCAATGTGAAAGCTGCACCAGTCTGTAACATCTATTGCATTATCGAGCTACAGTCATGGACGAAAGTATTGGCACCCCTGGAATTTTTCCACAAAATACACCATTTCTCCCAGAAATTGTTGCAATTACAAATGATTTGGTATACACATGATTATTTCCTTTATGTGCATTGGAAAAACACAAAAAAGCAAAAGGAAAAAAGCTAAAATTGACATCATTTTACACAAAACTCAAAAAATGGTCCGGAAAAAGTTATTGGCACCCTCAACTTAATATTTGGTTGCCCCCCTTGGGAAAAAATAACTGAAACCAATCACTTCCTATAACCATCAACAAGCTTTTTACACTTCTCAACTGGAATTTTGGACCACTCTTGTTTTGCAAACTTCTCCAGGTCTCTCAGATTTGAAGGGTGCTTCTTGCAACAGCAGTTTTAAGATCTCTTCATAGGTGTTCAGTGGGATTTAGATCCGGACTCATTGCTGGCCACGTCAGAACTCTCCAGCACTTTGTCTCCAACCATTTCTTGGTGCTTTTTGAGGTATGTTTCGGGTCACTGTCTTGCTGGAACACCCATGACCTCTGACGCAGACCCAGCTTTCTGACACTAGGCCCTACATTGCGGCCCAAAATCTTTTGATAGTCTCCAGATTTCATGATTCCTTGCACATAGTCAAGGCACCCAGTGCCAGAGGCAGCAAAACAAGCCCAAAACATCTTTGAACCTCCACCATGTTTGACTGTAAGTATTGTGTTCTTTTCTTTGTAGGCCTCATTCCGTTTTCTGTAAACAGTAGAACGACGTGTTTTTCCAAAAAGCTCCACCTTAGTCTCATCTGTCCACAAAATGTTCTACCAGAAGGATTGAGGTTTACTCAGGTATATTTTTGCAAACTCCAGTCTGACTTTTTTATGTCTCTTTGTCAGCAGTAGAGTTCTCCTCGGTCTCCTGCTATAGCACTTCATCTCATTCACATGACGATGTATGGTCTAAGCTGACACTTTTGCTCCCTGAGTCTGCAGGAAAGCCTGAATATGTGTGGAAGTTGACTGAAGACGTTTATCCACTATTTCAACTATCCTGCGTTTTATTCTTTTGTCAGTTTTTCTCTTCCATCCACGTCCAGGGAGATTAGCCACAGTTCCGTGGGTTATTAACTTCTTGATTATATTACGTACAGTGGACAAAGGAATTTCAAGATCTCTGGAGATGGTCTTGTAACCTTGAGATTGTTCATATTTTTCCACAATTTTGCTTCTTAAATCCTCAGACAGTTCTGGGCTCTTCATTCTCTTCTACATGTTTGGTGTGACACACACAGGCACACAACACAAAGGCTGAGTCAACTTTTAAACATTCTAACTGACTTCAGGTGTGATTTCCATACTGTCAACACCTGTTACTGCCACAGGTGAGTTTAAATGAGCATCACATAATTGAAATAAAATGATTTACAGGGGTGCCAATACTTTCGTCCATGACTGTATTATTGTTGCAAAAGTATTTGCAAATGCGTCCAAAGATCTATGCACAAATCTGCAAATGCGTGCACAAATCCACAAATGCATGTACAGATCTGCAAATCTGTGCAAAGTTTTGCAAATTTGTACAAAGATCGACAAATGCGTGCACTAATCTGCATACATGTATACCATCTTGTAATTGCAGACTTCGTTAATTTTGGTTCAGAATCTGCCTCTCAATTGGCTGTCATACACACGTGACTTTTGCAACACTTGTACCGCGCACGATTTGTACTCAGATCCATAAGCGTTTACTTAGATCTGTAAGCATGAAGGCTGGGTCTGTTGCCCTCAGCACAGGCTCACAGGCAAGGCTGCATTTCTCATCACATCAGCATCACACAGGAGGCAGCAGTTAAGACTTAGTAACGGCTCTATATAACGTCAATGTGAAAGGAGAAACGTTATTATATTACACAGTTATTGTTATTATTATTTATATTTTCATTGAAAGAGTGAAGAAAATAATGACTTCCTTATCTCCTAAATTGTATCACAGTAGTGGGTGAATTGCCATCTCTACAAGACAGGGGTTCATTGTGTTGTATTTAACAGAAATCCCCATTATGACGCTGTATGAGCCAGGTGATGTTAGCAATAAGATCGATAGAGTGGTCTGTAACATTTGTATTTATATAAATAACAGGGGAAGGGAAAGATTGTCGTTTTCGCACGGATATGCGAAATGGCACTGACCACTGTTGACATTTAAATCATATTACGACGTTTTTAGTGGTTGTGTTTTTGTGGTGGCTGAGTGGCAGTGTCGTGGTCTTCCAATCATGGAGTTCAGGGTTTGAATCTTACAATGTCCTGAAAATGTATTTCTTATTACCTGTTTGTTTTTTGCTGGTAACTCTTATGCACTGCTTATAAATTTAATCACTCAGGCCAGGAGATATTTAGGACTTGAAAAACGAAACTACTGGCGTGATGTCAGAGCAAATAATCAAAATATTAAAACGACTGTTTAGTGCGAACTGTAATGGACTGAAAATGAAAATTTCGTCAGGCCGGTCGTTTTGATCACACATTGAAGCAAATTTTCGAGTCCTATTTAAGCTGAAATGTTATTGATTTTCAGGTATTTCATCCCCATCCCTACTCCGTACTAACAGAAACAGAGGAAAATAAAATAAAATAAATTAAATTAAAGAATAGAAAAGCTCAGAGTCATGCTTGCCCAATCGGGCGTGTTCTTAAAAGTTTTGCTTGCCCGTCGGCTTTTAGCAGTTGCCCCGGGCATTCGGGCAACCATTAATGTTGGACCCTGAAGTGTTTTCACGCTGATAGGTTTCCTCATCCCAGCGTGTGGACTCACAAGCACACAAAAACAGAGCCAACTCAAAGAAAATTTCTTTACATTCAATGTATAGTATGTTGAAAGAAGTTCTATGACAGTAATCTCTACACCTCCGACCGTCAACCCAGCCAATCAGAAATAGACTCCTTTTTAAATGAACTTGACCTCCTAATGTTACCAACAGAACTAGCCTTTTTAGATGAACCACTGACCTTAGAAAAATTACATAGCACCTTCAATGAAATGCCAAACAATAAATCACCCGGACCTGACAGATTCTCCACTTAATTTTACAAACACTTCTGGACCATATTTATCACCATTATTCCATAGAGCAACTACAGAAATCAAAACCACCGTACCCACACACATGAACACAGTTGTAATGATACTTTGCTTCACACATCCTTATGGAAAAACTCCCATAGACCAAGGGCAAGGGTAGAGACTTTGAAAAAAAAAAAAAAAAAACTCGGAGGGTGATTGGATGAATGTTCTGTCTGTCGGGCCAATTAGAGGATCCACCAATGAGAAACAAAGAAACGGGCGAATCCATCTGCTTTGCAAGGTTAAACTTCATCATGGAAATTATTTCAGTTATTCCAAAGGATGGCAGAAACAAATAACATTGTGAGTTATAGAATCCTATCTAAGTTCTAAATATTGACTAAAAATATTTACTTCATTTAATGCTAGGAGGTGGAAAACTACATATCAAATTTAGAGTCCCTGTAACTTGAAAACAAATCTGTATTTTAGGTTTGTTTTATGACAGGCCACTGTGTTATGAACCACCAGGCTGAATTTTAGTCATGAAAGACGTCTCTAAGTTTTCAAAATTAACCTTGAAAATAATGAAAGATTAGGCAGTAAAATCTGTTCTAGGATGGAGTGGGTATGTCGGTTGAATGAGCTGAGGCCGCACCCACCCTTGAGAAATTAATAAGAGCAACCCATCCAGAAACTGTTTCCCAACGATGCCAGCCCCTCCCCTTTTTGATTGATAACGTTTCATAAAAATGAATAGCTGTAAATGGAAAAGATTGGGCCATTATGTAACCTTGCAAAGCAGATGGATATGCCTGTTTCCTTGTTTCTCACTGGTGAATCCATCTTGCAAAGCTCCCATCTGAACCGTTTGTGCCCGGTTAGAAAGTGACAGGACCAATCAGCAATGAGGGGCAGTACTTTCAGGCGTGGCAGAGTCGTGATGTAAACAAGCAGCAGCAAGATGCCTGTGCATCTATGGCGGAAGAGCTTTGCGTGGATCCTGCTAAAGCACCAGTTTTATCAGAACTTGACGATATTTCTTCATTAAAAGAAGAACAAAGAACAGCAGCGAGTTGTTTTCTATTCAAAAACAACAAAAGTCGAGTACTTACATGTCTATAGTCACCATGTTTCGCATTATTCCTCGGTAGCTGTGCACATGCAGCTCGATAGCGGCTACGTCACGTGTTTTGTTGGTCTGATTGGCCCGTAGAGATGTGACAGACAGAACGTTCATCCAATCACCCTCAGAGTTGTTTTTCAAAGGCTCTGTCCTTTCCCAAACATTTCCTGTTGAAGCTTTCCCAGATGGATGTGTGAAACACATCCATCTGGCATGTCAGGTTATCTGTGCTGAATATCTGTACCAAACTCTAAAATCCTAGGTTAAAGAGGTGCGGGGGTAACCTGACATGCCAGATAGATTTGTTCAGGTTAGTCATTAGGGATTTAAAGCTTACAATGGGAAAATCAAATGGTTAAATCATTATTATAACAGCCAAAATCCAAGGGCCATTGAGATAAACATATAACGTAGGACATTTATGGAAAAAATATTTGCATTGTAACATGAAATAAATTACATTATAGATGTACAAGAGTGTCTGTTCAGACTCTCAGCCGAACTGGACAAACAGTCCCATCTTTTGATTGGAAATGTCATAAATAACATTTGTGCTGGACCTTAACACTTTAATGTGTTAGTGAATGTGTGAAAAAGCTGTTAATTAGTGGTGGGAGTATTGATACTAAAGGACTGATATATCGATATTTACCAAGTACTCTTTTGGTATCGATCCCTTTAGCAAAGTATCGATACCAAATGAGTGCTATAAAATATGTCTCACCACCGCTTCTCTGCCGAGTGCCTCCCAAGCGGCAACCTCTGGTCCTGAAAAATGACGCCAATGCGGAAGTGCAAAATATTGTTATACTGCGAGTGCCCACTTGAGGCTGGCTGCAGGAACCCCAGAAGTCTCATCTGGACACGTTAAACAGCCGGTTTTAACACTAGAAATAAACTGGTTTACAGCCTGGTTCAAAACACCAAATGCGTCTCATTAGCTAGTGTCTTATTGTGCTCCCACTGTACTGGGAATGAATTATTTTGTACCTCAATCGTTTGGATTATATTTAGGATAAAAGCTGATTGGCGCGTCTCATTTGATTGACAGATAGCTCGGCAGGCAGGGGTTCCGTTTCTGTCAACTGGAATGCTAGCTAGCAGGCTGACAGGAAGTCGCGCTTAGTGGGCAGGCTGTTAGGTCGATCCAATGTTCGGTTGAGACCGTGATTTCAATATGGAAGCCTCCACGGATTGGCTTCAAAAGCTGTTTGAGTCCGCCTATTGTTAGCAGACATCTGACGTCACACGGGGTTTGTCCAATTCTTTCTACAGTCTATGGTGCCTCCCTGCCTCTATCTATTCCAGACTGTTTTGGCTGTACTGCCAGTCCATGGCACGTGAATTTAGAGACCAATCAAACATGCCTTACCTGCTTGTCCATGTCACATGGCTTTAAGGACCAGTCCGACATGTCAATCCTGCCGTACCATGTGACTTTGAGGACCAATCATTAATGAGTAACAGATTTCAGCAACTCCACTTGCTCGCATATGAAGTCATTTTATAGTCTGTGATGTGAACCTGGCTGTCTTTCTCACTCAGTGTAGTCCCTAAGTAAATTCAAAATTGTAAGAAAACATAAAAAAAATACTGAGACCACATGCCAATACCATAAAATGTATAAAGACCAAATTGTAGAAACATAACAAGATAAATATTTCTATGAAAATCTTTGATGACTTGTATTTCTTACATTTTGGTTCAAATTAGTGGGTATAGATGGCTAACCCTTCAATCTGAATTTAAAAAAAGAAAAGAAATTGGTTATGTTGTGGATATTTTAATTCTATATACAAGTTTGTGCTATGATTATAGTTTATTTATTTTATTTTTTACCTGCTTAAACATTGTAATTTAATTGAACTTTCTCCCTAAATGAATTTCTCAATGACCTGCATATGCCTTTTTAACTGCCTGAAATGTGTAACTTTTGAAAGTTTGCAAAAGCCCAATATTTTATTCTTTCTTCAAAAGTATCGGTATCAGTATCAGTATCAGTATTGATAAAATTACATCAAAAAGTATCGGTATCGTATCAATTAAAAAACATTGGTATCACCCAAATCTACTGTTAACAGGCAGACAGAGTACAGCCCTTGCTGTCACAGAGTGATCGATAGTTCAAAGTCATTAAACATACAACACCTGGACTTTGAACTAGCGATCACTCTGTGACAGCAAGGGCTGTACTCTGTCTGCCTGTTAACAGTAGCAATACCAATGTTTTTTAATTGAACGATACTGATACTTTTTGATGTAATTTTATCGGTGCTGATACTGATACCGATACTTTTGAAGAAATAATAAGCTAAGTTAATAGGATGGTAGAGGTATTATTCTTTGACTCCTTAGCCTCCTTAAACACTGGGCCCTCTCTTAGTGAGAGGTTTTGCCCCCGACTTCCCAACGTGGTTACAGGTGAGGAGGAACGAGAGCATCCTTCTCTTGTAGAGGTCTGTTCAGTTTGGTGTTTAGTTTTTCCTACTCTTGTTCTTTTATTGTTTTGAGGAGCTACTATCTCTGTTAGCAACTTTACTGTCTTTAATGGGGTCACATAATTTGAAAATTGTTTCTTTAAATCTGAATGGCCTTAAAAATCCAGTTAAGAGGAGTAAGGTGTTATCAAAAATGAAAAAAGAAAAGAAACAGGTCATATTTTTACAAGGGACGTGTATGTCTAAACAGGAACATGACAAATTAATTAACTTCTTTTACAGCTCGTGCAAAAATAGTCAAAAAAGAGGAGTGGCAACACTAATTTCCAACTCCATTTCATTTGATCTTATCAAAGAAAACAGAGCCAAAGGTGTAGGGCTGGGTGATACGGCTTAAAATTTACATTGCGATATATTTTTTCTATATCCCGATACACGATATATATCGCAATATTTAGAAATGACCTCTAAGTAGCTGTATAATGTTTATTTCAGCCCTAAATGACACCATTTTGGTGATTAAAACAGACTGTTCTATTGGATTTTTAATAAAAATGTATGCAGAAAGGTTAAAAATCTAACTTGACACCTTCGATAGACAGCATTTGGTAAAGGGCAGGGCCTTTGCAAAACAACTCGGAGGGTGACTGGATGAGTGTTCCCTCTGTAACATCTTTACGGGCCAATCAGCGCAACAAAACACGTGACATCGTAGCTGCTACCCAGGTGCACATGCGTCGCATAACCTGAACAGAACAGAATTGCAATATCTAGAACTTAGAACTGCACAACGTGAAACATGGTGACTATAGACATGTCAGTACACGACTTATGTCATTTTTGATAAGAAAACAACTCAATGCTGTTCTTTGTTCTTCTTTTAACAAAGAAATTTCGCCAAGTTCTGATAAAACTGGCGCTTTAGCAGCATCAATGCTAATCTCTTCCACCATAGATGCACTGGCCTCTTGTTGCTGCTTGCTTACGTCATGACTCTGCCAGGCCCAAAAGTACTGCCCCTCAACGCCGATTGGTTCTGTCACTTTCTAACTGGGCACAAATGGTTCAGATGGGAGATTAGCAAGATGGATTCACCATTTAAACACACAGAAACAGGTGGATCTATCTGCCTTGCAAGGTTATCAAAAATCAATATCAAGTCAAATTAAGCAGTTTTATTTTGAAAAGGACTTCAATCAATCTTTTACCAATAAATCAAACATACATAAATAGTGAACTACTCTGTCTTTTATAGTGTATGGAAAGTTCTGACATGTTTTCTGTATTATGTTTACTATTGCTGATTATAAAATAATTATTTTCCTCATTAAGGGTGAAACAAACTGACACAAAAGTCACCAATCCTGCATGAAGGCCAAAACCCTGCAGTCTAGTCCACCATTCAGGCCAAAACCCTGCAGTCTAGTCCTCCATTCAGGCTTAAACCCTGCAGTCTAGTCCGCCATCCAGGCCAAAACCCTGCACTGTAGTCCACCATTCAGGCCAAAATCCTGCAGGCTCACAGCTGTGATTACATTATCTAGTTATCTGTGCTGATGAACCAATTTCTGACAAGTTCATGACATGAGAGCATCTTTAGACCTTATACAAGAAACTCATGGGGGATAAAAGCTCATTTTGAGGCACAAAAATTTTAACTCCAAGTTGTCTGTGTGTTGAACTTTTAGGCTGAGATAAGGCTCCATAGTTGTGGAGAAGTGGATCACATCTGTCCGCTGCTGGGTCATCTTCTCACTGACATGTATGACTCTGGCAGGGAGTCTTCAGCAAAATGTTGGCTCCCAGGCAAATCACGTATTCTAGGTCGAGTGTCTTTTTGAGCTTTTTCAATTCTGTTTTTTCAAAAACTCTGGGCTCATGTCTTTAGCGATGTGTTATGTTACTGCTGCCATTATCTCAGCATCATATTGCAGCATATTTTAACGAATATCCGCGTTTAGTTAGACCTCTTCCTTTCTAAATCTGAACTACTGCCAGATGACAGCTCCAGCGCGGTTTCTCGTTGTCCATCTCCAAACTAAGCTAACTCACTGCTAACTCGCCTAGCCACTAGGTTTACTTTTCCTTCACTCTCCTATGCTTCTCTCACACCCGCTGATACAAAAACGCACATGCGTGGAGGAGAGTTCTCTGGATGGGTGGGAGAATGAGCACTTTGCTGTGAGAGATGCAATTATGGACAATGGGAGAAGACAAACTCCAGCGAGAAATGCATGGTGATGGCTAATAACTTCCACACAATTTATACTCGATGTTCGCTATATATATTCATTTTACACATCGTGCGTGGCATCAGCCGCGATACATTGAGTATGCTCGATATATCACCCAGCCCTACAAAGATGGTCAGTATATAATTACTAAAGGAAGAATAGATAACACTCTGCTCACATTTGTTAATGTATACATACCTCCAGAGAGCAACAGGAAATTTCTTAGGAACCTCTTTGACATAGTATCTAAAAGAGGAGGAATTTTAGTCTGTGACTGGAAAATAGTTTTAAATTCTTCTGTTGACACAAGTATCAAAAGGCAGAAATCTCTCAAAACTAAAGATCTCGACATGTTGATTAAAGAGGCAGGGATGTGTGATGTCTGGAGGAGCCTCCATCCATTTGAAAAAGATTTCACCCAATATTCTGTTACCCATCAAGTGTACTCCAGAATAGATTACTTTTTCATGAACAACATAGATCGGCATAAAGTAGAGGAATGCTCAATTGGAACTTCTGACATGTCAGACCATAATGCCATATACTTGACAGTTAATTTGAGTAACAGACCAAAACAGATGCTGTGGAGACTAAACATTGGTGTTCTGGATAATAAAACTATTGCAAAAGAGATCAAGAAAGAAATTCAAAAATGTGTTAAAGATAACAATGTTGGCTAAGTAGACCCAACCATAGTATGGGACACTATCAAAGCAATAAAGAGAGGGAAACTAATTTCAAGAACATCATATTTAAAAATGATGAAGAGGGAAAAATATGTAAAGTTGGAGGAAACACTGAGAGAATTAGAGAAATTCAATCAACAAAACAGGGATAAAAGATTGATTAACCAGATAAAAGAACTAAAGAGAGAAATAGGACCACTTCTCAGTGATGAGCTAAAAAGAAATTGTTGTTTGCAAAACAAAATTTCTGAGTCAGGCTCGAAAGCTACAAAAATCTTAGCAAGATGTCTCAAATCACAACAAATGAAACAGTGCACAAAGTTAGAGACCCTGTAACCAATAAAATAACCTATGATCCAGAAGAAAATTAATGAAATCTTTAGAAATCACTACAAAACTCTGTATTCACAGTCAGAGATTGTGGAAGAGGAGAAGATTAGACAATATTTGTACTCTTTAGAGCTTCTCTCAATAGGAAAAATACAAAATGATAATTTAACTGCTCCCATAACAAAAAAGGAATTGGACATAACAATAAGTAAACTGAAAAAAAGTTAGTGTCCTGGGAGTGACGGCTTCCCTAATGAGTGGTACAAAATTTTCAAAGAGGACCTTGCTTCCGTGATGCTCGATTCTTTTCACTGGACACTTGAAAAAGCAGTGTTACCACCCTCATGGAAACGGGCTGTGATATCTGTCATCCCAAAAGAAGGTAAAAATAAAGAATGCCATGGATCTTATTGCCCAATCTCCATACTAAATGTAGATTACAAACTATTCACATCTATAATATCTAGACGAATTGAACAATTTTAACCAGAATTAACAAATGAGGACCAGACTGGGTTTATAAAAGGAAGACAAACACAGGATGATATATTAGACGAACCCTTCACATTATTGAACAGGCAAACAAGATGCGAAGGCTTTTGATAGGGTCAGTTGGCCTTCTCTTTACCGTGTACTTGTAAAGTTAGGATTTAATAACAAATTCGTTAGATGTAGTCAATCTTTGTACAAAAATCCAACAGCTAGAATAAAAATTAAGGGCCATCTGACCAACAGGTTTCAGTTATTTAGGGGTACACGCCAGGGCTGTTGCCTTAGCCCCTCCGTATTTGCAATGTTCATATTGCATTTGGCCCTATCTATTAGACAGAAGAAAGAACTAAAAGGACTAGATATCGCAAACGAGGAGCATGTAATTTGACTTTTTGTGGATGATATCTACCTCCAAAACCTAAATACCTATCCCCAACACCTAAATACAACTCTTCCAATACTTATGACAGTTCTGGATGACTATGCTAAGATTTGTTTTTTTTTTTTTTTTTTTTAAAGATTTATTTTTGGCCTTTATTAGATAGGACAGTGGATAGAGTCGGAAACAGGAAAGAGAGCGGGGAGAGACATGCAGGAAATAGTGTCACGGGCCGGATTCAAACCCGGGTCGCCTGCGTACATGGCTCGCGCCTTGACCACTTGACTACCGGCGCGCCCCTATGCTAAGATTTTAGGCTACAAAGTGAACATCATGAAAACACAGGTACTCTGTTTGAACTATAAACCAAACAAGGAAATCAGGCAGAAATATAAACTGAAATGGGAAGCAAAAACAGTGAAATAGATAGGTGTACTATTAACTCAGTTTCTGAATAATTTGTATGAATCAAATTACAACATAATAAACGATAAATTACAGAAAGACAAGTCAAAATGGTCAACTGTTTTTCAGTTCGAGAATTGAAATTGTGAAAATGATTGTTGTATCTCTTCTTGTCTCTACCAGCCAGAATACCAGAATCTCAATTTACAGCATGGGATAAACAAATATCCCAACTGCTCTGGGCAGGAGCAAGACCTAGAATAAAGTACAAGACACTCCAAATTGACAAAGAAAACGGAGGACTCGCTCTTCCAAATCTTATACAGTACTACTTTGCTGCACAGATAAGAAATATTGTCTACTGGTGCCCCCCAGAGTACCAAGCCAGGTGGGCACATGTTGAACATGTTGAACATGTTTGCCACAACTTCAACCTCAGACCAGACTGGGAGGAAAAGAAACTATACAAGATTCACTCAGGACATGGTACGAAGTTGTTAAAAAATATAGACTAGAAGGAGACAGTAAACTTCTTATTTCGCCTTCACAAACTACCAGATTCAAACCTGGGAAGATGGATTTTGCATTTACCAGATGGAGCAAAAAAGGGATAACAGCTATGTGTACACTCATAGAGAAAATACATTTAAACCCTTTGATAAATTCAAAGAAGAATTTGATCTAAATAATAAGGATTTACTGAGATACTTACAGTTTAGACATTTCTATGATACAGAAATCAAAGAAGGTATCTCAGCAGAAGGTAATAAGGTAATTGGGGTTCTGGTTGGTGCATACAACCATACTCCTTCAAAGATAGTCTCAAAACGGTACAAAGATTTACAAAAATTAAATGGTTGTAATACGTTGTATGTAAAAGTCAAATGGGAACAAGAAATGAATATTACTGTGTCAGAGAGAGACTGGCATTCTATGTGTACAACACACCAACATCCACTAGCTCTAGAGGATGGAGGGAATTTGGGTGGAAACACCTGATGAGATTCTTTGTTACACCTCAAATCAAAAATAAATAAATAAATAAAAATAAATAAATACACACCAGTATTGTTGGAGACATTGTGGACAGGTGAATGCCAGCCACTCACATATATTTTGGTTCTGTGTAAAATTAAAAGTATACTGGGATGCTGTGACTCAGACTCTTATGATATTCAGCGCTAAAATACAAAATAAAGATATTTATCTCTTCAAAATCTTAATACTTGCCTGTAAAAAGGCCATTACAACAAATTGGTGTAGAAGGGACCCCCCAATGGCTTTTTCTAATATGATGCTTTAAATGACCTATAGTCATGACTGACTAAGGAACAGTCTGCATTGGAGAAAGTGTGTGACCTTTTGTACAATCATTCTGAAAATAAAAAAAAAACAAAAACAGCTTTGGTACTCTCCATACCAAAATATCCCTCATTTTTAGTTTTACAGGCTGATTGCCTTACCTTCACAGAGGTGGTTTCAATTATACAGGTTATAGGCACCCACTTTTTATGAAAAGATCTACTTTACACTAAAATTGACATGTACAGGAGGAGAACCTATGTTGCATGAATATAAACAATAGAGAACAAGAAGGAGATGACATATGAATTATATCTCTCATAATGTGATGTTTTTCAATCATTGAAATAAAGTAGAGGAGTAGTGAATATAAAGCATAGATGCAGAAGAAAACCAAAGCAACTTTGCAAGTTACTGCAATGACCAAATAACTATCATGGACAATTTTCAGAATAAACCATCACATGAAAATGAGGGTGGTCTAACCACAGAAACAAAGCAATCAGACTTTTATTTTGAAAAACAAACCAGAAGAGTACCATACCGGCCATGTCAACCTGAAATGAACTGACAGAGGACACAAAGTTGTGCAGAGAGACATAATTGCAGTGCAGGCAACTTAATGCATCTCTTCTGGTTTTGAATGGACGTTCATCAGCTTCAGACTGAGCTTTTGTTCATCTTTTAAGGTTGAAACAAGTAACCAGCCTGTTCTGACAATGTAAGGAGTACAAAGCACAGATAATTGTGTTCAAATGAAAGTAGTAAAAGTAAAAAGAGATCAGAAAAATAAATACATGGGTAAATTACAGATACCTAAAAAATCGACTTAAGTATAGTAACAAAGTGTTTGTACTGCACTACTTCCCACACTGGATGTTGGTCAGCCTTGAAGTAAATGTACCTGACTTGTATAGAGCTTTGCTGGTCATCTGAGAACTCAAAGTGCTTTTACAATACAAGTCACGCTTACCAATTCATACCCATTCACTCCACATTCATACACTGATGCCATCACTGATGGCATAGACTACTATGTAGATTGGCCATCAAACCCAGTACCTTCTGTATGCAGAGCCACAAATGACCACAACCCATTTCTTAAATCATAATAATGAGTTTGTTACCAAGAAAGTTGTTCTCATTTCTAGGGATGTGTAATATTATTGGCATGATATCAGTTTTGGCAGATACTTGTTTCACAAGTGAGTTATGGTGCTGGCAAATTTGAAAATTTCTGCCAGTATTTACAACCGATATTTTGGCCATAAAAATCACCCTGAATGAGCTGTAAAGATTGTAGTAAGAACAAATATTTGAGAGGAGTTTTAGGCTGGGCCAACAGGCCTACTTCAGCTGAAGCCTTTTTCTTTGTTCATCTCATTTATCACACATTAAAATGTGCTTTAAGGAATGAAATTTAGGAAATTTGTTATTTGTTCCTCAAACTTTAAATTGTGTGATTTAAGGACTGAAATCTTAGCTCTAAGCTACATTTAAATACCCATATCAATATCTATATTGGTATAAACTAACATTCTTTTGTAAATAAAAGCATATTGGATATCGGCAAAAATCCAATATCATGCATCCCAAATTCTTTCAATATATTCCACATGTTATCCCAGAATTTCAAGTTAGATCCTGGGACAGATAAATATCCAGATTTGTTTTGGTCTTTATGAGACCGTGGGTTAACTATAAAACACTTGTATTAATACAGAAGGTGGAATCTCTCTCTACTTACCTACTCTCTATCTACAGTAACTTAAGGCAATATTTTTATGCAGAGCAAGTGTGATTCCTTGTTTGTGGATGCTTGCCCTTTCAAAGCCAGACAAGATAGAAAGACATAAAAACTGATATTGAAACTTTCCAAACGTAACTATTTTGGGGACACAACTTGAGCAAGCTAAACCAAACAACAAAAATTGAAATCAACAAAATCCCACAACATCTAGGGCAAAATCATAAAGAATATAACAAAAAGGAAGACCTCAAAATACTAACTTGGGGGACCAGTGTTTCTGGTTATAAACAGTGGTGGGAGAAAGGTATCATTAAGTACTTTTACTCAGGGAAGAGTTCAAAATGATGGCAAAGTGCAGAAGTAATTCAAATTCAGACTTAAAAGTAGTGATTTCTTCAGAAATTACTATGAACGATAGATACAACCAGAAATACCTGAGAAGGGTAATGCAGTGATAAAACTGTTGATTACAGCATACACTACAGGCTAAAAGTTCTGAGGAAAGATCAGATTTGTACAAAAAAGATCATAGTTACATTGGTATACTTTGCAACAAAGTAAACACGATAAATATAATTATCAGGCCATTAGGTTTTTATTGCTTAGACATTGCTTTCTTCAAAGTAACCTTTGGTTTTAACAACAACATGGCATATATGGGGGATTTGTTCCACAAGTGTTGTTAAGTATGCACAAGGAATTGCAGTCCAATCTCTCAAGTTCTTCAATGAGAGACTGTGGATTCATGGAATGCACTTTTCTGACTGACTGACATTTATGCAAGCTCTCAAAAGCTAAAGAGCTAAAGTGAAAAATGCAAACTGTGACTTGTTTTTTTACTTTTCAAGAAGTTGTGACTCTTGCAAATCTTCTCAACCCTAAAACTCTTTTCTTTTTTTAAAAACGTGTACTCAGCAATAGTCTGGTAACATCAATCAACCAACCTTAAGTTAAATTGTTGAAAATGATGCATATCAATGAAAGCAGTCTGATCATGCAGTAAACACACCCCAAAATCCATAGAATTCATACTAGTTTGAAAGAAAGGCATTGTAAACAGGAACTTAAAGTTGCTTCCAAATGTTTGGCTTGCACTGGCCTTGCTTCCAGTGTACAAAAACAACAATATAAACAATTATTTTAAAATTTTGGCTTGGTTTCCAGATGCTCAAAAAACAATAATGAATAAAAGAATCACATTAAGTAAAAGACTTTAGAAACATCACTGGAGGATTGGTTTTTACTGTAAAGCATACGACACTCATCCACAAGCTCTAAGAACTTCAGACCTAAAACTTTAGTCCTTAAATCCCACTTCTAAGACCAAGGATTAACAAAAGAAAAAACCCTCTGTCCTTAAAATACACTTTAAAGTTTACGAAATGAATGTGAACAAGAAAAAAACTTAAAATGATGTTGGTCCTACCTAAAAATCCACAAATGCATATACATACAACTGATATTTACATCTAATTGAGCTTGTATACAGGTTGTAAATATTGGCACAAATTTTCATATCTGCACATACAGATATTAAACTTTTGTGGCTAATATCTGCCAATATTGATATCATGCTGATATCTCGCATCCTTTTTAAGAATAACAGCAGCTGATTGTGTTGTCCTTGCCTGAGTACAACAACAGTGGCAGCAAACAGGAAAATTTGTGGAGTAGCACTAAATAGGCATGTTGTTAGAAAAACCTTATGCTTCTCAAATGACTCGATTTGAAGTATTATTTTGGCATCTAAAATGAGTGGGGAGAAAAACTTGAAACACTGTAGGCAATCTGACTGGGTTTCAAGATGAACACATCTTATATGTCTGCATAAGTAGATCAGAAAATCAGCTAAAATGACATAATTCCATACCTTCAAAAAGTTTTGTTTGTGTCACGTGAGGATGTGTGATGCCAATGAAGTGCAATAATTAGAGAAGGGTGATACACATGCAGGTTCTATGTGACAATAAAACAGGGGTAAAACTGACCTTAAGCACTGCAATGACACCATAGTTGTTAGTTAACGGGTTCTGTTACTGTGCACACAAGACAAATATTTTGTGTCTGTATGTCTGTCTGTGTTCATATGTACATTCCTACCTCCAGGTCATCCAGAGATCGAGCCAGGCTAAGACGTTTGGAGCGTCCAAAAGAACGTCTGGCTGATGAGCGCTGGGGGAGAGGAGGGAAGCCCATGGTCAGACCACGGAACCGACCACCCTGAGGAGAGAAAAATATCAATGTTTAGACCACATGTCAGGATAAGGATGATTCGGATAAGGCTGGCTGGTTGTTAGGTTGGATTTATAATCCCAAGAATGAAAAACGTTGAAGGCATAGTCAAGGTCTTCCCTTAACTTTCGGCATCTTCTACAGAGTCTCACTTTAACAGAGGACTTCATTCCAAATGCTGCCACCAACAACAAAAACCCATCCCACTCTACCACGTATGACATGTGAAACTTTTTAAACAGTAAGCAATACTTTGAAATGAAATATGCCAATAAAAGAGAGGATGTATAATGGTTACAAAAACTTTAGTGTTAATCTATAAAAGATTGGCTATTATTTTCATCATTGATTTTCACTAACATGCATTCACTACCATGTGTTTTTATTTGCTCTCTCTATTGAGATTTGAAGGCAAAATCAATAATATATTATTATTTTAAATAAAAGCAAACTGTTTACTGGCACCATACATGAAAATTATACCCCTATTTTTGCTCACTGTGTTGTGGTGGATAGGTGTTGTAGAAATGTCTAATAGTCAAGTTTGATAAAACCATAACATTAAAAAAATGAAAATACAAAAAGACACTATGAAATTCTGACATTCTTAGATGACAGCTAAAATGAGGAGATTAGTGAAGGTCTGCCTGAAGCATGTGCATGTCTGTTGAAGATAGGTTTTGCTCTTCCACTTTAACGTTAAATTCCACATGTCAGACATGGGTATGTACAGTCCTGTGATTGTGCCTGCAGTAGGCCTGGGCGGTATGGCTTCAACATCATATCACAGTATTTTTCTTGCCCTTGACGACAACAGTATTATATCACAGTATTACAAAATTAAAAAGAGATAATGCTTTTTAATCCAAATTCAAGTTTTGTTAACCCCCTTCTCCTCTTAAAACAAGCATACTCAATTTGATGGCATACTCAATTTATCTCTAAGTATAGGAACACAGAAAACATGTTTTATTTTTTTTTTAAAGTCTCTCTATGTTTAGCCTACTTCTATCTTCACTCCCTGATGAGGTGTGTTAAGCTGCTAATGACTTGAACACGTTTCCTAGTGAAGGTGTTCACAATAAAAGCGTTTCAGAAAAATAACAGCCGTGGACATTTATTTTAAAGAGCTTGACGGAAGAATTGTGTTTAGCATTGAGTTAGCTTAGCTTACCGGAGAATATGGCTAGTTTAAAGGAGCTTTTCTGACCTCCTTTAACATCGCAGCCTGGATCTTTGACTTACTGTGGACTAAGAAAATAAAGTTAAAAGTTAAAATAGGCCTTTAAACGGTTGTTTAAGCCGTTGTAAGTTAAAGAGCTGCAGCGCTGAGCTCTCAAAAAGCTGAGACCAGCCAAAGCAGCACTTAGCTTGTGTTAAAACCCCAGGCAGGCTCACAGAGATGGCAGGTGACTTTGTTGCGGACAGCCGTTAAACTTTGAGAGGATAAAAACAAGTGTTTTTGCCTGCTAACTGTGCCTAATTACAGCGGCATGAGTCTTTCACATTCGGTTAGTTACCTTAATACACGTAATGCTAGAGCTAAACGTGCTATTGACTAGAATCAGCCTGTGCTGTGTCACAAATCACTCTCTCCGCCAGCTGTAGGAGCGCATATGACTGGCGCATACATCACAGCACAATGTAGGCTTTTAAACCGGTGATGACGGTGTTGCAGAAATCCATTCCGTCGCAAAAAATTTACCGGTTACGGTATTAATACCGGTTAACCGCCCACCTCTAGCCTGCAGTGCTAGGTAGACTTTAGTCAACCCCACTGTCACACATACATACACAGAGACGCACTCTGAACCACTGACAGAGTATACATTGTAACATCAAAACTTTATTAATTGATTCCACATTATGATAATTTAATAAAAGAACAATATGAACACTGTCATAAAGCAGCAGATCCTCACGCTAGAATACCCTGACATTTGCCAAGCAGTTAGAAACTACAGAGCGTAAGAAAATGAGTAATCGTGCAGTACCATAGACTAGAGGTGTACTGCAAAAGGAGAATAATTTAAAAAATGTACAATTTAACAAAGAATTCCCCAAGTGGTATGAATAATTTCAGAGAAGAGCAGAAATATTTTAATTCTTTCACTTCCCTCGCAAATTTCATTTGCAAATCTCCTTATACAATAGGAGAGAAGAAAAATAAGTAGACCCAAGGAGACAAATGACTGATTTATCAATGCAGTCAGGCTCTAGAGGACTAACTGTAGCATGTGTTGAATGACTGACTAATTAGGAGCAGGTCATGTCGGCATTTCATCAGGAGATGACCAGCTGAGTTGCCTGTATACAGAATTCACCCTCTATCTGTATGTTGTGGGTTTGTGATTATGTGTATGCGTATGTATGTGATTGCTGGATCTTGATCACTTTATTGCATATGTAAAACATTCTCATACGATCACATATCTAAGTCCTTCCTATTGGCAATGAAGCAGGAGTGAAACCAAGGGTTTAGTGAATGAAGATGAGATTTGGATTAAAACGGAAAAGATATGTGTTGATCAGACTCTGTGGTGCCAGGATGGTATTGAGTGTGGCTGAAGAAGAACTCTTTATAAATGAATATCTGAGACATCATTAAAGTGGAGAAGTGGAACATAAAGACAGCATATTAGTGGAAAACCCTCAACTTTAACACTCTCAATCTCTCATCTCCCTCTCCCTGCCTCTCACACACACATATGCAAACACACCCACACACTTGGATGTCACAATGCCACAAAGAGGCATCCTTCCTGTTTACAACAACACAGATGCTGATATAGAAACCAAGCATGCATACCACTTGAGCCTTGTATAATTAATACAGAACAATAAAACAAGATATTTAGTTGACAAATACTTACAGATACAGTTCCCAAAAGGAAACTGTAATGTCATTGATTCTATAATACTAATACACTAAAAATGATAGTGACAACTTAATCAGATTTCAAAATTCAGAAAATGGGAATTACCTGATGGGTTTCCATTAAGTAATACCAAGACTCTCATTTCACAATTAGTTTTGAAATCATAAATTCAGGTTTCAGGCAATTAATGACATAGATTCTGTGCACATATGAACTTTAAGTATAATTCGTTTCCAAATTAACGGAGTGGAAGTTGCAGGATAACGTGAAAGTCTACAATTTAGACAGTGAAACAGGGCCACCATGTGGCAAATACTCTAATTCAAATCAAAAATACTGTAGTACATGGCATATTGATAGGTAGCAAAATAACGGTTCTACTTTTTTAATATCTGTTCAAGTTTACCATATAAATTTAGCAAATGTATACAAAAGATATAGAAAACAACAAAATTAAAGTGCAGCAAAGCTATGTTCAACATCCAAAACAATCACTGTATTTAAACTCTGGTCATCCTGTCATTACCATTACCATAACAGCTACAACCTTCAAAGCTGTATGTCACCAATTGGCAAACATTGTTTGGAGATATTAACCTCCAACTTCCAAACATCAGTGTCTATCCTGGTTATTGCCGAGTGAATCCTTTATTTCCTCTTCTCTAAGCCCATGTCCACCACAAGTTTTACTGAGGGAAGCAAAAGCCTAAACAACAACAACAAAAAAACAACGTATATTCCAAGTATGAACTATAGAGAAGATTGTAGGCAGTATGCAGTCTTGATTTAACTATTGCTCCCTGTATCTTGCCATTTTATTCTCTGAAACTAATGAAGAGACAAGTCAGTGCACGGTATCTGAATTAAATAAAGGAAATACACAGTATGCAGTCATGAGTATAAGGTTTAGGCATGAACTAAGGATTCATGATGGGGCTTGATGGGGTAACAGTGCAGGGCTGGGGAAGGGGGAGAGGGCAGCTAGAGTTAAGCTCGACACATCGACACCTAGGTGTTGCTCGGCAGCCAAGGTCAAGCTTGACGGTGTCTCTTTTGTCTGTGCCTTTCCCCCCCTTGTAGTTACACCAGGAGACCACCAGCACTTTTGCCCTTGGGGCATCCACAGCATGACCAGAGGCTCGTGGCTACCCTCTATCCTGCCCGGATGGTACCCTAGGCTGTGCTTCCTCGCCATATTGTACCCTTACTTACTACACTCTAAAGATGTAGGATTTGTTGTATTTTCAAAAGATTAGTTTCCCCATGCCCCTGGATAAATATGCAAGGACATCCAGAACACAACCTGGCTTGTGTCAATCCTCCCGAGGGTGTCCTCAGGTGGGCTTATTCACTATTATATGCCTTACTTTAGCCTCAATATTTCTAAAAGTTGGGCACAGTACTATATATATAGGTGTCAAAATAATCCACTCACAGTTATAAAGTGTAGTACTGCAATGAATCTCATTGTAGTGGCAAACAGGTGGTTTTCATGGGAAAGCAGATGCCTGGCTGCTGCATAATACATGATCTGATATTGGAGTAGTAGGGATAAATAACCTACCCAACCTTGCACTGAGTCTGGGGAGAAAGCCAGCTAGGGTGTTATCATTCAGTGTAGTAAAGGGATGTTTGGTGGGGTGAGCAAGGTCCACTGCATCTTTCAAAGCCACTAAAAAAATTTAACATCTATGTGACAGAAGTTTAATGCTAGGCACTGAACAGAAGAGGTTGAGAGTCTGATGGGGAGCACTGGGATGAACACAGAGGGATTTATAGCCTCAATAAACTGTCAGAGTAAATTTCCATGGCAGGGGTGCTGTCCAGGCTTCTCATCTCATGGTCACTTTTAACACAATCCTTCCAAAAGTCCACTGCCCACAAACTTGGATGGTATAACACATTACTTAATGCAGTATAACAGAAATAAAACATACCATCTCACAGGATACAATTACGACATAAAAGTACTACAATTCAGACTGATAGTAAAATGCAAATTATATCTAATAAACATAAAATGTCAAACTAACCTTTTTCTCTCCCTCCTTTGTATTCCCGCGTTTCTTCTCTCTGTTGTTTTTTTCTGTACCAGGTCTCTCTTTGTCCCCAGCACTAAATAGCTTTTTAGCCCACACATCTTTCTGAACAGTCAGCCGATGACTGTGAGAGTGAGGATGTGAGGGAGGAGGAAGAGGCTGACTCCCTCCTGGTGGTGGCAGGTGTTCTCCAGGTGCCAGTGGGGCCCTGTAGCGGTCTGCAGGGATCTTGTTCATGGGTGGGGGTAGTGTGCTGCAGTTAGCTGAAGACCATCCATCCGTGGATTCTGCGTAGGACTCCTGATCACTGCTCACACCCTGGAGGTGGCTGTGGTGGTGCTGCTGATGCCAGTCCCTCAGCACATGGACTGGCAGCCACCGCTGCTGCTCAAACCCTACTCCTACCCCTCTTTTCTCCCCACCCACTACAGCCCCTCCCCGCTTTCCTTGTGAGTAGTGTTGTGGGTGGATCCCTCGAGAAAGCCTGCCAGGAGCATCGGGGTGAGCCAATGGGAGAGGGTGAGGGAGGTCAGCCAGGTGTGATTCGTGACGGAAGTGGCCATTCCTGAGAACAGGCTGAGCAGGAGGAGGTGATTGAGGAGCTGCAGCTCCTACAGTGGAACTCCAGGCCTGCTGAGATGAAGATGGGCTGTCTAAGTAGCGCAGCCCAGGGATGTGGTTGTGGTTAGGAGGACCTCCAAGGTCTACTAAGAGCATCCTGTTGTTCCTCTCTTCTGGTAAAAAGTTGCAGATACCACTATCACTGTTGCTGCTGGTGCTGTGGTTCTGGTGAGCATCGTTGTCTGGATCATGGAATGCACGAGCCCTCACACCCTCAATATTGTCTCCCATGTCCCGGTAAAGGACAGATACAAACTGAAGGAGAGGCTGAGAGCTAGTTGGGAATTCCAAGCAGCCTCCAGTGTCAGGGTCAGGGGTGCACTCAAAGCCAAACCTCCTTGCTATTCCTAAATGGACCTGGGCAACAAAAACAAAACAAAACAAAACAAAACAAAACAAAACAAAACAAAACAAAACAAAACAAAACAAAAAACAGTCACTGGTAGAGTTACAGTTGATGGAAGAGTTTGCAATGTGTAGTTTGATCAATAATAGGCCGCTAATTTATTTGTTGCTAGCATCTGTTTTTAATTGAATTCATATACAAATTGCGGCCATTTGGAAGCAATATTTCTCAAGCTTATTAACATTATTGAAACTGACTTCAGATTTTTTGTAAAACATCCAGATTATGTAAAAAATGTGTTTAGCCTTTCTTTAATTTTTATTTTGCTCTTTATTCTAACATATATGACTTAGCTTAATTCTTAATTTCAGAGCATGGTATTTTAAAAAAACGGCTTCCTAGATGACATGCTAAAGAAAAACACAAGATGATTTCCAATGATAGTTAAATGAAAGTCTAATTCCCTATTCAGATATAATTATGCATGACAAAGGCAAGGTTTTATATTGGCACTACTTCTGAAAAATAAAAGATTTTTTTTGCCCTGGTTGAAATCAGTTATTAGAATGTAAAAATCCATTAGCCTGGATAAATCAAGGCTTTTGTATACCATTTTTTTACCCTCACAAGAAAAACATCTGTTATCTATAAATTAACCTTACATCTTGAAAAGCACATGGCAGAGAAATGTATGTACTAGACTCATGTGTTTTGTTAGGACCTGAGCCAGCACTAAACTATTTCAGGAAATAAAATTACCCCATAACTACTTTTATGGAATATCCAAGTTTATACTAAGCTATATGATTTATTTTGCATTCACTGTTTCCATAATTATACCTGGTGGTGACAGAGGTCTGGGTCCACGATGAACACGTGACAGGAAGTCCTCAAACTGCTCTCTTCATCTCGTCCATTGATACAGTAACAATCTTCCTGGTCATCAGTAGCCTGCATTGTGACCAGTCCAAAGAGTCGGCGGTCATCTGGGCAACAAGCACTGAAGGCAAGTTTTTCTGCGGGGTATGTGGCCAGAGCTTGGCCCCTGTCACTGCACAGACGCACACTGTCATGCATGACCTGGTGGGAGACAATGTATAGACATAACACACAATACTAGGCAAAAGATTGCAACACTCACAAACTGGTATGGGAAGAATATCTGCTAGTAACTTTTAAGAGTAGGCTAAAGCTTTCCTTATTTATAAAGTATTTAGATAGGGCTGCCTCTGGCTTGCTTTTGAGTCTGTGGATAATTCTTTATAGAACCCTGTTGCTGTAAACAATTACGGCATTTTACAATGCATATTGGTCTTCCTTTTCATCAATTTACTTATCTTCTTTCTTCCAGTTTCTTTTAGCTCCACTGGTGATGACAGAATATTAGCTATCCAGAGCAAGCCTCTAATTTTGGTTTATGATTGAAAAATTAACATTTTTTCTTGCTATTCTCATCACATGCTTGCTCACATTTAATATCCAAGTCTCTTTATAAGCATGAGGCTTTTCTTTTTTCATTTATCAAGTCAAGTAGGTTTTATGTAGCGCAGAACCATGACAAGGTCATCTGGCATTTCATTTATTAAAGCACTACTGAAATGATATTATCAGTGATCAAAAATAAAATGTATTGATGCTTTCAATGCAATTGCACTGCATGTGTATAGTACTAGTCATTCAAGCAAACTCTTTAGTAATAACAAGAATTTCTGTTTAGACGGATAAACAATTTACCACACCTTCATCAGAACCAATGAGTGGATCTTTTGCTCTGCCCGAAGACGCCTCATGCTGCATCTTATTGCTTGCAGGTTGTCATTCTCTAAACTCATACCTGTGGATGCCAGCTCAATGGAGCCCAAATAGCCAACAATCATGCCCACATTTAGGATGCCCTCACTGGGCTCAAGGACCAAGTCACCCCCATCTCCTACATCCAAGTCTTGCTCTTCATGATGAAGGTGAAGCTGACAAAAGTCAGAGTCCAGAAAGACTGAGTCATCATTCAGAACTTGGGCCATTTCCTCTTCAGAGAGAAGGTTGGGATTGCTTTGGAAACAACAGGAGTTCTGATACAGAGGACACTCCGTGTCAGATAGCGGATGTGGCTTTGATGATGAGCTAACCCTTGGTCTGTCCTTGTCTGAACTGCTAGAAGAATGGCTGGAATTTTCAAATATCATGTTAAAAATCCCACCCGACTGCAGCTCTGCCACAACCTTCTCTGCTCTGTTGATGCCCAACTGTTTAGAATCCAGTTTGGGTTTATACCAGCCCCCTCGTACTCCGCAGCTTGACCTACTGTTATTGTTGTTGTTAACACTTTTGTCACAGAAACCATCTAACTCATCCTCACTTGAGCAGGAGTCTAGATAAGGTGCTGCCATTGCATTGCTGCTATTGTGATGACCTCCAGTAGAGTGTTGGTGATGATGATGCCGCCTGCGTCGTTCTGCCTCTGCAATAACAAGTCTCAAGACACCAGAACACCGTCCAATAAGTTTGACCACATCTTCATGGGATGCCTTGGAGACATTAATATCATTGACGGAGAGAATGCAGTCTCCCGAGCGCATACCTACATACTCTGCAGGGCTCCCTTTTAAAATGCTGCTGAGGACACATGGACTTTGGCCTGACAGTGTAAAGCCATACCCTGTTCTTCCTCTTGCCACCTCAACAGCCCGGATACGACCTTGCTGGATAGAGGAGGAGGGTGGTAGAGACTGGTTGAGCCCACTTCCACCACAGGGGCGTCTTTTTGATGTTGCATCCCCTTGCCTTAACATTGTGCCAGGGGACTTCCTCTTGTCCATTGATTAATTAAGTTTTAATCAGTCATCATTTGTCTCTTGGCTCTGCCTAAGCACAAAACGCAAAACCGTTACAATTTCTATTGCGTTGTCAAGCTTATATTTAGCCAAGCTGTTTGATAAAAGGTGCCTGTTGAAATGCAGCAGAGGGGTGAAAGTTTGGCCTTAGTTCTGCCTCAATCTTCTTACTGTAGCACTTCCATCAGTGTACCACTCTCTTTCCCAATTTTTGAGATATTTTACCTGCAGAACAGAACACAGCAAAGTTAGTGAAAACAGCAATTATACTTTACCATACTTTGGCTGTGTCTACATTGACTAGGAGACCTGTGATACATTGTTATATTCATAGAGCAAGTCTGTCGAATCCCTGTTTTGCAAATGTAATAACTCACTGTAGATCAAACTTGGCCCAAAACCTCAAAAAAGGCAAACATTGAGCTATTTTCGATACCGATAATAAGCCCACGTTAAAGACAAAGACTTCGAAACGGCCACAAAGTGAGAATAGGTTTCCAAGGTGTAGAATTTATCACACCTGACAATCATGTAGGTTAAACAGCACCCACAAACAACAAATAGCATGGATTTTTTAATCTTTAACCTTTCATTAACCTATAATTATTGACACCACACTGTATTGCTTCCGTTTGTGATGATGGCTGCAGAAGGAGAATACAGGCAACGTTGACGTTAGCTGAGATTAGCTGACCCGTTATAGTTAGCTTGAGTGGCTAAACATACAGCAACCTTACAGGTTAGTCCCGATTGCAATGGTCGACGAACGAAAAACACGACTACGTGTTTCGCACTTAAATGAAAGGGTATGCCTTACTTTCTGACAGTTTTTAAGTTACCAAAAGTTTCTTGCTGTAAATTGCTGTTTAAAAGTGCATTCATCCTTGCTTTAACAGTTGTCCCGCCCCCACGATTTCCAGGTCCTTGGAATGTCGGTCGGTAACTATGGCAATGTCAGTGTACACAGACTTTTACATCCCGTTATTGGTGTCCTGAGTTGTCAGTCAGACAGGGGACAGTTATGCTGATAATCGGCAAAAGTTAGTATGAGAAATCACAAATAAAAACTTTACCAGTAACATTTCTCCGGTGTCAAAACTTAGTATCACTACGATGGCAGCCAGCTGTTTAAAATAGTCTTAAGAACTACTGAAAATAATGTACACGTATCGTAAGATCTTACATCGACACTAAAAGGACAGTAAACGACAAAAGTTGGTTACAATAAATCATGGTTGTAAAGAAGTGAAAGATCAGTTAAAGGTAGACGTATGTCTTCGTTTAATGTTGTTACAACACAATTTGGTCAAACAGTTTCATTTCGATCTCTGAATAACTTACTCTTCGCTGTCTGGCGGTGGTGTTGCATGTGCAGCGTCCATACTTAAGTATCCAGGGTAAATTAGAGAAACGCAGGGACTTTGGTAAACAAAAGAAAAGACTGCACCATCTGGCGAAGTAGCTTTAAGAGGCGGAGGACTTGAAGAGAGGGAGGTGTGGTAGAACAGACAACGGGGGTGGAAATATAGGGTTAAAAGTTCAAGCCTTTGCTGTTGCTATTTAACATCTCACACTTGTTTAGCGGTCGATACAAAACATTATAGTACTTATAAAGACCTCAGAGGTAAAGGCCCGTCAACTTAACGCTACCACAACTACAAGCTCAAAGGAGAGCCGTCCAAACGGGTAGCCTAACTTCAAACTGGAATTATTTTAGCCCAGCGCTGCTGACCATCTAAAAGAATAAGACATCTTTTTGACTGTCGTAATATGTGTAGTGCAGGAGTAGTTATAATTCCGTACCCAAAACTATGTGACAGTTCCGAGAAATACTGATTTCAGCATTGTACATGCATGTATACTTGTTCTTTGTTTGCTTGTTTTTTTGTTTTTTTTTTTTAGAATCTAAGAGATAGGGAACATGCTTTATAGAAGTAACTTAATTGATTTGGGAGTGACTTCGCTGTCTTCTCAGTGTTCTGCAACCTGCTCTGCCTAATTCAGATTTTTTCTATGGTGGCATCAAAGTTAAACATGTTAGGTGTTTTGTTAAGTGTAAATCATTTGAATGGCAATGTTGACCCGCTGTAAAATTCTGCCATATCATTTCCGAGTGGTTTATATGGTCCATCACGATTTAAGACTGTTTCATGAACCATATGCCAGTAGTCTACAAAGCCTCTTAATACCTTTAAATCATGAACCACCCACCCTAATAGATGCTGTAACACACGAACAAACAGTGTCACAAAGAGGGAAATACAGCCTAGAAGAGAAAACTAAATTAGATACAATTTTCATGACCTTAATGTGTTGGGGGTCAACATGAGTTAGAGGTCCATTGACATGATTTGAATTCTTTACTAGAACTTTATTTAATGTAAATATAAATTTTGACAAATTGTGCATTTTTTCTCAGTTTGATTACCTAAGCAGTGAAGAGAGGGCAACCATTAAAATGTTCTGCTACACTTTGGTTTGTTTTCTCAGTAGAATTTGTTTGTGTAGAGTGATTTTGTTTGTTGGTCTTCTCAACAAACTATTAATTCAAAGGCTCAGCAGTTTCACTGGATTTACTATTTAAAAGTCAAAGATGAAACATCACAATAATTTTAACATCTTTAGATAATTTATTCATTTCTACTACAAACCATATGCAGGTTGTAATCTCAAATTATTTAAATTAAGTGAAATACACAACTAATATTATTATTGGACAATAAAGGTTGTAAAAAAAAAAAAAAGAGGCTCTACAGTCCTGCTGCCAATCCTGTAAATTATTCCCTGTCTATGCTTCTATTGTCTTCAGAGAATTCTTGGGTAAATAATTGAAAACATGCTCATTGCAAAGAGAAGTGTTTGACCCATCTAAAAACTGACAAAAATGGAACTGGTTCTTCTTAGCCTTAAAGCAGGGAGAACAGAGACTTCATGGTTTTCTGAGCAGCCAGACCTTCAGATGAAAGGAAATAAAAGTCTTAGAAGAAAGCATGTCAATTAGTTGAATCGGTCCTTTGTCAATAACCTAAAAGCTCATCTCCACACACACACACAAAGTTTCCAGTTGACTGCATTTACCTCTTCAAGGGGGTCCCATCCACTCATTCCTGGCTCTTCCTATGCTTTAAATAAAAAGAACAAATATTTGCCCTTTTAGAAAAAAAAAACCTTGACAGCCAATACATTTCAGCTTCTTTCTTCTTTTCTTTGATTCACTGTCTCAACATACAAATCTAATCTATAGACAGTTTATTTAAGACAACCATGACTCTTTTAGTCTTTTTAAATCTGCTGTAGGGAATTTCAACAAAATCTCATCAGGACTTGAACAAAAATGCATTTATACATTTTCATCATGATCAAAATGGGGCCTTTTGGGGCGCAGGTGGCCTAGTGGTTTAAGGCATGCCCCATGTACACGGTCGGTCCAGCTTTGAATCCAGCTTGTGCCACTTTCCCGCATGTCTCTCTCCATCACTCTCATCCCTGTTTTTGATTCTGTCCACTGTCCTCCTCTGTCAAAAAAGGCATAAAAAAAGCCTAAAAATAAATCTTAAAAAAGGAGCCTGTTGTTCAGTTTTGAAATTGCTAACATATTTTGCATACAATTCAACATTTTTTTTTACTTATGAGCCACAGGACTCGCTGCATATCAAGAAAGCCTCTTTGAGTAGACACGAGACAAAAGTTTTTAAGTGCTGGGGTGTATTTAGAAATTCTGCACAATGACAATGAGTGATGAAATATTAAAAATCTATTATAGAGAAAAAAAAACTAAAGCTACAAATAAAAAAAATCTCCATTAGTTGACATGCAGTCCCCATGCTACACTTCTTTATCTGTTGATTTGTCAAAGCTGCTGTTGGTTGCTAAGGTCACAAGGCTCCCTTTGGATTGTGTTGCATCTCCTCTGCACAATGGTCATAGCAACCATGCCCACAGAAATACTTACAATATTAAAGACTATGCAATTGCAGTGATACATAGCATGCTTGCAAGGTTTTAGTGTACAGGACATACATATATTCAGTCTTTATCTAAGGCAAGTAAATATGTACAGGGTAACAACACCTGGCACACTCCCAGGCAACTCAAGGTCAAGTCTTCCTTAAAATGCTATAAGCCTGTCCATTTCAGCATTCTGCTTATTTACTGTTTTGTTCATTTATCATTATGTGTTGTTTTTGTGTTAAGACAGAAAATGAAACACCACATTATATACCATCTATTTTAAGATCTTTCTTCTTTACACAGTTCTTATTTTATCATGCACAATGGCTTTTATATTACTATACAATTACTTTTTACAAAATATGAAGATAACTTCATTTTAAAGATTGACTGCAAATTACTTACAGCTTTGTTACAGCAACTAAATCACTTCTTACATCCTGAGAATTAAAAAGTACAAGAAACTGGTGGAATAGTCCAGGTACACTGGATGGCTTACAAGACTTGAATATGATTAAAATAAAATGACTTGGCATATAAGTAATGTGATAAAGTCACAAAGAGAAATGCTCTCTCCCCCGTTACTGGATTAATAAAGTGAAGACGAACCCTCTAAAGTGTTGGTATATGGGAGCTTAAACAGTTGTAACCAAATGTAAAATACAAGACTTATCTGTATAGTTCCAAGTAAGTGTCCATCCTGGTCTCTGCCTCTCAAAACAACATTCATAGCTGGCTACAGAACAAACAGAAATTGTAGCCATTCATTGAAATGGATGTATACAAATAAGTTTGTGCTGTGACAAGTAAAATTTCATCATCCATCCCCTGCTTCTTGGAAAGAAAAAAATAATAATATGACTGTAACTGATTGTTCTGAAACAATATTTACTATTAATTTTTTTGTGTCTGACCAAACCATCTTAAGCAGACATTTGTGGTTCTCATGTCAGCCTACTGTCAAAATTAACTTTCTTAGATAACAGTGAAAACAGCAGCACTTTGGTAACTATAATATGGTGAATAATTTTTATTTTCTGATTTGTTTCCTCTGTCTTACCTACATGAAATCACAATACTGAAGCCATTACTAAAAATAAATTCAGTTTTGTGTGTATTTTTAGTTTTTGATGTCAATCAAATTGCTGTGTAAGAAAAGTGGGTTGTCATTCAAGGAATGGTCAGTGGGGGTATGTAGGAAGGACCGCTGTTTAGAGCCTGTGTCCTTCACATAAAAAACTGACCCTGATTCAGGAATCACCTTTTGTGTTTCCTTATGGTCACTCCACCAAACTCATTTTGGTGACTACCATAGTTCAACTCATTCACGTCTTTGTTATAGTAGGGAAAGGGGTGAGAGTACCAGATTTTTCTTAAATAAAAAAAAATCTTTGCTTTGACCATAACTCACAATGGGAACTTCCTTTTCCTTTCTACCTCATATAACTCTGAATCCTCTTTTCAACCCATTTCTACCACTCTCTGTGCTTTTAACACCATCTCAATCTGTTGCACTCAGAGCGTTGTGTCATGGTGGATTGACTCCAGGCAGCCCAGCAGCTGATAATATGGACTGCCTGGTGATGCCACAGTCTCAAAGACAGAGTGGAAAGCCCTGCGGTCAAGCTCCTCATCAATCTGGTGCCGGTAGAAATCCATTGCTACCAGACAAAACAGGTTGACATCGACCACCTCACTGGAACCCATTCTACTGATCACATGTGGCAATCTGGTTGAGAGCAGGAGGATTAAGGACAATATAGTTCATGTACTGGTCAACTATGTAGCTATACTTTGCTGTTATGTACAAAGGCATTATATTGTATGGTCCCATGTATGCATATTCTGTCAGGGAAGGATACAGAGCTGAAATCCACTGGGAGGTAGAAGCAGAGACAAAGAAACAAGAAAGACTCCACATGGCCATGGCCACTGGTGTCCTCTGAGTGAAGTTGGACAAGGACAGCAGCACCCAGTCTCGTACCATAGAAGACTGGCCAGTGGCATGAAGAGTCTGGAAAACCTGGAGGTGGGAGCAGAGCAGGGCGAGAAGCAGAAAAAAAAATAAAATTACACAGACAAGTGGACTGACCACTTTACATAAAAAACATGAGTTAGTCAAATCTATCAAGTCAAATATGCTGATGCTTTAATTTTCAAATGATTTAAAAATCTATTCTTACTTCAAGAAGTAAAGTTTTAGTAGAATAAAATATTTTTTATGGCAGTATGTTTTTAACTTGTCATCATAAATAAATACCCTAATAAATAAATAATTAATAATCACTTCTTATTTAGTTTGATCTAATACATGAACACTTAGCAAGGGTCACTTATTTTCAGCACAATGTGCTGTTTCTCAGTAAATTCATACAATACAGCTTTATTTTAAGTTTGTTTTGTATTCAAAATGTAAGCATTTTTTTTCCCTTAAAAATGTTTTTCAGTTTCCTTTGTATTTGAGCTGTCAGCTGTTTTAAGTAGCTGTGCATTTTTTAAGACATCATGACAAAGGCCAACAATTCCCATTAAGCCTAATGCTTGAATACGTTTCAGACATATTCATTATCCAAATGGTAACCTTTTTAAGTGTGTTGTCATTCATCTGTTGTGTTTGTAGGTTCAAATGAGTTGGATCTTACTTTTTGAATACAGCAAAATATAAAGTTGTTTCTACCTCCACAAGTACAGATATATACACAGACCTATGCTGCACTGTCCAAGCAGAGCTCTTTAAATCTAACTGTGGCTGTATTTTTCTTTTGTGCTTATCAGCTTTGTGTTGAATTTCATTAAAGGTTGGACAACAAAAAACTTAAAATTCAAAAAAGATGTCTTTTCCAAATATTACTTACTTTTTAAATCTCATTTTTCCTTAATTTCTTTTCTAAACCTTCCCTAAACGAGAAGAGTTAACTAATATTACTAGATTTCCATTTAATTTCACTGTAAAAAGCAAACAATAAGGAAACAAAGCATTTAGCCTAGACTTATAGTTGTGCTTAAATAATCCGGTTTTCCATTGCATACAATTAAATAACAAAGATTCAGATCTATACTTACCTTGTGAGCCCAGTGCGAAGATTATTGTAGAAAAAAGTGCCTAATATTTAAATGAGTTTTTCCCTTCATTTGCAAATGTTTCAGTCTTACTGGTCACTAAAGTTATAATAGTTAACTTAAACTAACTTATATAACTAAAACTAAAATTTAAAAAATAATTTAAGTTAAATGAAACTACATAAAAACTAAGCTTTGTCTAAAAAAAACTGAAACAAACAAACTGTGTAGTGCGCTTACAAAACTAATTAAAATAAGAATAATAAATTAAAATAAAAAAATCCAAAACTATTAGAACCTTACTGCTCACCTTGTAGACAACAGTGGCCATGAACTGTGGGTAAGGTTGTTGATTGGATAAGAACTCTCCAATGACCTTGTTCATGACATCCTGTGGTGGGAAGAAGTCATCCAAAAACTGAGGCAAAATCCTTGACACCACCCGAGCCTCACTTGGTAATCCTTTCCGGATCCTACAAACAGAAACCCCAGAAGTGCACATTGTGATAGACCATAACATTTAAAAATTACCATCAGCTGTCCCTAAAAATATTTTGGACATTGCAAACACACAGCTTAATTTTTTTTTAGGATATCTGCCATTTTAATTGTTATTAGGTGTCAGGATGCCCTTTGGTAATTCTAAAAATGTGTGCATTTTTGTATTGTGGACTTTATTTGAATGTTTTTGTACCTGTCAAAGAGCACTGAGACCCTCTCCATGGCAACGATGATGGATTCGTTGTCTGGGGCCTGAGGGTCAGAGTGGGTGGGGCGACTGGCAGGGCTCGCTTTTTCCTTTCCTAAGGAGAAACCAACATGACCCGACGTGATGCCCATCGCCTCTGCTACGGCAGAGCCAGAGTCACCCTGACCTCTAACCCCTGTCACGTCTGAACCTGACGCAAGCACCGCTAAGAGAACAGGGGGGGGGGGGGGGGGGTACGGGTTAAACCAGTGGGAGAAAGGTAAGAGTGGGTAGTAGGGACATCGATTATACAAGAATCAGATCAGAATTTGGTTACTTTCAATTAATTCACATTTTTTAGATGTAAGAGACTGGTGCTTAAATAGTTACAGAGATTTACAATGCCATGTTTCGTTTTTTTACAAGATTGTTCCCTTGAGAGACCTGATTGAGCATCAGCTAGTTTTAGTTTAAAGCAGAAGGAGAAGTACACAGAGGGCTAGAAGTTGGTTAACATTTGAAAAAGGGAGTTTACTTTGAAGAATTTGTGGTCTACCTCTTGGCAAGAGGTGTTATATACCTGGTCACCAAATGGACTACAGCTTGCCAGAAGTTGGAAGCATTAGTAGAGGGTGACGTAGGGGTTTGAGGTAGGGGATATATCATAGGTGTGTACAAAATATACATATCACATGCAAGAAGCAAGCAGGGGTTTTGTTTTTTGATAAATGCTATGACAGGCTTCATTACAAGGTTGGTTGAAACTTGAACATCTCTTGAATGTTAACCAGTGTAGTAATAATATAAAAAGTAGGAAGGGTTACTATACTTAATTTGAAGACCACTCTGCACTTTCATTATATTAATAGAATACCTTGCTATGAACATTTATAAAAGGTGTATCTACACACAGGCTTAAAATTACTACATGAAAAAAAAGAAACTATCCACATGCAGTGACATATGAAGATATGTAAGAGCAATCAAGGCTGCCACACAGTCAGGCATACATGCAGGTAAGGGGCTTTGGGCCTTATTAAGGAGCCCTCTGCAGTCCCCACACTGTACTGACAATACCTTTCTATTCTTAGGCTAACTCACCCCAAACTAAGCTATAGCAGAGGATTCAGTTTGACTCTCAGCTGTACAACAGTTAACTTGAGAATGTGGAAAGTTAAGGACAGGGATAATAGTTGCAAAAAAGCACATCTTTGATGTACAGTACATGCTGGGGATTTAACAGGAATGCAGAATACTATGTAGCAGCCCCTTTAGCACCTGCCTTACCAGTGTACATGCAGGTAAGCATGAGGCCCAGCGCAGCCATGGCTCTGTGTGGTGAAGGCATGTTGACTCGGTCCACACTTAGTTTGACCAGTGCTTCTCCATCCACACGTGATAGTTGCTCTGATAGCAGAAGTCGCTCCAGACCACGAAGCACACAGTGATAGATAACTGAGGGAGTGGAGTCTTCGCTAGCTGACACCATCACACTACACAACTAGAAGTAAATGGGTAACAATTAGTACTAAACCAACTTTTATCAAATCATAAAACAAATAAAATACAACCTTAAATTGTTTTTTGTTAAACACATCACATCAGCACACAATAGCATGATGCAAAATACCTGTATAACTCCAGCCATAAACTCAGCTCCAACATCCAGAGGGTAGTTCTCCATCATGTAAAAAGCCACTGCGCACATTACCAGCACATGCTGCTGGTTGTGTAGGTTCACACAGCTGCAAAATACAAACAAGAGACAAGTAAAAGTCAGATTCAGATCATCTTTATTGTCCCACGAAGGGAAATTAGTTTTGCAGCAGGATCACACAAAAAGACAATACACACAAAGACGTCAGCAGTGAGATAAGACGCAGTTAAAAAGCACACAAGTTAGACATAATAAAAAACAGCAGAATATAAAAAATATACACAAAAGTAGTAATAAAATTTTGTGTATGATGTTCTTATATTGTGTTAATTTTTATAACATCTGAATTTTAGGCTTAATAACTGGGTCTTGGCTGACTGCTGATGTCTTTGTGTGCATTGTCTTTTTGTGTAAGGTCAGTTAATCTTGCAAAGCAGATGGATATGCCCATTTCCTTGTTTCTCACTGGTGAATACATCTTGCAAAGCTCCCATCTGAACCGTTAGAAAGTGACAGGACCAATAAGCGATGAGGGGCAGTATTTTCAGGCACGTCAGAGTTGTGACGTACACAAGCAGCAACAAGGGGCCGGTGCTATTATGGAAGAAGAGCTTAGCGTGGATGCTGCTAAAGTGCCAGTTTTATCAGAACTTGACAACATTTCTTCATTAAAAGAAGAAAAAAGAACAGTAATGAGTTGTTTTCTTTTCAAAAACGACAAAAGTCGTGTACTGACATGTCTACATGTCTGACATGTCTTGTTCACGTTATTGCTTGGTAGCTGTACACACGTACCTCCGTCGTGGCTACGTCACGTTTTGTTGCTCTGATTGGCTGGTAAAGATGTGACAGAACGTTCATCCAATCACACTCTGAGTTTTTTTCAAAGCCTCTGCCCTTTCCCAAATGCTTAGTATTGAAGGTTTCTCAGATGGATGTGTGAAATACATCCATCTGATGTGTCAGGTTAAAGATCAGTAGTAATTAGGGGTGTAACGGTACAGACCTTGGTTTTGAAGTCACAGTTCGGTACGTTTTCGGTACGGTAATTGAAGTGAATAAATAAAATATATTTATTTATTAATTTTTTAAAATTAAATTGTATGAAAATAAATAGGCTGAATAAATAACACTTAAATTATAAATAATGCTTCAAAAAGTTCTTCAATGATTAAAAATATTAATAAATAAGTGTATTTTTAAATTACAAGGTTTTTTTAATTGATATATTGAGATAGTTATACCCATTCTTTAAACAGAAAAAATTCCCAGCCAACTTGAACACATCATCATACAACCTTGCGTTAGCTTGTTAAGTATGCAAATTAACATCTTTCCTGCCGATTTTAACATGGACTTCAGCACTGGATTACTTTTTTAATCAATGGGACCTACTACAAAGTTTGGGAGGACTTTTCTCCGCCCATCTAGGTGGATAAAGAGGTTAGAGCTGTGTGAAATCTAAAAAGATAACTTTACCTATATTGCTGCTGCAGACATGAAGGAGTCCTCTCTCCCCCCTCCTCCGACACTGATAGTTGAAGGTAAAATTAATTTGTTTTACAGAGCCAGAGCACCATTGTTATAATAAAAATGATCTTAAAGAATAGGAAATTCATAACTGGCTGGTGAGACTGTGTTGTTCCTCTTTGTTACAGTGATGTTCTTGTTCGAGTGGAGCTTTTTCAAATGCTTTAAATGATCCGCTGGACGATGTGTTGTCAGCGACATAGCTGCTGAATAATGTCAGCGATATTTTTGTTGTCTTTGTCCACTGTTGTATTTTACTGAGAAACAAAGTGTTCCTGAACAGGACACTTCTAGGTGGGCTGGGAATATTCAGGCTGTTGCTGTCATTTGCTGTGGTTGTGTGGTTGCCAGGACAGTGTGACAGCGAGTTGTGCTCTGGTTTTTTGTCTGTATGTGAGCTTCATTCCACATGTATTCGTTCGGTACACATCTGTACCGTACTGAGAGGCCTGTACCGAATCGGTACGGTACGAATACACGTACCTTTACACCCCTAGTAGTATTGGTCTAAAATATTAAGGGTGTCACTTTGTGGCCAATAGTTGCATTGAAGTTTCAGTGTGCTTCATGGCACCTAAGGCCCAGTTCAGACCAAAGATTCACAATGAGACCAAACCATTGTAGAACATTGCCAGCAACAGTAGCAGCTGTCTGAATCGAGCTGTCATAGCTCAAATCAAGCTGTCTGATGATGCCTATGATTCAGTTTGTCAAGTCAACAACAGCTGGCTAAAGGACACTGCCTTTCCTGTTTTGAAAGGCTATAAACGGCAAAAAATACTTGTTCAAAGTAGAATATTTTTTTAGATAAAACTGTGCTGTGAATCTAGCAAATTATAATATCTTTTTTTTAGTGCTGTTAATCACATCATTATGCTGTGATTAATCATGACTAATCAGCATTTTTAAAAATAGTTTGAGTTTGTTTTTTTGTTTGTAGATCTTCAAAGGTTGTTATTGTCAAGTGTTTAACTTTTATTCTTTTAATTCTATGTACAGCACATTTAAGTGCTGATCTGAGTCCTTATTGATACCACTATCGATACTTTCTATAGTATGGTGAAAAGAAAAAATATGGGCAAATATTTAAACTACAAGTGGTCTTAGTGGTCTCATCTATTGTATATCCCTCAAATTTAAACACATAGTCACATTGTATTGAAGTTGCTCGTCAAAAACTAAATGTTACCATTTTTATGTGATATTTGAACACATCATAACATATAATACATTTGTCTAATTTACTGAGGTTACCTGTATGCATGATATTTTCCTCTTCAGCTCGTACAGTTTGCTAAATAACTTAAATTTCACCAATTCCACCATGGATTTCTAGACTGGATTAATATTGTTAACAAACAGGACTTGCTCAAAGTTCTGGAGCACTTTTCAGCATTTATCTAAGCAGCTGAAGAAGAAAACTGTCCTGAAGCAGCTGAAGAAGGTGGTATGACCATGGCTTGACCCCGTGTTGTTGTTAGGTTCTTTGCTAATATTAGCAAAGATGTGCTTTGCCTGAAGGTAGTACTTAAGACTCGTTGTGCTTCGGTGTAAAGACAGTAAAGACATCACTGCAGTATGTACCCACAATTTTGGTTTTATCTTAACTAACATTCGCCAGCTCTAAAAAAGAAAAATTGCCATTTAGCAGACCTGGGTCTGTCTCCTCACTCATCACTGCTGGCTGTGTCCCACCCGCCTCTCACCTCTTCACCCCCAAGCATGTAAAAATCTGCGCTTGAGGACTACAGGAGCAAGTTGTGGTCAAACTTAGTCATATGATTAAATTGCGTTATTTTTTTCAATGGGTTAAGGGTTTAAGATTAGTCACAAGCGTTAATGCATTAATGTTAACAGCCCTACTTTTTTAAAATTTTCATGTGGAAAAGTTAGCCTGATAATCATTCCCGTCCCCTCCAGAAGCTGTGCATGTAAGCAGGAAATGCAACACTTTACGCATACATGAGAAATTCAAGGTTGTGGTAGCTAAATTTGCTGGTGGAAATTAATTACTTTCATCTTAGTTACAACAAGACTTAAGCCAGCAAAGCATTTGTGTTTAAATGTGCTGTGAAATTTCACTGCCATCCTACAATGGTCAGGTCAGATCAGGTATGGGAGCATCAACTTTGGTCCCTTACTGCTCTGGGCTCCTGATAGCCATCCTCCAAGCCTGCACCAGGCCCATGCCCAATCTCTCCAGGTATCCTCCCAACTGCCCTCTCCGCGATGCACACTGTCACCCCTGGCATCTGGACCAGACCACTGGGTCCTGGGCATCCAGTATGCAGTGAGCTTAATCAGGCCGGGGACAGCACACGAGGTGCTCATAAAAGCACAGGTGCTGTTCCTGTATCAGGCAGCTGGCCCTTCCCATCCTTGCTCTACTCGTTATGTCAGAAGTAACAAACTTTTGTGTATGTTATTCTTTATACTGTTCTATACTGTTTTTTGATTATGTCTGACTTTTAGTCTTTTTAACTAGAAAAAAAAGGCTGCTGTTCCCTTATCAGGCACCTGGCCCTTCCCATCCTCACTCTCCTGAGTGTGTCAGCATTAGAAGTACACTTCAGGGCTGGGTTGCCATTTCTAACATCCAGTTTTTTTGGTTTGTAGTCCAACAAGATGTCTACTAAATCCTTACAAATGTTAAACATCAATGAAGCCATTTAAATGTGAATTTAGCAAATGTTCATTTTGTTTAATAGCAAAACACTTAGAACCTAGGCAGCTATCTTGGTTGTTCTCAACAGAATAAGGTAGGCAATCCTGCCCCATATCAAATAAAGAGATTTGAAAAGCCAGAGAGAAACACCAGAAAAGATATACTAGAGCTAGTAAAATGCATTGCTCAAAAAAAAAAAAAAATTAACAGAACTCTCAAATCACATATCAGATTTGATAACTGAATTATCTGAGTGGAAAATCTTTACTGATGTACATGAATAACTGATTCAGAACACAATCAACAACAGTCAACATAAACCAAAACCAACTACCCATTGAAGGCTGGATTCCAAAATACAGTGTAAGTCAAAGCAAAACTATAAAAGCACGGGTAGATCCATTGTGTAACACACTGAGTGTGCGGTTACTTTCACTGGCACCACAGCTGATGCAGCTGATCCATAACTACTTGTGTTTCCCAAATGGACAGACTGATAACCCTGAGGTTTACGTGGCTTGGTGTTATACTGTGAAAATTATAAGACTGAGGATGAGAATGATACTCACTGTGCAATAGCCCTGAGATTTGACAGCAGATAATCAGAGACAGCTGGGATAAGCTGTTTGGCTGTGTCATCCAACAAGTCACACTCCAACACATACAGCACTCCATGCAGTGCCCCCATACGGCTTGGCAGGTGGGTGCTACGCAAGGTTAATTCCAACAGTCGGCACACAGGCTCAGCTATTGCTTTGTCCTGTGAATATATTTACAGTTAGCACAGATTTTCAAGTCCTTCACTTTATTGGTAAATTGCTGCAAAAATTTGTAACCAATTTTACGATCAAAAATGTGATAACCAACACAAAGCCATACTCACCATGCCCAGTACAGCAGCAGCCTTACAGATGGCAGGCACCAGGTACTGATTAAGAATCTCATCTTCTGGAGGATGGAGCTTGTGCAGTTCCATCAGGGTAGAAAACATCATGTCAAACTGGTTCCTCTCAGTGAAGAGGTCTGACACTGCCAGCAGCTACAGGGACAGAGAGAAAAGACAATGAAGAGGTTGAGCAGATATGGAATTTGTTCATGTCCAATTCCTACAGGATAAAATGTTTTTTTCCCTTTTAGATACAGGTATTGATTATAGATGTGTGTATAGACACTCACCGATCGGACCACTTCACTGATGAGTATGGTTGGGGTCCTCCTGTTACTTGGGGAACCAGGGATAAGCCACTGGCTGTAGAGCTCCAGGAGAAATTGGGAACATGAATGAATGTCCACACCTGCACGATGCTTCCTGAAAGCAAAGAAAGATGGATGCTGATAACTTTTCTAATGCTCTCTTATTTCAGGGCAATCTGTGTTAAAAGTAAGGTACCATTTATGAGCTATGTGTCTGTATTTATACCACACCTAGAGTTGATGGGAGAAACTGGGGGAGAGGTGGGGGCTGGTGTGTCTGTTTCATCTTCTTCATCCTCACCCCATTCTTCCTCTCTCAGTGGAGTGATGTTGTTCCCTAGCCACACTGAATGTATAGAAACCTAGGAGGAAAGGAAATAATTAAATATGTGATACAGATAGTTAGTTAACCTAAAATGACATACAGTTGTTCAACATGTTAGCCACTATGTTCTCTATTTTCATGCCTCTCTTACTTGTCCCAGTTTGTAGTCCATGTTGCCCATCTCCCTCTCAGTATTAATCTGCAGCAGCAACTTCTCATGGCTGATCAATGTGCCAGCTGACACACAAAAAATTAAATCTTAATAAATGGGCGACAAGTAGCAGAAGAGGAAAAAGACGACAAGTTTGGAATTTGTATTTACCAGCTGAGGCTGACGACAGTGAGGGTACAGGGTCCCAGGCGTGGTATGGGTGGTGTGTATGGACATTGTCTCTCTTTGATACAAGGGCCTGAATCTCTCTTTCCACCTCACCCCTGATTACTGCAAGTTTCCTTCCAAACCTGAGGGCATATGGATGCAAAGAACATCTGAAAAGGTGCCAAAAATAAAATTCAGCTATACTAAGAGCAAATTCAAAATAGCTACCTTGTCTCTAGGGCTTTCAGGCTTTTGTTGCGGGGCTGCTGTTCCAGACAGCTGACCGCAGGGTTACCAGCTGTAGGCAGGGTCATGGCACTCAGTACCAGGCCGGTGATGGCCTGCACTGCTAACACATTTAACTGGGTACGCTCGAAGTCCTCCTTTGGAATACAAAAACAAAGCAAAAGTTAAAAGGAAACTTCATCTGATTGACAGAGGGTTAAAGAACAGCTTCCCCAAATTTACTGCAATGTGTTAAGATTTTTTATAATACAGGGATTTTGTATTTCTTCAGCACTCACTTTGAATAAGCAGTCATTTAGTATGTTTACCCTTCAAGTAGACAATGACAGAGGTGCTCATGTGGGCATATTTGGGTTGCTATCAAGGGGTTTGGGAAGGGCAGGATTTTTTTTAAATTTCAGATGATTAGATGAACATTCTGTCCGTGACAAATAATGTGACACAGTAGCATGCATGCGCAGCTCTGATGTGGATTAAACACAGTGGCCAGTCGGAAAAAGAGCAAAAATGTCTTCTTGGCCAAGAGGAGCTTTCAGTGTAGCTCTTTGCCCTTGTTTTAAGAAAGAAATGTGGTCCAGTATTGATTAAACTTCCGCTGTACCAATGCTTCAGCTTAGCTAACCTTTCTATTAGCTCCCATTGTATATAGAGACCCACACCACAACCCCCCAAGGTCAGTAGAAGGGCACAAATATCGTTCCAACACAAAAAGCTTTCAATGCCTTTTTTTGCTCTTTACTGTATAAAGAAATGTAGTCCAGCTGTGATAAAACTGCCGCTATAATCCTCAGAGCTAACCACGAGTAACACGGAAGTTGCTGTCGGCTCACAGGACAACTAAACCCTGCCCACAGCCACTGCCTCAAATGATGCTGATTTGAACAGTGTCTGGTTCACCACAAACACTGCGGACAAGAGCTTTGCAAGATAGCTCTGCCTGATAACTGACACGGAGTCTGGCCAATCCATCAGCTTTGCAAGGTTAGCATGTTTCAGAATGTGAGAAATAGTCTTTTGTACATACTTCATGCTGTGTCTCCTCCTCCTGGTCCATAGTAATAGGTTGGGTGACCAGCACCCCCAACAGAGTGGCCCACGTTTCTTCAAACTGAGTCCTGCTGCTCCAGCCTGAGCATACAGCAGTAAAATATATCAGATGACATCCAAGACAGCATCATCAGTATATTTGAGTATGGTATTCACCAATGAATCCAGATCTTGATTTTCAATTTGCATTTCATGACTGAGTGTATTTCAGTACCCAATGTGTTGATGCGGTAAAGGAACTCTCTGAAGACATCCTTTTCCTGCAGGAAGTCCACAGGTATCTCAGGCAGCATTGTGCCAAACTCACCTCCTGGCTGAGGGGACCAGCCTAGTTTCCAGACCTAAACAAATGTAGCATTATAGACCAGAAAATGTAGGCACACAAAAATGAGGCATAATGTCTTAGTCAGGCTGACCAGTGGAGGTACTCGGGTGTAGCTGTTGACCAGAGGAAGTCGGGAAAGACTGATGACAATACTGCGCAATGTTGGTGTGAGAAAGGCAGGGAATGCAGCATTTCTATTGTGACATAGAGCAAGGATGCTCTGCAGACCTTCCACCAACTCTGCCATGACTTCACATGCTTGCCACTGTAACATGTCTGCAACATACAGGGGAAATTTGACATTATATATAACTAGCAGTTCTTACTAAGTTTAGACTCAAAGGGAAAAACACTTTAGACATCAAACAGAAGGCAAAACAAAGCAAGACATAAAACATCCCAACAGTTTTACTGAATCTCTGAGTGCTCACTGTCAGCATTTGCAGAGTCCACTTGGTCATCTTCAGCATCTTTCTCTGCCTTCACCTTTTTCTTCTCTGGATAAAGAAGCTGATCACCAGGACTCACAGCCACTGGGATGGAAAGACAAAGAGGGGGGCCAGCATTGCCATGGAAATGGCATGTATAAATTTTAGTCTAAGGACAATCATGGCACCTGATCATAGTGACTACACAATTATACCTTGGTTGTCTACTCACCTGCAACAATGATAAGACGTAGACAGTAGATAAGAGAGCAGGTGTGTGTTCTGTACTCAAGGGAGGAGAGTTTGTTCCAGACGCATGGCTGCTGAAGAGCCAGACAAAGGCAGGACAGAGCCCACTGAAGGTCCACACTGAGGGGCAGCTGATCTCGGAGGAGTTGCCATACAATAACCTGGACAAAAGGGGAAAACAGTGGTGAGACATGAATATGGTAAGCAGTGGTTGTTTAGACTATCAGTCTAAAATAGAGTCTATAGACATGTAAAAACATTAAATAAAAAATCGTGATCCAGAGGATCTGGATTCCTGTGCCTGTCATGAATTGTATTTGATAATGACATACAACCAGAGTGAATTCTTTTTACATTAGCATTAATGCATCAATACACATTTGTAACACACCCATACATGAGAACATTCCCCATGCATCCTCAGAGTATTTGGTCCCCTTTTATTTTGTCAATTTTGTTACATTGCAGCCTGATGCTACAAGCATTTAATTTAGTTTTTTTCCTCATTAATATACAGCTCCCCATAATGCCAAAGTAAAAGCAGAATTTTACAATTGTTTGCAAATTTATGAAAAATAAAAAACCCTGAAATATCACATTTACACCAGTCCTCTAGTGGCAAATTTAATTGATTGGACATAATTTTGAAAGGCACACACCTCTACATAGAAGGCCAGTTGATAATGCATTTAAGAGCAATGACCAAGACATGAGGTCAAAGAAATTGCCTGCAAAGCTCAGAGACTGGATTATTGCAAGGCACAGAAGGCTACAAAATCACAGTGACCTCCATAATTCTGAAATGAACGAAATTAGGCACAGCCACAACTCTTCCAAGAGCTAGTCGTCCAGACAAACTAAGCAATCAGGGGTGAAGGGCCTTAGTAAGAGAGGTGACCAGAATTCCCATTGTCACTCTGACTGAGCTTCAGAGATCCTGTGTGGAGATGGGACAAAGTTCCAGAAGGACAGCCATCAATGCAGCTTCTGCCAATCTGAGGTTATGGCAGAGTGGCGAGATGAAATAGATCAATTTTTATTTGTACAGCACTTTTCATACAAAACAATGTAGCAAAAAGTGCTTTACACACAATCAGAGAAGAAGAAAGAAAAATACATGTCTTAAAATTTTGCATGTTTATATGGTACCATAGAAGGAACAAAATAACAGAAACTGTACACATTTTTTTTGAAAATTCCACTGGTTGCCACAGTTATCAACAGAGAAATGAGCATCAAATTCCAGAATTGACTATTAGATGGTGATAACCCCAATTCTACACACTACACCTTTAAGTAAGACATATTCTGATTAATGTTTTGAGCTTATTGTGTATTAATATGTTTTTGGGAACTATGAACCAGTTAGTACTTATAACACAGTAAACACTGTTTCATTACCTATGCACAACGTAAAACATGTTTCCACAGGGTTTTTCCTTCACTGGGGTTGCCCTATGCCAGAGATTCTGGTCCTGATTTTCAAGGGCAGTTTCTTCAGGTACAGCCATAGAGGAAAGAGTACTGTTTACATGTTTTTTGTTTTTTTTGGCTACATCAAACAAAGTAAAGCCCCCCAAAGAGAACCAATAATCCCCTGAGAGATAATAAACATTATCTGATCTAGGAACATCATTGGATGACCAAGGAGGCACTGGAAAACGTTGTTTAGTAGGGTACATCAGGGCCACAGATGAGCATAATAAAAAAAGATGAATGGACATCGAGGTTCTTTCACCATCAAGCAAACATACCTAATTTCTTCTGGATAGTTAGCTTTTATAATGGGTTTGGATTGAGAAAATTACTGACCAGGTTCTACAAGGATTTAGTTCTGTGCTGCTGAAACAAAGTACATTACAGAGGCTCAGTAGGTAGACTTGGTTCATTTCACAACCTAAGAGTAGTGCGTTTGCCTGTATGAAGCAGGTTATTGCTTGCTTATTGCTTAAGTATGACTGGGATTAGGTAACACTGATAGCCAATCTCCATTGCAAACTCTGCAAATCCATATCATCCCCATGGAATACTATTCTGGAGTAAAAGCTATCTCATGTCCCTTGACACATCTGTGTTGGCAGAAGAGTATCCATGTGGCCAGGATCGAATAAGAAGTTTAATCCCTCATTTTGTCTTTTAAAGTATGATTCATAAACCACCAATTAATTCACATTAGCTTTAGCTGTTTGCAACAAGTTTCTCATGGGTTTAAAATAAATCTAAGATTTTTATCACTATATTCACTACAGTAACTCTGAGTAGCTGCTGGCTAACTCAAGACACTAGTTTGAATCTCATCTGGCTGAACGATAATGCTGTGAGATTGTGAAAAATATGTAAACAAGCCAAGAGAAAGCAGTGCTTGTTGGCATAAAATATATATTTAGGGCCCGAGCACCGACCTCAGTCGGCAAGGACCCTGCTGAAACTGTAGGCATCCGTTATTATTTTTCTCTCAAAACAAATGCCATTTTGTAGGCCTTAACATGCTCAAAAACTCAACAATTTTGAAGGCCTGTTAGATCCTGGTGAAAAAAATTCTTATTCTGGTGGTTGCATTCATCTCACTCAAAAAATGGCCCCTCAGGGGCCCCGAAACCTGCTATTTAGGAGCCCCGCCCACAAGTTTGTGCCACATGCATGAAAATAGGTACACATGTGTATCATGACTAGATGAGCAAAAAATCCTCTTAGGACCATCCTCTAAAATGCACAGGAAGTGACATCATCAAAGAAAAGTGTCCAATTTTGGCCCATTTTCAGTCCATTTACAGTCCTCACATTTGAACGAACTCGTCCGAGGGGAATTATCCGAATCACTCCAGTGTGGTTTCTCCTGAAACTAGACAAGATGGACTTCTTAAGTTATCAAAATCTTGAGTTTTCACCAGGGGGGAGGGTCGCTATGTGGCCCCAAACTTTGACGAGCAACAATTATTGTCCATATCTTTTCAGTGCTTACACCAATTACCTCAAACTTCTCACAGATGATCACACATGGACCCTCCATCAAATCAAGCACTTACATCAGAAATCAATAACTCTGCCCCTTCTGACAAAACAAATTTATTTATTTTGCCAATTTTCCCACTTTTGTCAATTTAAAACTTCAGCCCCCGACACCGTAGAACTTAGGCAGATGATCTTTGGGCAGGACATGAAACATGACCACACCTACAAAAAAGCCTCTTGGACCCATGCCAAAATCCCAACAGGAAGTCCACCTTCTCCGCCCTAATTCCAATATACCTTAATTTTTTGGACAATTATACACTGAAAACTGATGTAACCGGTGGAGATCATTCTATGGTCTTCAAAATGTTATGACAACACATCAGTATCACACTGAACACGCCCACATGAAAACGGCTCATCATGGCGCCCCCTACTGCCAACAGAAAGTGATGCAAATGGGTCATTTCTGCATTTGTCCTAGTGTGTTTAACCTATTACGCTCTGATTTTGAACTGAAGTCCTCAATATCTGTCCCTACATTGACATGTTTCATTAACAGACACCCCGGTAGTCATGTCAGCTATTTTGATCCTTCACCACTGGACAGGAAGTGGGTCATTTTTGTGTTGTTCTTACTGTGTTCAACCTATAATGCTCTTATTTTGACCTGAATTCCTCAATATCTGTCCCAACAATGACATGTTTCATTAACAGACACCCCAGTGGCCATTTTTGGTCCTTGCCATTTGACAGGAAGTGGGTGTAACTCTCAAATGAAGGACCCGATTGCCTTCAAATTTCACATGTATGATCAGGGTCTGCCTCTCTACGAATTCCAATGTTAATTTCATGGATTTGCTATAGCGCCCCCTACTGTGAGATGCCATTAGCACCTCCATTAGTCCTCAGAGGAAACATTTCTCCTGGACTCCAGAGTGATATTTCCTGAAACTAGACAAGATGGAGATCTCAGCTTGTGCTCTGCAGGAGACACCCCAGTGGCCATGGCTGCCATTTTGATCCTTAGCCATTGGACAGGAAGTAGGTGTAACTCTCAAATGAAACACCCAATTGCCTTTAAATTTCACATGTATGATCAGGGTCTGCCTCTCTACAAATTCCAATGTTAATTTCAGGGTTTAGCTGTAGCACCCCCTACTGTGAGATGCAATTACACTTCAACAATAACAATTCCAATCTTTTTTCAATTTTACAAGATAAATAGTCCGTCCCTCATCACTTCTACATATCAACATTAGAAATCTATGTTGCCATGTCGGCCATTTTGATCCTTCACCTACTCACAGGAAGTGGGTGTAACTCTCAAATGAAACATCAGATTGCCTTCAAATTTCACATGTATGATCAGGGTCTGTCTCTCTATAAAGTTCAGTGTTAATATCATGGTTTCGCTCAAGCGCCCTTTACTGTAAGATGCCATTACCACCTCCTAAATAAACATTCCGATATTTTTAGGATTTTACATGATAAATAGTCCTTCCCTCATCATCTCTACATATCAACATCTACCTCTGACATACTGCCAACTACTGTTGAGGGGCAGTACTACCTCATAAACAAAGTGCAACGTGCTCTTTTTTTTTTTTTTTTTTTTTAACATAATTACGCTCAAAGAAGGATTGCCCTGGTCTCCTTGCCGTGCAGCAGCACACTGCAGGGGTTTGCATACACCCCGCTGTTGCAACAGACTGGCAGTTGCGTGACGCCCCAACATGCGCCAGGGTGCAAGGGCCCTTCAGTGCTGCTTGCAGCCCTAATTTTTATTTATTGTGATAAATTGTGACTTTTGAGACATGTGTATTCTTAAAGATCTTCTTGATTGCATCATTAGCAATCTTGCCATTTATTGTGCAGCCCCAGTTCGAATAGATACTACCCTTTGAAAATGTTGCTCCACTTATTCAACTACCTTGCTGGGATAAGTTTTCACATGTTTACACCACAAAAAGGTTCACTTAACATCCTTTATCCGACTTAAAACCTTAGTCATATTTGTATATTTTTCACAAAGAGTGTAACTAATATTTGAACAAATTAACAGAGTAGTGTGTAGTATCAACTCTAATTTTAAAAAGCTAACAGAAAGGTCCATACACTCTGAAATGTTAATATCTTTATCTTCTTTTGCTATAAAATTACTACAAGACTGATTGGTACCAGTGAGATTAGATACAATATGAAATACTCTTTCTCATTATCTCACAATTAAAAACAGAAGACTACTAGTCTTTGAAATTGCATCGATTAATGAAAATTGTTTTATCCAAAAAAAATCTAAGCAAGAATTTTAAAAAGGACAAAAAATCATGTTTGATCATGAATTGTTACCTCAGTAGCAGTGCAGGTGAAAGTGGTGATAAGGTGCTCCTTTTCAGAAGGGATTTGTAGTGAGGAAGGCAGCTGGCTTACACTCAGTAGGTATTGGGACAGAGCTCGGCAGAGGGACAAAACCCTTGTGTAGAAACCTGGCTCACCTGAAAAACGAGTAGGAAGGTTTAATTACCTCCGCCAAGGAGGTTATGTAATCGGCAGGGTTTGTTAGTTAGTTAGTCAGTTTGTTTGTTAGCAACATAACTCAAAAATTTCTGGACGGATTTTGATTACATTCTCAGGAAATGTCAGAAATGGCATAAGGAAGAACCATTTAGATTTTGGGAGTGATCCGGATCACTGTCTGGATCCAGGAGTTTTTTGAAGGATTCTTTACTATTGGTAGATAGGGCTAATGGCGGAGGTCTGCGCTCTCCGACTGCTTTTTTAGCCGTAACTTTTAACGGTGAATTCATATATTTTCCTGCTCATCACACACAGTCCATTCTAAGGTACTGACCAATTTTTTATATTAAAAATTCATTGTTTCAGGAAAACCTAGTTTGCAAGTAATTTCAGCTTTCACTATTCAACATAAATGAAATATCATATGCTTTAAGACAGGGTCAGAAACCTTTTAGGTTGAAATAGCAATTTTTGGTCACACCCCCTTCCAGAAAATTTTTGAAGAGCTGCAAAACACATTTGAACCTTCCAATGAAGGAAGTCAGTTAGCCTAAGTCTTTGGCTATCGACAAAGCTGACTGAGCAAAGGTATGTGGCCATCCATAGACATGATTGATCTCACTGATAGCTTTCCACTTAATTATTTTATTCTTACTTGGCATTTTAATCATAATTTTCATTTTGATGCATTTAGATTTAGAACTACAATGGAAACAACTGTGCACATTTCTATTTGTATCTGTAAGTGCTATTATCAGCAAGTGATTATTTTTATCCTTAATGATACTGATACTAATCATTATCATTACTTCTTTATTCATCTGCACACTCATTAAACCTGCTGTCAGACAGAGGTAATGCAGGATATTGTAGTAGCCTACTGCTCACCTACAGATGAAACCTCCACTTCATCTCCTCTCTCTATGCTGCTGTCTTTTTGTCTACGTCACATACAGGAATGCAGTAGGAAATACTGTTTTGGCCTGATCAATAAACAATACCATCCATGATCACTGGGTCACAGACTTCATCAGTCAGAAGGACAGACCAGAGCATTCATGATAATCACTCCAAATATCCATGAGAGAGTAGAATCAGCTGTTTACAGCCTTTCTCCCTCTCTGTGAGCAACACATGTCAGCACTTTGGACAGTGCTACATTAACGCATGTGACATTTTCAGCTCAAACATCAACAATCTTATCTTTTACAGCACAAATGCACACTTGTACACTGAAGCCTACATTTATTACAGGCCAAAAATATTTAAATCAAATGTATCAATCTTCTGAATGATAATATCGACGTCACAGCAGCAGAGTAGAGAATGACAATAAAATGTGAGCTTACGTGTTTATTTTGCTCAAGCAGCCCTCTATTGATCCCTTAGTCTCCTTTCTCTTTTTCTTCACCTGACTGATGCTGCTAAGTGTGAACTTGTATTAGTTTTTTATGCTGTTTTTCACGTTATCACCGTTCAAATTCTCTGCTGACACTACTTAAGTCCAACGGATGCACCGGCTTAGTGTGAAACGTATCAAAATTGATCGTCATTGTCACATGACGACCTTCCCTCTAGCTGTGCTAAACCAGATTTCAGATATTCAAAACTTAACTTGTGGGATGAGCACAAAACTCCTGCTTCAGGAGTCATTTGTGACAAGACTGCATCCAGACCTTTGTTTCCAAGACAGGAAAGTGGCAGTATATGCTGCACTATAGAGGCATGATATGACGCATATTTAAGTTGATAAAATAGGCCTATTTGTAAAAATAAAGTTAGAATTGAATGAAAGAGCTACACGTTTTATGGATAAAATATATAAAACTATCTCAATATAGCATTACAAAAAATTATTTGTTTAGTGTTAAAAAAGTTTCCTTTATTTCAAATTTGGCACAGCTGCTGAGAACCACTTGGGAGGGGCAAAAAAGACATATGTGGCTCTGGAGCCGCGGGTTCCCGACCCCTGCTTTAAGAGAAAAACCTGGAAAATTAAAAAGATTTCATGCTTTTCACTGCAAACTATCAGAAAGCCAAACTGAACTGCTTTAAAGGCCCTGTAAAGTGAAAATGAATCTTTATTTAGGTTTGTTGTATTACAGGTGACTGTGTTATGAACCCCTAAATCAAGTTCAGTCAAATAAAACATTTCTGAGTTTATAAAATTAAGCTTCAAAATCATAAAAAATTAGGCAGTAAAATCTGCTCCAGGATGGTGTGGTGTCTGTTGAATAAGCTGAAGCCATGCCCACTCAGGAGAAATACGATCTTCTCAGATTTAAAAACTGTTGCAATCTGAATGTTAACATTATGATCAGAATGCAGCTGCCTGGCTCTGAGCCAGAGAAGAGACAAAGCCCATTTTCTGGCATAAATCTCTGTTATGATGCTTCCATAGGCCACTGTGGCTGATAGATTTGGCAATTTTATCCTTAACAATGAACAAAAACAGCATTAAAGTGTAAGTGAACCCCCGTGTCAGAGCTAACTCTGCCCACCTCCGTAATTAAAAAAATGCACAGAAAGTGAGCAGTTTGGTACTGAGAGGAGGGAGGGGGAAAGGACGGGGTTTTCCAGATGAGGCGGGAGTGATAGTGACGTCCCCTTGTCAGAGAGAGAGACAGATAGAGTCCCACAGCCCTGCTGCCTCATAGCGATCTTTTGAGGTGGAGGAGTTTTTCTCTCCAGAGTCCCCTGAAGCAGGCTGTGGAGTGGTGGCGAACCGTGGTGGTTCTGAGCAGGATCTGTTCAGTCCACTGGCTCCAGCAGCGGAATTACTATTGCCAGAACTTTCAGAGCCGAAGCAGTGCAGGTGCAGGCAGGAGAGGATGAGAGTGGTCTCTGAATGGGAAAGTCAGTTAGAGTGGTAACATTCTACCTTTTATATAGAGTTTGTGACATAGGAACCTACTGATGGTAGGTTTCTACGTCACATAAGCCCCGCCTTTTCAGAAAAGATTTTTCAAGGCAGATGTCCATTTAAACTAATTAAAAGCCATAAAATCCAGATTTTTATCAGTTTGGTGCAAATTTCAGCTATAACACCAACACTGATGTGTTTAATCATAGTTCAGTCAGATACCTCAGTGTACAGATGAAAAAAAATGTTAGAGTGTTCACTACCTCTTTAAACTAACTGTTAACTTTCAATTAAGGCAGTGACATCAGCTAACAACAGACTGTACTGAGATGAACTGCTCTGTGATTTTATATTGTAGTGTTAGAGGGGCAGAGTCATTCCCTTCTGCGGGCTAATGACATCACCAGTCCACATATTTGCCCTGTCCAAAATGAACCAAGCCAGGAAAAGAGGTGAAAAAATTTCTAAAAATCTAAATCCAAAATTCAGTCACATGTAGATCTTAGTGTTTTCAGAAGTTTACAGCAACCATATTCCAACATATCTAGTGTGTTAAAGACACAAAATTTTGGATTTCACTTTACAGGGTCTTTAATTAAAGAAGCCACTAGTAATTCATCTGGGACATTGTCAAATCTCAAGTTGACATGGGTTACCTAAAATATGGTGAAATTTAAATTAATTACTGCAATGCTGCAAAACACGGTAACATGAAATGTCACATTGGCCGAGTTAGGAGTTAAAATCTTTATACAGTAATGCTGAGAAAGCACTTCTGAAAGTTACAGAGCAAAATGCATTTCTGATACATATAATTTGAGAGTGAATTCTCACAGCAAAGAGGTATTTCAAAGCATTTCTAGAAATGAATATAAGTGAAGTAAACTGCAAGAAAAATTCTAAAGCCCAAAAGTACCTTACTACTTAACAGTAAATACTAACAGCTGAAGATATAGTTGGGTTTGAATCACTAGCAGAGTGTTTATTTAGTGTGTGTGCAGTCCAGTAATTTCCAGTCATGTAAATGATGTGAAAATTGCTTTCACACCACTAATTGGTCGTTTCCACCGAGCGGTCCGGCTCAGTTCGGTGCGGTACAGCACGCTTTTTTGGCGTTTCCATAGAGAAAGGATCCCAAAAAACGACCTGTACCGTCCCACTTTTCAGCACCCTTCCATAGGAGTGCCAATCTTACCTAACTGTACCAAAAGGTGGAGCTATACACAACAACAGGGGCTGCACTGACGTCACATCAGCACGCGACTCAGCTGCTTGCCTCCGGGCTTCAAACATGGAAGTCTGCACTGTGAGAAGTGGGTGAAAACGGAAGAAAAATGGACCAATATCTGCCTAAATGGGAAATATTTTGACTCGACGGAGATCCAAACTGTTTCCTAGTCTGTGGATATTGGTATCTGGCCACAAATCAAGTTTCCTGACGGTTATCTGGATGATTTTAAGAACACAAAGCAGATCCCAAAGGCTCACATCAGCCTGATTCATCCGCAATGGATGAGAAACTAAATTAATGCAGAAGTTTTGTGAATACGAAGCCTTTGAATAGTTCATTCTTATCTGTAACTAGTTATTAATCTACTTCTTACATTACGTAACCTGCGAAAACATCGCTCTGTGGTTGTTGAACAGGCTCATAAAACTTTAGGCTGCAGACTATTTTAAAACGAGATCAGCACACCCCGGATTTCCGACTTAATCTAGCTTGATTTTAACACCAGCTGAACTTTTACTTTATTTTTAATGCGGCAAATTCTCACAAAACAGCTCTAAACTTTCATATTTCTTCATATAAACTGTTCTAGACTAGATATATTTACATATTAACGTAGCGTTACAACTCAAACCGTATCTGTACACGTATTCTATCAGCTGAGGATCTTTACTGACAGCGGTTAACATCATTAAAATGTAGTTGTTTTTTTTTTTAAACGCACTTTCAGCTGAAATAAAGCTGTTTACTGCTTATTCTCGTCTGATTTCTGTCACTCATCCCTTCTATAACTCTGCAGCTGGAACAGCTGACTCTCGCTTGTCTGTGACTTCACATGCATGCTTTTACAGCCCCGCCCACCCAAGCGAGAGCACGGGTGTCTGTGGAAACACAAACTATTTTTGGGTTTAGCGTACCAAACCATACCAAACCGAACTGAATCAAACCGGATCCCCTGATGGAAACACGGCTTATATGTCATTAATAACCAATAAACGTGTGGTTTAAAACTGTTTTGACTTTTTTTTTACAGATTCACTCTTACCATACACATCAGCTAGTTGCTCCCAGTAGGGCTGTGGCTTGGAGGGTGGCAGTAAGGGCTGGTGTGGGGCAGGAACTGATCCAGTGACTGCTGTAAGATGCTCCAGGGTGGACTGCAAGGCGGTCTCAAACAAGAGTGACCCCTGACCCCTGGCTAACCGCTGCAACCCAATACTCAGACTTGGACACAGCAGGCTTAGGTTGAACTCCTTAGGAAATAGAGCAGGTTCAGATGCAATAAATTTCTGTTTGTCTCATTTAATCTATTCAAGAATAATTCATTTTCATATCTGTTATCTTAGTAATCTGTAGTAATGGTCCAGGACTCTGACTCAAGTCTGACTCCAGTCCTGATTTGGAGGACTTGTGACTCGACTTAGACTTGAGCGCTGATGACTTGGACTCAAGCTTTAACTGCAGGACTAGAGGATGAAGAGGAGGACTCAAACCTTTTTTTCTTAAGACTATTTTTTGATGTAATATTTGTTGATTTTGTGTGAGAAAACCCCTCATAACTGATCAGTGCCTGGCATGCATTCACCTGTATGTGCGTTCACGTGTCTAGCCTGCTGTCTGTTAAAATAACCAGAGGAGCTAAAGCAGGAGAAGCGGCATGCCTGGGTGTGTGAAGCAGCGTGACAGAGAGGAGCTGATAGGTTCATAGGTAGCTAAAACCTGTGGGTCTTCTCTGTATTCTAACCGTAATCTTGACAAGAAATTAAACTGAAATGCAGTTGGCCTATCTTTGAATTGCTAAAAATCTCCATCAGCTGCTCATTAGCTTAGGCTGATCATAGCTTAGCTGCTGTTGCTGCTGTAGGAGTAATCCTCCTTAGTCTTTAACAAAGTAATAAAAACTTTTAAACATTGTAGTCAGTCCCATTAGTATAAATACCAATCCAATGTTGAAATCTGCGTTAACATTGGCAAAATAATGCTGATTAGGGATCTACACAGGGTTGGCAAAAATGGGGGGGGGGTGTAAAGTTAAGACCTTTTTATGATGTGTTTAAATGTCACATGGAAAAAATTGGAATTTTAGTTTTTAGGCAGAAATGTGAATAAATCGAGTCCTTTTGAAGGAGAATCATTTAATTAATTAGCAGTAAAGGATAGATGTAAAGCATGAGTTCAGTTAAAAACATGTAGTCTTATTTTTACACCCTAAATACACATATAGTCCTATTAATATAACTAATATCATAGATGAAGAGTGAGATCATTAGAGTATTAATAAGAGCATCAATATATATATATAAAAAATTAATGACCCTCATCCTGGACTGGAATATTTTTCTGTTCTCATTGACTAAAACTATGAAGGGTACACAATACTAAAATGTAACTAAAACTAAAGAAATTTTTGTCTAAAGACTGAAACTGCAAGTCATTGCCAAGATTAACACTGTCTCTAAGGCTATTTCAGTCGTAGATGTCTGGCTTTGTTCATGCACAACTGCTGTAAACAGCTCCTCTAGTCCTTAAAAAAAACTCGGACTCAGGTAATGGGGACTCGGCTCGGGCTTGAACACTAGGGACTTGGGATGCAACTAGGACTCGAGGTTTGGTGACTCGACCACAACACTGCTTAGCACCACAAGTTTGTCTCACCTTACAGCTCATGATGCTTAAGAGATCTGTGGGAGGTAGTTTGGTAAGGAGTTCTGTCGTCTCCAATAGGGCAACATCTCCACGAAGGCAACACTGAGACCTCACGAGAGCAACATACCACTCCTAAAAGTGAAATTTAAATTAACGAAATATATTTCCTCTGTTTGTAAGATGAAAAAACTGTGAAAATATGTTATAAAGACTAAGAGCCATTTTTCCTAATTCCTAACCTTATCTGCAATGATCAGTTCAGGGGCAGGTGGTGGATCTCCATCCAGCGGATGTGATGTGACAGGAGGTGTTGGGCTTCTGGTGTCTGTAACAGTGGCTCTGAACCTGTCCAGCAGGGAGTAGAACCTCTGATGCCTGAGACAACAAAAAGTAGAGGATAAAACAAGTTTTATTTATTTGAGAAAAAGTTGTCCTGCTAGTGCCTAACTTCAAAAACCCCCATTTATTCTGAGTGGACTAACTGCCAGAGGTAACAGAGGAGATCAAGGGAAAACACCCTATTAATTAATTGTATATTTTTAAAATGTTTTTAGTACAAAGTCATAAATAGTTAACCTGACACACCAGATGGATGTGTTTCACACATCCATCTGGGAAAGCTTCAATAGGAAACGTTTGAGAAAAGGCAGAGGATTTGAAAAAAACTTGGAGTGTGATTGGATGAACAGTCTGTCTGTCACATCTCTACGGGCCAATAAGAACAACAAACCACGTGATGTAGCTGCTATTGAGCTCCACGTACGCAGCTAGTGAGGAATAACGCAAAACATGGCGACTGAAGACATGTAAGTACTCGACTTATGTTGTTTTTGAAAAGTAAACAACTCACTGCTGTTCTTTGTTCTTCTTTTTATGAAGACATGTCATCAAGTTCTGATAAAACTGGCACTTAAGCAGCATCCTCGCTAATCTCTTCCTCCATAACTGCACCAGCTCCTGCTGCTGTTTGTTTACATAACGACACTGCCGTGCCTGAAAGTACTGCCCCTCGTCGCTGATTGGTCCTATCACTGTCTAACCGGGCCCAAACAGTTCAGACTGGAGCTTTGCAAGATGGATTTGCCAGTGAAAAACAAGGAAACGGGCGTATCCATCTGCTTTGCAAGGTTAATAAATAATAGAACTAACAGCATACTAGCAATAATAATAATAATAATAACAGTAATAACAAACTTGTAGTTGAACACAAGAGGGTCACCTTTGAGCCAATCCACTGGTCTGGAGGTATTCCTGGATTCTGTCCAGTTCTTCCACAGGGAGCTGAGCTATACTGTTCTACAAGCAAGATGAAAAAAAAACCACAAGATCAACCTGAGAGAGACACAGTGGACTGATCAACATGAAAAACCCACCCATGCATCCATTCTTCAACCATCTTCTGCTTATCTAGGATCCACTTGCCAAGCAACATATTCTAGATGCCCTTTTCCCCAGCTACCTTTTTCAGCTTCCCAGTTTCCTCCTCCCTGTTAAAATTTTTAGGCAAATTTCCTGTAGTAATCTTTAATAAATTGGCCAACTTGACCTAACTCTGGTACAATACATTATTTGTGTCTGATATTGTACATGATCCCTTTCCAAATAAATTTTTAAAAAATTAAACCATTTCTCACAAGCTAACCCTGCCACTGAACAAAGTATGTATGCCCAGTTCATACCTCTGAATTGGAACATTATTAACAAAGAATGTTGGCTGGGAAAACAGCTTCCAAGGCAACAGAAACAAGTAAATACCTTTGGCACTTCAAAGTATTAATCTTGGGGGTTAACATTTTCTAAAAACAGAAATTTACAGCTTGTCTGTAGCTTTGAAAAGAAAAGCTTGCATCCGAGCATCATGCTCATTCATCTATCAATTTATCTTACAGGCCTGTGAAAGGTTCCTTCATATATTCCTCTAACTAAAACTAATGATATACTATCTTCTAGCATCAAACCTGTGGTTAAAAATGTTTACCTATACATCAAGTTGTACCTGCAAGGTCTCAGCCAGCAGCATCTCCACTCTGCGACATGCCAATGTATCCACCATTCTAGCCAGAACCCTGAATGGTGTACTTAGCAGCTTGTCAACATACAACATCAGCAGAGAGCCAGACTGACTCAGGTGGATGCCTTCCAAACACTGCAGCGTCTTTTTTAACATGGTGGGCTGTAAAGGAGAATATTAAGCTAGTGAGGCAGGCAAGAGTTTGCAGAAAGTAAGGCAATGACAAAGGGAAGGAAAGAAGTTTGAGCTAAATTTAGACCCATGGTGAAAAACTTGTTGACCAAAACCAAAACCAAAAGTATAGACTAGGAATGGGCAATAATAAGGTAATACTGTATACAGGGGTATTTAAAAAGTAGCCACACTATTGCTTTAACCCTTAGAGGTCCATGTCTATTTTGCCATTCGTCAACACTTTCCTTTTTTAGAATATAAACCACTCAGAAAATGTATACTATGCTCATGTTTGGTATCATTTTTTTCTGCACTACCTCAACTTTATGAACAAAAAACTTTTTTTAAGTTTAATTCATTTTATTAGATATAGAACCTCCAAAAAACACAACTCAAAATATTTTTTAAGGAACTGCTGAAAAGGATTGTGCTGTGCTTGATTGTGCTGTGCTTGTGCATGCACGTCATCAGAGCTTGGTCTAGCCTGCTCCGTGTACAATGTGGTTTTCAAACACCTGGCAGTATTACTGTATACTGCAGGAGAATTCTGGGAAGGTATCACAGTATCAAAAAGTGAACACTGTCCAGTCCTAGTAAAGACTGAAAAGAAAGGCTAAATATTCAATAATGAGGGATACTGGACCTCGAGCACAGAATGGATAAGAAGGGTAAAGCCGAACAGCTTGAGGTCAGAGGGGAAAAGTAATCTATAAAGCATTTTGTTTTCATAATTCCTCATAATTTAAGTCACTTAATAAAAGAGTAAAGTAAAAACATCCCTAAACAAGCAGAAAACAATGTTATCTCACAGTGGTGAGGTTGTCACAGCGGGACTGGATTGCCTGAATAAAAAGGCCACTGGCAGCTGAGTTGCGGTGCACAGCACTGATGAAATCCTGCACTGGAGGCTCATGAGAAAGGTTGATGAGGTCACGCACGTGGTTAACAATCAGCCAGGTCAGATGTTCTGAATCATGGAGATTCTGACACTGTTGAAGTTAAATTTAAAAAATGATTAATGTCTTCATATTCGTACCAACTACTCATGATTTCTTTTTCAGCTTGTTTTTATTGATATATGTTTTTCATAAATTCTTGAGAGTCTCACCACATAGTCACAGAAGAGGATGAGGGCTCCCCTGCAGACAATCTCTCTGTTGACCATGGCTGAACGAGTCTCAGGCTTGTTCTCTTCACCTTCCCCTGAGGAGTGAGGGCTTAGCAGCTTTGTACGTGACAGGCTATGTCTCCTGATTACAAAAGGAGATAGATATAGGGTAGTATGTCATATCATTCAATGCAATGCAAAAGTGAACAGGAACTTTAATTTAAAATTCAAATAAAGCTCTTTGCAATGCATTGACTTCATGTTACACTGTTCTTAGTAGTGTTTTTTGGCAAAAAGGGCTCATTTTCACTATTCCCCAAGCAACTTACAAGACTTTGTATTACACCTAAAAATAATGCATATTGTGTGAAGGGTTGAACGGATCCATTTGATGTTGTGTTATGTTTCTGTTTGACTTTCAACATTGCTGTGACATGGATTTTACTGTCTGCTCCTAAGTTTGTGCCTTTAAGAAGAACTGGCCAGTCCAATGTTGGCTGAATGATTTAGATTGACACAAATAGATTTCAAATCTGATGGTACCTCGGTGTCTGGTGCACCTCTGCCCACCAAGAGTAGTTAGTGTAGTTGATGATGAGGAGGACCTGGCACCACAGCAGAACCAGGGAGGGGTGGGTGGTGATCAAGCACTGCACCATACTGTTGAGACCCTCTAAAGGATAAAAAAGGCTGCCCTCAGTGCTAGGCTGTCCACCTCCACTCTCACCTTTTAGGAGACGGCTGGCTGCAGCTGTGATTCTGCGAAACATTCCTGGAATAACGAGGCAGGGAACAATAAAGGAAAAGGACTTTTACATTTGACAGAAGAGATGGCAAAAGCTCTTTACACAACTAGGTCACACATTTACAACAATATTAAAACAAAAAAAGACTGATAAGCTCACCACTTTTGAAGACATGTATGAGACACATAAGTAGTGTACCCAGCTGCTGGCAATAAAAGGTGTGCTGCTGCTCTGTGATGTCCACTTTAACTTGTCTGGAGGCAATATCATCCAGCAACACTCCTACCAGCTGGAGAAGGAATCTTGAAGGAGGGCGATAGGGGATATTTTCATTCAAGCAAGAAACAGACACATGGAGGCAAAAGACTGGCTGCATAGAAACCAGGTAAAGCCCCTTGGTGAATTCAAACATAAGAAAGGAAGGACTCACACTAACCTGGCAAATGTTTCTTCGGGTGGGGCTTTTTGTGCCTCACCATTAGGCTCCTGGTTACAGAGCATATCAGTAGCGGGTTGTTCGTTTGGGCATGGACTCTGCTGATGGAGCAGACGGATAGTGTGGCAAGAGAGGAGATGTGGTGAGAGGGAAAGTTCATGGATCCGGGACAGGACAATGTCCTCAGTGGACTGGGAGATGAGTACTCTGAGCACTGCCAGGATACCGGACACCCATAGTTGGACTGTAGCTACTGATGACTGGAGGAGTAAAGATTTGATTTCAAGTCAGACTGCCATATTTTGTAATCATTTAACAGCTAATCTGCTTTCTAAGAACGTGCATCAAATAGGGAAGTCACAAATTGCTTGTCCACATTGTGGCACCAAAGAAGATGTCTCACCATGTTGGCTGGGGTAGTGAACATACTCTTGAGCAGCATGTCCACAGGTCTCAGAGAGGAGGGGGCCACTGTCTCAAACAGAGTGTTTAACACTCCCAATGCCTCTGGAGAGTCCAGGTGCATCTAAAGAAAAACATAAAATTTAGGGTTCTACCTAGTTAATCCCATGATATTTGTTGGGAGTCCATACCATCTTCTGTCATTGACTGAAAATCTGGAGCCTGATACAAAAAATGTGAATGAATGAGAGTGAGAGGAATAATGGGGTTAGGTTGCTGAGATGGCAATTTTATGTGATATTTGTGAGGCAAAGAGGTTCATGTAGGGTACAATAAGATGTGACAAAGGAAACAGGATTGGTCACAAAGCAGGCAAATCCCTATCAAGGTCGTCACAATAACAAAATTTAAACTTCATAAAAATACGAGTAAAAATTTCCTATTCAATAGCTGCTTCAATACCGCAGCAAAAAATAAGTAATACCAGAAGGGTCATTCTGTCCTTTTTTAATTAAAAACCTGAAGTCCTGATACAGGAAAGGTAACAGAACATAGACAAACCCTTTTTTAAGGAAAAAGTACTTGTAGCTATTCTTTTAATCTTCCTTGTATTGTAATCCAACACGTTCTTTGTTGTTATTATTATTGTTGTGAATGGCTAGATTTGTTTAAAAGTTGGTGATTATCCCACACAAAAACATGGTAACAATTCACTCTGATAGTTGGAAAACTTGGTGCACATGTGATGGCTACTCAAAGCTGTTGGCTATTTCTAATCAGCTGGTCTGGGAGGCTATAGATCAGAGCAGTACACACTTTCCAACACGACTGTGCCCCAATTTGGGGGAAACAAGCCCGCAGATTGAATGGCGGTAGGTTAGAAAACGTTGTTAACAATGCAGTTTAAAGCAATGTTGTTGTGGTTTGTGCCTTCATCAAGCAAAAAAGCCATAATTTACAGCAGGCTTTGTTATGCTTTAAATTATGGTTGTTGTCTCAAATGACGAAAGAGTGTCAAAGAAGAGTTCTGTGTCTTTTTGCTGAAACTAGAGAAGAAGAAAGCAGGCTAATGTTGGACCAGTGATGTGTTTTTAATGACTTTAAGCTAGCGTTCGCTCTGTGACAGCAGGAGTTGTAGTCCGTCTGCCTGTAAACAGCTTTTTCACACATTAACTAACTTACTAACCACATTCAAGTGTTAAGATCCAACACATGTAAGGTATGTGATGTTGGATTATGACATCTCCAGCCACAAGATGGGACTGGTTGTCCAGTTTGATGAAGGGAGCCTGAACAGACCCTCATGTACATCAATAATTTTGTTTATTAGGGCCCGAGCCCCGAGTGGTACGAGGACCTAATTGTAATCGCTAGGATTATTAGGGCCCAAGCACGGAGTGGTGCGAGGACCTAATTGTTTTTGCTCGAGACGTGAAATTTCCGTCATTGCATGGACTTCTGAGGCCCTTAACATAGTCAAAAACGCAAGAAACTTGGCAGGTGCATCCGGTCTTGCAAAAATTTTGATATTTTTTGGATCTCCAACATGAAAATTCAGAATTGCAAAAATAGCGCCCCCTAACAGTTTATAAAGTTGAAACTCCCTCCTTTGACTTTGTTGTAGATTCATGAAATTTTGTGTGCAGGTACAGCTTGGGGAGATCTACACTCTATCTCCAACAGGAAATCTGCCATTTTAAATAAATGAATGAAAACTGGGGTACTTTTGCCCCTATTCTGAATTAACTCCTCTGAGGGATTTGAGCTGATCAACTTGTACTTCGGCACAGAGGTAGATGAGACATGGATGATGAAAAGTTATTCGGGGTTTTCTCATTAATGGCCATGGTAAACCCTCAAATTTGCATATTTTTTGAAAAACAGGAAGTTGTTTATAACTCAGCCATGCATTGTCCTATCTGACTCAACCTTCCTGGATTTATGGACCATCCATGTCAGCACGTGTTTATATGGTTATATTTTTTTTCTGTCTTAGCGCCACCAAGTGGTGATAGGGAGTATCAAGGCTAATTGCAGAAGCCGCTTTTTAAAGTCCTTTGAAGATATTTACATGAAATTTGTGTCAGAACAGCCTAGAGAAGAGGATTTATGTCTGTACAAAAATCTGTGACTTTTCGTCAGAGGCCGTGGCCTCTACGGGGCGAGTTGCTTTTTTGTCTCGCCATCAATTTTTAAATAGCCATAACTATGGCATACATCCTCACCTAGTCTCACCTAGAACAAATTCATATTTGAAATTTAAAAAAATTGTGCAGCGCCACCCTCTGGCAACAGAAAGTCACTATGCCTGAATTCTGCTTTACGATACCAACATGGTTGGTCAAGTCATGCTGAAATTTGCTCAGGCACTATCCAAGGTGTTGACCTTACACATAATTGAAGGTCAAAGATCTATGTCAAAAAGTGTGGCCATGCCCATTTTTTGTTTGCCATGCAACAGGAAGTAGAATTTTCAAGTTCTTATGACACTTTTAGAGCAATGAAACTTGCCAAAAGAAAAAAATCTCATTAACACGCTGAGATGATTGATATTCATTTTGTAGGTGGGCGTGGCCTATTGGCTCAATGGCACCCCCTACAACATTTCAAAAATTTAGCCCCCCCAGCAGGTTTGACCTAGGATTTCAAACATGTGTGGGCAGATGCGTCATGTCAGGATGCAAAAAAAAATCCTCTTGGACCTATATCGTAAGTCAAACAGGAAGTCGGCCATTTTGAATTTTTTGGTAAAACAAGGCATATTTTAGGGGTCGTATTTGAACTAACTCATCCTAGGGCGTTCATCCAAACTACTTGATCTTTGGTGTAGAGCAAGAAGAGATGTCTTAGGTCAAAAGTTATTCAGGAATTTTTCATTAGGTGAAAGGCGTGGCCATGGCGGCCCCTTAAATTGAAATGCTTCATCATGCGATAAAAGTTGCTGATGCTCATAAAAAAATTTCTATTTATTACAAGATTGGCCAAATCCTGCTGAAATTAGCCCAGGCACATCCCTCAAGGTTGGTAATACTCACATTTGAAGATCAAGAGTCCTTACCTAAAATGGTGTGGTCGTGACAATTTTTCATTCGTCATGTAACAGGAAGTAGAATTATCTAGTGCTTACAAAACTTGTAAAGCCATGAAACTTGGCAGAAAAATACTCAGTAGCAAAACCAGATGATTGATAGGATGAGTGTTGGATGGGCGTGGCTTTTTGACTCAGTGGCATCCCCTTCATTTTTTTGAAAAATTCAGCCCCTGCAGCAGGTTTAACCTAGGATTTTGAAAATTCTTGAGCTTTTACACCATTTTAAGTTCTACAAAAAAGCCTCTTAGACCCATGCCGTAAAACAAACAGGAAATCTGCCATTTTGATTTTTTTGGTCAAAAAGCAGCACATTTTCAATTTTCAAAATTCCTCTTGGGCAATTCATCAAAACACCTTCATGCTAAGGATATTGTAAGAAGACATCCCATGGTTGAAAATTTCATTAGAAATTTTTCATTAATAAAAGGAGCACTACACGCCATAACGGCAACGGCCTCTTGTTGCTGCTTACTCTGCCATGCCCGAAAGTACTGCCCCTCATCACTGATTGGTCCTGTCACTTTCTAACCGATTTTTGAGGCTATGACGCGATTTGGAGCAGTAAAACAATCGTGTTGACACCACACACAGGGATTATTCAGGCAAACAGTCGTTTGTGACGAGGCTCCTCTCAGGATACACCCCCGGGATCGTCTGGAGAGGAAAATCTTGCCCCAAATCGGGCTTAAAATCCTGCGGTGTGTAGCCGGCTTTAGTTTGCAGTTGGGTTGTGTGTGCCAGAGATTCAACACCATCAGTTGGCTCTCTTTCAGGTGGGGTTGAAAATAATATTAGTTTTTGAGTACATGTTTCTGAATGTGTGGGGGGTATCAAAACTAGTGACTCCCACCTGTTTTTATTTTAGTTAGTTGATTTTTAGTTAAGTTGATCTATATTTTTGATAGAATTAGTGGGTGGCAGCATGGAACTATAATCCCTTCCAAACTTTTAGAAATAAATGACACATTGTGTCTTTAACTCCATTTGGTCTTTGTGTAGATTTGTTAGTTTTCTTTTGTTATAGGTTTGTGTTTCGGGGGGAAACATAACATTATATACTTGTAATGCTTGACAATAGTTTATTTTTTCACTTGTGTATTTGGTAAACACAGTATAGTAGAGCACATGCAATGCTTTTTAGAGTGATAAGGATTGAATTTATTCACATGATAGAATGACTTGATAAGACTGTCAGTTGATCAGTTATATAGAGTGACATTTTTAAAATGTAGCTAAACCACACAAGTGCTACACTCCTTAAATATAATCCTGTGCTGGTAAGTGGGTTCACGTTAGCAACACAAAACCACCACAGATCATGTGGAAGAAGACAGTGCCCACCCTCAAAATCATTCACTTCCTGGTCAGCTTCAGGTGTTAATTTCAAACCAGGCCTCATTTGCACAGCAGCATTAGTGAACTGATAAGTGGCCTGCACTCCTACTTCTGAATTCATCCAGGCCTGAGCATGGATATGTCACATCATCACACAGACCATCCACTGATGATGAATTTATAAGTCTTGATGACTCACCATAAGTGTACATTAAGTATTTCTATTTAAGGGCTGTAAAAAAGCAATCCATTTATACAATATCTGGTCTAACACTGGGGTATTTCACCTGACCTGGGATCAGTGCAATTACTATACAGTCCACTGAGGAGAGGAAGAAATGGATATGCAGAGATTTATCCCTCACCAGAGCGCCTAATCTGGAGCTCTGCAGTTCATAGTTAAAAGCCCTTCCCCTGCTGAATGTGACCCTGACTTTTGAACTCGTATGAATCCTACAGTTCTTCTTGGGAATGTCTATGTACTTTGAATCCTACTGACATCTCCCTGCATGCGCCATGAACTGGGCCATGAACTGGGCCATCTCTCTGTGTGTTATTTCGGAGCCCTTTGGGGCTGATCTCCGACCAAACAAGCCTCTCATGACATAGGACAGCCTGTGTCTGGATTAAGTTTTATTTTTAAAAGTGACATATTTTACCCTTTTAAGACAAGTTTATATTGGTCTCAGAGGTCCCCAAAACATGCCTGTGAAGTTTAGTCAAGAGAATCAGTAGAGGGGGGCAAAACTTTCCTCCAAGTGGGGGAGGGCCAACCAAACATGGGGGCGGCTGCTTAGGCCCCTGGTGAGGTCACTAAATGTAAAATCTGAGAATGGCTTGTTTCAGCACACATTTTCTGAAAGGTGGAGAAAGAGAGGGGGAGAGGGAATGGATTTTTTTGGTACTGAGGGGGTTGTGGACAGGCCAGGGACACATATTTGTGTTAGAAAAGCCTGAAAAAGTTATTTTTGCATAATATGTCCCCTTTAAGTTCTACATAAATTTTGATGATGGCGAGAGCAATAATAACCATCTGATAAGAGCTGGAGGTAAATACACCAAAGGATTTATAAATGTCCTGTTTAAACACAAGCAATCAAGCCAACATTCTCGCTTCTTGTTGCCATGAAATGAAACCATATACAATTAAAATAATTTCATATTAGTTTGGCATCACAATTTGGTAACAATGAGGGGTTAAATCAATCAGGACATTAGCAAACACTTGACTGCATACATGGCAGACTTTCTGGTGTGCATGAAGGATGAGTGTGTTTTTATCCAGAGAGCAGCTGTTTGTGGCTGACTCAGGTGAAGAAGCTTTTTTACAAGGCAAAAATCTTTCCAATTCATTAAGACATGACCATGACAGAAACAGGCTGAAATACGGATAGAATTGGGCTCCATCAGGATAAGAGGTGGTAGTGGAGCTGTGTGCAGATAAAGTTCTTCTATGCTAAAATCTTTGTAACTTGTCAAAATCAAATAAAAAAAAAAAACACAGTTCTCTCTCCATCTGTCAAGAAAAATTCCTGCCACCTCTATCAGCCTTTCTCTATAGGACAGTGTGTGCTGAGATGGCAGCTGCTGTTTGGTGTTTGTGCCTTCGTAGAACGTCCTTTTAACTGCATTACTCTTTGCCATAAAAACTGTTGAATATGGCTCATTTACTGCATCATATTAACTTTCTCCTTTTTGCTTTAATTACAAATAGTGAATAAAAGATGAGTGAAAATGTGTATTATAGATTTTTTGATTTGTAAATATTGCAAAACAGTATTTTAAAAAATTATCTCTAGTGTATGTCATATACACTGTATTGCCAAAAGTATTTGCTCACCTGCCTTGACTAGCATGTGAACTTAGGGTTTAATATGATGACGGTCCACCCATTGCAGCTATAACGGCTTCAACTCTTCTGGGAAGGCTTTCCACAAGGTTTAGGAGTGTGTTTATGGGAACTTTTCACCATTCTTCCAGAAGCGCATTTGTGAGAGCACACACTGATGTTGGACAAGAAGGCCTGGCTCTCAGTCTCCACTCTAATTCATCCCAAAGGTGTTCTTTCAGGTTGAGGTCAGGACTCTTTGTAGACCAGCCAAGTTAATCCACACCAAACTCTCTCATCCATGTCTTTATGGACCTTGCTTCGTGCACTGGTGCACAGTCATGTTGGAACAGGAAGAGGCCATCCCCAAGCTGTTCCCACAAAGTTGGGAGCATGAAATTGTCCAAAATCTCTTAGTATGCTGAAGCACTCAGAGTTCCTTTCACTGAAACTAAGGGGGCCAAGCCCAGCCCTGAAAAACAACTCTACACCATAATCCCCCCTCCACCAAACATTACACTTGGCACAATGCAGTCAGACAAGTACCGTTCTCCTGGCAACCGCCAAACCCAGACTTGTCCATCAGACTGCCAGATAGAGAAGCATGATTCGTCACTTCAGAGAACGCATCTTCACTGCTTAGAGTCCAGTGGTGCTGTGCTTTACACCACTGCATCCAAAGCTTTGCATTGCACTTGGTGATGTATGGCTTGGATGCAGATGGTCGGCCATGGAAATCCATTCCATTAAGCTCTCTACACACTGTTCTTGAGCTAATCTGAAGGCAACATGAAGTTCAAAGGTCTGTAGCGATTGACTCTGCAGAAAGTTGGCGACCTCTGTGCACTACGCACCTCAGCATCCACTGACCACGCTCCGTCTTTTTACGTGGTCTACCACTTAATGGCTGAGTAGCTGTGGTTCCCAATCACTTCCACTTTGTTATAACACCACTGACAGTTAACTGTGGAATATTTAGGAGCGAGGAAATTTCACTACTGGACTTGTTGCACAGATGGCAACATATCCTAAGAGAGTGACCCATTCTTTCACAAATATTTGTAGAAGCTGTCTGCATGCCTAGGTGCTTGATTTTATACACCTGTGGTCATGGAAGTGATTGGAACAACTGATTTTAATTCATTGGACAGGTGAGTGAATACTTTTGGCAATATAGTTTATATACACATACAGTCATGGACAAAAGTATTGGCACCCCTGCAATTTTTCAAGAACATACACCATTTCTCCCAGAAATTGGTGCAATTACAAATGTGTTTGGTATACACATGTTTATTTCCTTTATGTGCACTGCAACAACACAAAAAATCAGAAGAATAAGCCAAAATTGACATAATTTTTAACAAAACTCAAAAATGGGCTTGACAAAATTGTTGGCACCCTTTTAAAACGGTGGGTTAATAATTTTATTTCAAGCATGTGATGCTCATTTGAAATCACCTGTGGCAGTAACAGGTGCTGGCAATCTAGAAATCACACCTGAAGCCAGTTAGAATGTATAAAAGTTGACTCAACCTTTGTGTTGTGTGCCTGTGTGTGTCACACAAAGCATGGAGAAGAGAAAGAAGAGCCGAGAATTGTCTGTGGACTGAAGAAGCAAACTTGTGGAAAATTTATGAACAATCTCAAGGTTACAAGACCATCTCCAGAGATCTTGAAATTCCTATGTCCACTGTGCATAATATAATCCAATAGTTTATAACCCATGCAACTGTGGCTAATCTCCCTGGATGTGGACGGAAGAGAAATATTGAAAAAAGAATGCAACACAGGATAGTTGGAATGGTGGATAGACATCCTCAGTCAACTTCCACACAAATTCAGGCTGTCCTGCAGACTCAGGGTGCAAAAGTGTCGGCTCGGACGATACATTGTCATCTAAATGAGATGAAGCACTATGGCGGGAGACCAAGGAGAACCCCACTGCTGACAAAGAGACATAAAAAAGCCAGACTGGAGTTTGCAAAATTGTATCTGAGTAAGCCTTAATCCTTCTGGGAGAACATTCTGTGGACAGATGAGAATAAGGTAGAGCTTTTTGGAAAAGCACGTCATTCTACTGTTTACAGAAAATGGAATGAGGCCTACAAAGAAAAGAACACAGTACCTACAGTCAAACATGGTGGAGGCTCAAAGATGTTTGGGGTTGTTTTGCTGCCTCTGGCACTGGGTGCCTTGAGTGTGTGCAAGGAATCATGAAATCTGGAGACTATCAAAAGATTTTGGGCCGCAATGTAGCACCTAGTGTCGAAAGCTGGGTCTGCGTCAGAGGTCATGGGTGTTCCAGCAGGACAATGACCTGGAAAATACCTCAAAAAGCACCAAGAAATGGTTGGAGACAAAGCGCTGCAGAGTTTTGAAGTGGCCAGCATTGAGTCTGGATCTAAATCCCATTGAACACCTATGGAGAGACCTCAAAATTTCCGTTATAAGAAGGCACCCTTCAAATCTGAGAGACCTGGAGCAGTTTACAAAGGAAGAGTGGTCCAAAATTCCAGTTGAGAGGTTTAAGAAGCTTGTTAATGGTTATAGGAAGCAATTTGTTTCAGTCATTTTTATCTCCAAGGGTGTGCAACCAAATATTAAGTTGAGGGTGCTAACAATTTTGTCCAGCTCAGTTTTAAATTTTGAGTGAAATTATATCAATTTTGGCTTTTTTCTTCTTTTTTGTGTTGTTCCAATGTTCATAATTGCAACAATTTCTGGGAGAAATGGTTTATTAAAAAATTCCAGGGGTGCCAATACTTTCGTCCATGACTGTATCTTATTCAAATGCATCCATACCCATTTACACACCACCAACAAAGCAGAGGGAGCCAACTGGGATTAAGTGACGTGCCCAAGGACACATCAACATGTGACTGCAGGAGCTGGGGACTGAAACCAAAACCTTCTGATGTGAGACGATCGACTCTACGTACTGAGCCACAGTCGCCCTTTTCCAGATTTTGACTGCAAACAAACATCTAAAGCAGGGGTCACAAACTGGCGGACAGCGGTCCGGGTCCGGACCTAGACACCATCCGACCCGGACCTACAATCATTAGAAAGACAAAGAGAGTAGACGAAAAGACAAGTGAGCTGAGACAAGGAGTCTAGGGCCCTATGATTTCCTCATTAACGGAATTGTGGAATTGGCCAATAAAAACGGGATCTACTATTTAACGCAATATCGCGAAAATTTGAATTAATTTGACTGAAATGCTGTGTCTTTTAGAGAGAGGAACGTATATCTAAGAAATGTGTTCTGGGGAACACTAAAGCGTTTTACAACTTGTGCCTCACTTCACAAACATTCAGCCCGCCCTCTCCTAAACAATACAAAGCTGCATGAACACTGCCAACATCAGGTAGCTCAACACGGGGCAGTACCATGTGACATAATGTTGCACCTTCAAGAAACTAATCCATGCTAGGAGTTATTTTACCTCACCACACCAGAAGGTCACGGAGAGAGAGAGAGGTGTGTGAAGTCACAATTTAAAGACCTGCTCACCCCTCGGAGGCTTCAAACTCAGGTTGGATGGACCCGAAGTCCCGCGTATAAAAGATGTTGCATTAAGTTATTAAGTTAGCTTAATAATTCCTCCTGTAGATACTGTAGTTCCCTTTGGTTGCTTAACGAGCCAATACATGTCTGCATTAACGTAGTGGACAGACAGCAATATATGGCGAGAGATGAGTAGAGACCGTTACAGTCAGGAGTAAAAACACAATGCAGCATCAAACTGCATGGACTGTTATATACTGTGAGAGTAAAGAAAAGTTTAGGAAACAGGTTAACTTTTAACCATTTAACTTTAATGTGACCTTCTTTTTAAGTAACTAACACTCTGTGTTTGAGTTAACAGAAGGATTTCTTCATTTACATTATAAACATCAATAAGGATGCGATTATACATGTGAATGTGTCTTAAAATGTTGGAATTTTCTGACTGTTACACTGGTTATAATCATTTTATATCAAAATTATCCAAACTGTGGCTCTTGGGCCAGCTGTGGCCCTTTTTCAATAAGTTTAAGGTTATTTCTTTTTAATTAGTGAACATTTTATTCATTTACATAAACAGGACACTCTCTTATATGGTAAAATTAGTGGAAAGGTTAAAAACCAAAATTCCAAATTCCAAAAAAATTCAAAGGGAATTTAGCAAAACAGAAAATGGATTTCATAGGGCCCTGAAGGAGAGACTCACATACTGAGAAACAGGTGAGCTGTAGACAAAGAAAATTTTCATATTTTATCAGCGCAACAAGTCCCTGAAATCACACCCTGATCCACATATCACACTAACTCAAGTTAGACATTATGATGTTCCGGACCTTTGGTTTAATACATTTTCTCTGACTGGACCTCTTTGAATTTTAGTTGATTACCCCTGATTTAAATGCATGTTCCTACCTGCTGCTTAGCAATCATTGGAAGTATCACATCAGCAATCTGCCTGGACAATCGCTTCCACTTGTCTTCATTCTCTTTGTGACACTGCTGCAGCACAAGGATAAACATCTCCAACACCTGTAACACACACCAAGGAAAATGTCAGGAAGAGAGAACAATGGTGGGATTTGCATGCTGTATCTGTCTAAATCTGCAACCTTACCTGATGGTATTGTACAAGCCTAAGCAGCATGGAGACCACCACTTCTTTCTGTGTTTCAAGCTCTTTGCCTGCATCTGCTTTGTTTGAGCCCCTCAAAACAAACAGGTCGTGCACAATTGGCTGCAAAGCCGGGATGGCTGGGGGTTAGAAGAAAGGAAAATATAAAAAGATGTATGTATTTTTTTTGTACGTTAGTTTCAGCATCCCTGACTGAAAAACAAAACAAAGAAACAAGCATTCTGGTCCAGTAGAAACTTCAGACACCCTTTTGGACTAATGTGTTAGTTTGAAACCATGTTTAGGATTGTAATGAAGAGTTGAGTAGATTTAAGGAGGGTTACAGATACAGGATGTTACTGTATTATTATTCTTATCATCATCATTATTATTACTGTTATGTGAATGTTATTTGTGTCCCACTCACCATGTGTAACAGCCTTCCTGCCACTCGCCATAATGCCATCACATAGCTGGATAATCTTGGGGATGCTGATAATCTGCTTAGAATGGTAACGCTCATAAGACAGCAGCACCAGGAAGAAAAATATGTTGGGAATGATGGCCTCCGAATCCCTGCCACAAGTACCAAAGAGTTCAATTTGTAGATAAAAGAAAATTTTAATATTTAAATATATCTACAGTTGATCAAGGAATAATTATTGTATTAACAGGCCTCAAACAGGTTTAAAACAGTAAATGGTTAATTGACTTGAGCTTGTATAGGGCTTTTCTGATAATATGAATACTCTTAAGTGCTTTCACACCACAGGGCACAATCATGCATTCACACCACATTTAAACACAGACGAAGGCTGCTATGAAAAGTGTCCAACAGTATTAAGTTATCTCATTCTTACACATTCATAGACAACTGAATATGTAGAAGCTGAGCCCCAAATAGGTGCTATTTGGGACTCAGTGTCTTGCCTAAAGACTAGGGATACACGATGTTGGATTTTTGCCATCATGTCAATATTGTAAGTTATTGAAGCTGATAACAGCACTCATTGCAAAACCTATCTATACTTCTTTCAAAAGAAAAAAAAAAGTTTCTCTTGTACAAGAGGTAACTGGTAAATTTTCATTTTGCATTAAAGATGCATTTTGGGAGGTGCAGATGATCAAGTAGGCAGGCTGTGCCCCAGTTACAGTAGCTATGGGCTTCTCCTTTGCATGGCACGACTCCGTTTGACTTGGTTTGACTCAGCGGGGGATTTGTTTTTCCACCACAGCCATTTGAGGGCTGATGACAGTGTTTTGAGCCCTCCTGGATCTATCTACACTGTCTGATCTGACTTACTTTCCATTGTTGTAAAGCAAAAATCAAACTGTAGACTGCATGCCGCTCTTTTCACATTCACTCCCTCCAGGATCAATAAACAAACAATTTATGCGTTTCATCAAAAGGAGAGAATTTTCTGCATACAAGTTAAAGAACAGTTTTCTGATGATTGATTTGTGGGTCTCTAGAGAGCAGGAAATAAACACATTCATATTTTTGGATTGGGCAGTGAGAGCGGCATGCTTTACTAGAGCCACTTAATAAATTAAAAACTGACTCTGCTGGTAGGGGAAACACTGAGGTTAAAGTGTAAGTGAACCCCCAGCTCAGAGCTAACTCCGCCCACTTCAATATTTCAAAAAATGCACAGAAAATTAGCAGTTTGGTACTGAGAAGAGGGAGGGGAACAGGACTTTTTTTTTTTTTTTAATGGACAGGGTTTTCCAGATGAGGCGGGAGAGACGGTGGCATCCCCTTCCCAGAAAGCGACACAGAGTCCCACAGCACTGCTGCCTCAGAGTGATCTTTTGAGGTGGAGGATTTTACCCCTCCAGAGTCCCCTGAAGAGAGCTCTCGGAGCTGAAGCAGTGCAGGTGCAGGCAGGAGAGGATGGAAGTGGTCTCTGAAGGATAAAGTCAGTTGGAGGCAGTAACGTTTTACCTTTGATTTAGAGTTTGTGATGTAGAAACCTTCCAATAGTTTCTATGTCACATAAGCCACGCCTTTTCAGAAAAGATTTTTTCAAAGCAGATGTCCATTTGAGCTAATTAAAAGTCGGAAAATGTAGATTTTCATCAGTCTGGTGCAAATGTCAGAAATAACACCAGCATTAATGTGTTTTATCATAGTTCAGACAGATACTTCACTGTACAGCTGAAAAAAAAATGTTGAAGTGTTCACTAGTTCTTTAATAAATGAGGGTAAAACTAAAAAGAAAATCAGCTGAGGTAGGTCCAAGTGGTTCTGCTTTGAACTCCACAAAACTTTTAGCAGATATAATGGCTGTAAATATAAGCAGAAATTTTCATATCTGCTGATACTCATAATTTACTCTGAGCTTTTATCTTCCAATACCAATGATCATGCAAGTAATATCGCACATCCCTACCAAAGACACTTTAACACAGCCGACTATACCATCACAGCTATGAGCTGACCACTGCCTGAAAGATTCATGGGATCCTGAAGAACCCACAATACACACAATTTTTACTGTAGTACAAGAAAAAGTACAGGAAAAGGAAAACCTACCTGAACTGCCCTACTTCAATGTACTCAAACTGCTTCAGAACAAACCCTATGAACACCTGAAACACACAAAACACATACTTTAAGTGAGCTAAATCATACAGGTAAAAAATAAGCACAGGCAAAATTAACAGAATTTGCTTTTGTTTGTTTTTTGGGATTGTTGGCATATTTAAGTTTGTTCATTTTACCTGATCTGAGTCCAGCAGGCAGTAGTTAACTCTGAGCTGCACAAGCTGGGCAAGCAGGTCCAGTACCTGTCTCTGCAGGGTCACAGAGGTGCTAGTGGTGTACTGCTTCAAAGCTTTGATCACCAGTGGCTCAAACAGGCGAATGTGATTGTGGATGGCATTCTGGAGAAACAAACACTAGCTTTCACAATAACAGCACCATAAACAAATGAGTAACCAAATTATGATTCAAAAAATAATGGAAGTCTTGCTCTACAATCACCTTGAACTTAAGACCAAATCCCAGTGTAAAATCTAAAAGTAGTCCGATGCCCACCCATTTATTATCTTGCATAACTCTGATCAATATTTGAGGCAGAGATTCAGTATTTCATTGTAGATTTCAGAAACCAAACAGAGTATGCTAAGGACAATTAAATGAAAAGGAATTCTCCATCCACAAACAGATAGCAATACTATCAGACACAAAACTCATGTAAATAGTACTTTGTATATCTCAAAAATAAAATAAATGTAGTAGGAATGGGGGGTAATACGGTAGTACCATATGCTGGGGTATTAAATAGCCAAGGTATTGCTACAATTACCAACATGAATATGATGTTGTGTAATGAGTCCACTTTTATAACAACTGCCTTTAAAGTATGTGTCCATTTTCACTTACAGCACCTCTGCCTGTATGTGAAGATGCTTTAAAAGTGATTAAAGAACTTTTGATAATGATGCGGGGCTAATTTAGCAAATGACAACTCATGACAACACTCGCACCCCATGGCTGTCATGGGGTTGGCACCATGGTATGGTCTTCTCTGTCAAACTGTTAAAAGTCAAACTGTTAAAAATGCACCAGTGGCTTTAATGTGATCCATAAGTGAGTTTAAAAACACTTAAATTCTTCTGTCTGGGTATAGATAGGTGATGAGGAATGATCAGGTTTATTAATAGCCACAGGTACTTAAAGCATCAAGGATTAAATAGGCGTGCACACCAACACATGCCTGCATAGAGTAATTTTGTGACTGCATAATGTGAACACTGTGAATACTGTATACCCCGGTAAAATCCTTGGAGGGTATGACGGTATTAAAAATTGAATACTGCCTAATCCTAAAATGTAGTATTGTAATGAGCATCTTAACTTTGGGAATCATAGATCTACAACAATAACTTATCTTGGGAAGAAGCAGAAAAATCCAAGTTTACCTTGTCTCCTCTGTGGCGTGTTGCATTTGCAATATTGGACCGAAGCTGGTTTGAAGCTTTTTGCATTACATCAAACCATCTAGAAGTGAGAAAGGAAGTCAGGGTTAGATATACTCGACTGCTTCTATGTTTTTGAGCATTGATTTGGAAGCAAATTAGCATTATCATCTGACTCAGTTCTGTTAGTTAGAAACACATACATGGGGGAACAAGTTGATAAACTGTTGGGTTGGATAAATAGTTGGATAAATAAGTGACCACAAGTACAAATTTCTTGATCACACTGTCAAATTAGACCACAAAAACTGCTTCTAATTCAGATCAGTCGAACTCTACGTTTACCTGTTCCATGGGTAGTTAACACCCACTTGTCTTATCTGTCTGCAGACTGCAGTACTTATTAAACCTGCGAGTTGCTATTACTCACCCAGAGGTGTCTTGCTCCTGTTCAGCCTGCACCATGTTGCGCAGACTTGCATCAGCAAGAGCCTGAGTGAAGTGAGTGTAAGGTGCCATGAAGCAGTAGTGGTAGAGGCCTGGTCGCAGGCTGGATGAACCTAGACGGAGAGCCTTGCCCTGGGATCGGTTTGGTCCACTTAGGACACCCTCATACTGGGAAGCCAAGTTGGTGCCAAACAGAGTCTTCAACAGCTAAAGAAAGAGGTCATTAATTGTTGAAAAATAAGAATAGTTTAGACTGCATGCTTGGACTCATGCATTATATTCTAATATATTAAACTTTCTTTGACTACATTTAAACAGGAAGAAGAAACCACTGTTCAAGAAATGTTGGGGCAAATATTGATACTGCTTAAATGTTTTCAAGTTGTTCCTGGGGGGGTGCTCTCATGTCTTAAAACAAGCTTTTACATGATCCATGATTAAAAGAAAACGGAATGGACAAACAGAATGCAGATTACATGAACACTGGGGTGGGGTTTATATCTGATCAATATTAAGAGCAGCAGCAAGCTATTGAACATCTAACAGCCTTGATGCTGTTAGAGGAAGTCTCAAATCCTGATGGACTATGGTTCAATAAATATTTGGTTTAAACAATGTAAAAAACTACAGGATAGAAATGAATGGTTGTAGATAGGGTGGCATACAATAGAGACTTGAACCGTGCTCAGCTTGATTTCTTGCTTTAAACAGTGGAGTTGGCAAGCCATTTCATGAAGTTGCTTAATTTGAACTCATACAGGTTCAAAACACCTCAAACATTTTAACATCTATAGTCTCAAACAAGACTAAGTTAAAACCTAGAATATAGCTGACTGCTACTATCTGGGATGCCTGTTGAAATTCCTGACTGAATTGTGTGTTCTGGCAGAGTGATTGGTTTTTTGGGTGTGTAACTGTGCTGTCCCTTATGTCTGTGGGTTGAGAGTTGAAGGATCCCAAAAGTTTAAAACATAAAGCCCTGTCAGCAATGAACAACTGACCCGACACACAAGATAGGCCATTTCATATATGCACTGCATAAATGTATTTCACATTCATCTGGGAAAGCTCCCATGGAAAGCATTTGGGAAGGGCAGGACTTTTAAAAAATTCTCCAAAGGTAATTGGAGGAATGTTCCATCTGTCACATTCATGATGTGCCAAACAGAGCAACAAGTGACAGTATCTATAGAGTGACAGACCAGGGTGGCGGTTCCTATTTTTAAAAAGGGGGACCGGCTCAAGTTATCATGGTATCACACTACTCAGCCTCCCTGGTAAAGTCTACTCTAGGGTGCTGAAAAAGAGGCTCCGGCCGACTGTCGAACCTTAGACACAGGAGGAACAACGAGGATTCTGTCCTGGCCAGGGGACATTGGACCAGCTCTTTAGTCTTGCCAGGCTCTTTGAGGGAGCATGGGAGTTTGCACATCCAGTCTACAAGAAATCTGATTAGGTTCATTAGGTCTTCTGATTAGATTATACTGAAGTTTCATATGAACAGACCTCTATTGTTTTCGTACCTTGACAGTTTTGGCTGTACTCTGCTGCCTTCCTCAGAAGTGTGACGTGATGTTGCAGTGACATGTCTGGTCAGCTGATTTATACAGGTTTTCTTGGTGCTGTTGTAGTGGAATCAAAGGCCTGAGTCCACTGCTGCCCCACAAAGCTATCTTGTAACCTGCATCTGGGGATCGCTTCAGGAATGTTACAGAAAGGGAGGGGATTCTCTCCCCCATGCCTGTCAATCATCCATCGTCTTTTTAGGAACCATGTCCCTGCCAAAAGAGTTCCTCAGAATTTAAGACACTGGACCTGACACTGCTGATGACACAATGATATGTTTTATGGCTTTCTCGAACTCTGGGTGGTTCCAGGAATTAATTTTGATGTTTTTCCATAGCTGATATCCACAGACTGAAAGTATATGGAACCACAGTGACATCTCCTGGTCGTTTCGGTTATTACAGCTTTGTCCAACACAAGCGCCTGTAAAGATGAAATGTTCGGTTTTAATATTGTACACGATCTCTCACCATGTCGTGTCATGTTTACTTTGTGGCAGTTTACTGGTGCCGTTATGCTAGAAATGTTATAACCATTGATGTTATACATGTTCTTATGGAATTAATAACTTGAAGAAGAGTAGCATGTGTTTGATTCCTAGGAGGGAATTTAGAGAAAGAGACTCCTCCCTCTCGGTTAGAACTGACGTCAGGATCGGAGTCAGGCTAGTTCAGTGCAGCAGTTCACTTCTGCTTCTGCCATTCTGTGCTCTATGTTTTCAAGCCTATGCCAGATTCAATAGAGAAATTGAATCCTGAAACTGAATTTTTGATCCAGCACAAAATTCTTGAATTGGTTTATAGCCTTTTACACTATCTTCTTCTGCAAGCAGATTTTTTTTCCTTTATCTAACACGTCCATAGGTCATTACTGTGAGCCAATTGTCAAAGTGGTGTTGACCATCCACGGACATTAATTCGATATTAATTGTATAATTTAAGAACTGTTTTTGGAACGAGAGACGATTCCCAGGGACCGTGGACAGGGATCCATCTTGCCATGTGCTTCAGACCATCCTCTGAGTGACCCACCTGGCACTGTTGCTAACCAGCCGAACCCAACTGGGTCGAAACCTCGACCAAGCTAACACTTAACGGTAAGCCCTGGTGCTCCAGAACCTGCTCAGATGGCTCATCTCCAGCCATCCTCCCTCCATGGCATCTTTTTTCAATGGCAAACACAGTAGGATCTTCTTCAACTCTCTGAACTGGTGTGGCATCTCCAAAAGTTCCAATAAAAATTAGTGACTAATTCAGATCTATTTCCCTTCCAAATTTACAACTGTAACTGAAAAAATACGAGCCATGAACAAACATAACATCAGTACTCCGGTCAAACCAGACACAAAACTACAATAGCTGCTAGTGCACCCCAAGGACAAAATAGACCAAGACCACAAATGCAATGTAATATATGAAATTCCTTGTTTGTCCTGCAACATGACATACATAGGCGAAACAGGCAGAGCTTTCAACACACAGAAAAAGTAACACAAAACTGAATGTGAAAAAGAAACAGCAAAAACATGCAACCGAGCTACGAAGAGACAATCCCAACAGGAACTGCTTAAGTCCGCAATCTCAGACCACTGCAAGAGGGAGAACCATCTCATGGATTGGGACAAGGCAAAGGTCATAGGCACAGAAAGCAACAAATACCATCGTTGGATCAGGGAGGCCATCAAGATCCGGAAACGCGCCCACCAGACTATAAATCGGAATGAGGGGACGTACCAACTTTCTCACACCTGGGATACAGTTCTGAAGAAGTCGGACTGCAGATGGCGCTGTCATCCTACTGCTCCAAGTAGGAAGACAGCACCAAGAAAACCTGTATAAATCAGCTGACCAGACATGTCACTGCAACATCACGTGACACTTCTGAGGAATGCAGCACAGCGCAGCCGAAACTGTCAAGGTACAAAAATAATAGAGGTCTGTTCATATGAAACTTCAGTATAATCCAGTCTACAAGTGTTTTGTGGGTTTGGAGAAGGCTTCTGACCATGTCCCACGGGGGGCCATGTGCTGGCCTCCGCCAGGACTGCTCCTTGTCTCTGATTCTGTTTGTGATATTCATGGATGGGATCTTGAGGCAAAGCCAAGGGGAGGAAGGTTTTCATTTGGATGACGTCAGAATTCCATCTCTGCTTTTTGCAGATGATGTGGTTCTGTTGGCATCTTCAGCCGAGGACCTCCAGCAAGCACTGGGATGGTTTGTGGCAGAGTGCAAAGCAGTCAAGATGAGGGTCAGCACCTCCAATTCCAAGGCCATGGTCCTCTGCTGGAAAACAGTGGATTGCTCCCTCCAGGTGTCCTTGGCCCAAGTGAAGGAGTTCAAGTATCTCAGGATCTTATTCACGAGTGAAGTTAGAATGCAACCATGAGATCAACAGGTGGATTGGTGCAGCATCTGCGGTATTGCAGACATTGTACTGCACCGCTGTGATGTAGAGGAAGCCGAGCCGGAAGGCAAAACTCTCAATCTACCAGTCCATCTTCATCCCAATCCTCACCTATGGTCATGAACTCTGGGTAATGACCGAAAGAATAAGATCAGTGGTTCAAGCAGTCTAAATGAGATACCTCAGGATGAGGATAGGGCTGTCCTTGGTGAACTTGCTTAGCCTGCTGCCACCTCTACCAGACCACAGATATGCAGAAGAAAATGAATGGCTTGTTGGAATATAATCAAGTTTTTCATTACCGTCAAAAGAAAATATTTACAAAAGAGCAGACCAGAATCTGTTCACTGCTGGACCTGATGGCTGATCACTGTCACACTGGAACTGTCAAGTAACTCCGCTGTATTGGTGAGAAATAATAACTAGGAATAATTAGGAAATATAGTGCACACACCTCATGCCAGAGATAAATACCTTTTTACAGTACTACTGCTGGCTAGAAAAAAAATATCAAGCAGCTCAACAAGGAACCACCTACAAAGGGGTAATGGATAGCCATGGTGAAAGAATTATGACATGGAAAAAACTGACCTTTGCCTTAAAAATCTGTTATGATAAATTCTGTAGTTGTTGGTCTTAAAGGATAACATACATGAACAAAGAAGGAAAATACAAATAATGTAAACTACACTTGTACAAAAAGAAAAACATCTATTTCGATTTATCTTACCAGAATTAAGTTTAGTTTCTTTCTACCATCAGAGATAAAAAAATACATGCACGTGTTTCTGTGCTTGTGTATAGAGATGTATGGAACCATCGCACAGGAAACCAATGCCTTTACAGGCCCTGTCGGCAGGAACCAGCCTCAATCTGTGTGGAGCTGAACTGGTCGCAACACACTTCTCAGTGCTGGAACCTTAAAGACTACCACACAATAAATATGACATTGTAAAACACAAATCTAGATTAATTGCAAACATTAATAACTGACCTGTTGTACACAAACTGTCGCCATTGTTGGTTCTCTTGAGAAACAGGACTTGAGGTAGCCCAAGATTTCCTCAACACACTGTAAAAACATAGTAATTGCATTCATAAATTTGTCTTGTTATCTGATTATGGGACGGAAAAAAAAAGAGTGCTCTATACCAATCATCAAGTAACTCCCATTCCTCTCTCAGCCTTAAGCAGTGTCTGATTTAACAAAGTTTTACATTTTTCTAATTTTGAAATATAGATATTGTCACACTGACCTTGCTGATGTCATGTAATGTAGCCAGCTCAAGGAGCTGAGATAAAACATCTAAAGCAGAACGCAAGAAACTCCCAAACTTCTCCTGGGTATTGTGGAGGTCCAGTGTTACCTGGATGATACACAAACAGTTATAAGTTAACAGATGGCATGTAGACAGACACACAGATATGACCCTATTGTCTCTAAAAGGAATTATTTAATACTTTTGCATGCACTGACCTTGAAATTGGCATGAGTAGCTTTGAGGACATCATACAGCTTGAGGTAGGGTGGCAGGTGGTAGAAGTTACCAAGAGTGGTTGATTTGTTTACAGCGGTTGATCCAGTGTTGTCTGCTGGTCTGCCTGCTCACAATAAGCACAGTTGCATGTTTTAAGCATTTAAGACACATCCGTTTTAATCTTTACCTTCACTTGGGCTTGGTCAAATACCTGTGTTGACTTCATTGCTTTTCTTTGGGCTCATGGGGGCAGCGCTAGGCTCAGCAGTCTCCTTCTCCTTGCCCTTTCTCCGAATGGGACTGAGGGAGGGAGTGTTGCTCAGGGAGGGAAGGGTGGCCTTAGAGACGGTCACAAAAAGTAAAACTAAAAACAGAGGTCAACTTGTGCCAGTCAAACCAAATAATGACTTTGAACTGTTACCTTGACAGCTGGTCCAGGTGGTGTGTCATCCAGCACATGGGCACAGATGTTGAGGACCTTCAGTAGGTGGGAAAAGAGCTGTTCCACCATGACTACCAAGGAGCGCTCTGACAGCCCTGCCCAGGGTTCCTCCATCTTATTTGGGCCCCCACTGGCATTCGTGCCACCACTGCTGCCTTCGTCCTCTCCAGCCCAGGGGTTGCGCATGCATTTAAGAGCCACAGCTAGGAACAAAATCAAATAACTGGTTAATCTATAACAGTGTACCAACTTTATTTAAATATAAATTCAAGCGACATGAAGAGTAAGGTCATATAAAATTACTATGCATAGATCTGCTATGACTGCAAATAAGATTCCGCTGCACAGTCCTCTTGCAACACATCCACTATACAAAACAATATCTACCTTCAAAGGTACTAAAGGACTAGTTTCTAGAATTTATAGTGTTCTTTCTCAGCATGCTTATAGGTCCCTGATATGAATCCCACTCTCGATTGGGACAAAGTTTGGCTAGATCTTGCCTCTAGGAACCCCAACCACCAACATATTCACTACAACTTTATACAGAGGCTGTATTTAACACCCAGAAAATTGCACAAAATGAAAATAGTTACTGACCCTTGGTGCTTTTTCTGCTCTTTAAAAGCAGTTGGATCGTTTATACATGTTTTGGGAATGTCCCCCTGTGGCAGCGTTCTGGAAGTCAATTGCATGTAACCTCTCCACAATATTTGGTTTGGTGCTGCCTTGTTCACCTGCAGCTCTGATATTAAATGACCTCCCACTGGCTGGTATTACGGTTTGCAAAAAATGGGCTTTACTGGCCGGGCTTACGGCAGCAAAAAAGTTGGTGGATACACGCTGGAAACCCTCTCACTCTCTTTCTGTTCGGACTTGGCTTCTTATTTATTTTGACATGGCTTATTTAAAGATATTTATAGCCCGCATTCATGGAGTGAAAGATTGTTATTGAGATGTGGTCTATGGTAATGAATGGCCTCCAAAAGTGCTTTAATAAATAGATATTCCAAGGGTTTTTTTATTTGGCTAGGGGCCTGGGTTGGGGTGGGTTTTTGTTTTTGTTAATTTTATTTCTTCATTATTATTGTTTTTCTCTTTGTTTGTTTGTTTTCCATATGGATGTATGATTCAACATGTTTGCGTATGGGTAAGGGACTACAGACAGTGCTTGTCCGATAAATTTATGCACTAGTATCCAAAACAATTCTGTGGTGGACTTATGCATACGTATGTTGGTACACAGACTTTTATGTCCCCCAAACTCTGCAATATTCAATGTGTGCACATTTGTTAAATTGTTACAATGGAAATAAAAAGCTGATCACAACAAAAAAAAATTACATGCATAATGCCCACCAGCAAGCAGATTGCCGGAAAGAATAAGTGCATCCTGGTGTGCAGAGAGATCTAATGGAAACCAGGCAGAAGACAGTAGGGAGAGGGCCATGTTGGCCATTCCAACTGTTAGAGTTCTTCGCTCAGTGTCTGCAGCAGATGGAACTGTGGTTGACAAGGCTGGCACACTGCTGAGTTCAGAAGGAAAGACAATAATTTAGTAATGGCAAATGGATTTAAGCTTGTTTTTCTAGTCATCTGACAACTCAACATGCTTTACATACTGTAGGTAATACTTAGCTATTAACACCTATTCACACTAGATTAACATACTGATGGTGGAGGCTGTATGTATGTGTCCATCAGTATTAGCTCATCCAATTCATTCATTCACAATTTAAATGGATTTAAATGGATAGTAGGAGAAGTCTTTTTTTCTGGCACAAAATATTTGTGGCAGGTTATGTAAGTAAGATACCACTAATGGTAAAAAAGAGAAAAAACTCCGAGAGTTAGCACACCTGAGAGCTCTTCCTCTGCTGCGCGTGAGACTAGAGCGAGATGAAAAACTGCTACTGGAGTTAACATAGCCACAGTGCCAGCCTGTGCTCCAGCTGCAGACTGGAAAGTTTAAAGTCAAGAGGCTCAGTGCCTCACAGCAGCCAAACTGCAGGGAAACAGACAAAACATTTTCAACAAATTCTGAAGAAAATGCATAAACAGACAGTCAACATTCTTTTAAGTGTGTAAAAAAATGTTTTGAAAGCAAGCTCACAGTAAGAGCTCTTGAGGTTGAGGAGGTAAAAGCATGGGAGACGGCAGTAACAACTCTGGACAAGTTGTTCTCCAATGTGACATCAGCCACACTGTTGGACAAATTGAAGCCTCTGTATGTCCTGCAAATCAAAGAACAGAGCAGCACTGAGTACCTCAAAGATATTTTTTTGATTTTGTCTTTTAAATAAAATCTTTAAAAACAAAAATCCAAACATAAACAGTTTCTGTAAGTGGTGATATCAAGTGACAATGTGAACAGTACCTTGTGATTGTGCTAACTGTCAACTGGGAAGGGGGTTGAGTCTCATGCATAAGCAGTTGCAGGTAGACTGAACTTTGGTCCCGTGCAATAGCCACCACTGGATCTACTTGACCCTGGTCACAGTCAAAGAACAACCTTGGAACCAGCCTGGTGAGAGGCACAGACACATGTGGGGTGGTGGGTAGGAAGGGGGGCTTACAAGTACAACTAAAACTGCTTTAATACACCACAGAAATATAAACCATACTATCTGTATACATGATGCATGTCTTACATAAATTAGTATGAATAAAGGATTTAAGTGTACCTGCTGACAGCAGAGGCTGCCACGTGCCGGACTCTTGGGTCATCATCTCCCAACAAATGGATGACCACATCATTTAAGACTCGTTCCTGAAGCCTCAACCGCTAGATGAAGAGAAAAAAAAACTCAAATAAGTGACCTGAAAGCTTTGCCTTCTAACTTAGCTCCTTCTTCACACAACAGCTCCTGACTATGTATGCTGACTCCATACTAAGCCTAATGTCAGAGTCAATGCAATTTAACCCTGACTTGTTTGTAAGACACCAAAAAAAAAAAAAAAAACTTCTTCTACACTAACAGCATTGATTCACAGCATTTTAATGAAACCAACAGAAACACATCAACAAAAGCAGCTGCAGCAACTTGTGTTTATTGGCATGCAAAAACTGGACATCCCAAAAAAGGTAGTTTAGGACAGGATAGACTAAAGATCTTAGAATTATTGTTGGCCCAAATGGAAACAAAAAAAAAGACTAGTCAGCACACCAAGAAGCTATACCATCAATAGATGAAAGTGAGTGGGTTTCAAGATCATGTCCAATGAATACCCAACAAAACACTAAAGCCGCATTTCCATCAGATGGTCCAGTTTGACTGAGTACATTCGGTATGGTTCAGTATACTAAACCCCAAAATAGTCTGTGCTTCCACAGACACTGTAACCTCACTTGGTGAGTGGACTGTCACAGCTATGCATGTGATGCAGTGCAAGTCTGCTGTTCCAGCTGCTGAGTTGAAGAAAGGATGAGTGACAGAAATAAGCAGAAAACAGCTTTTTATCGGTGCATTAATAAACACACAAGAAGCTGGGCTGTACAGTAGAAACCACAAGCATTTACTTTGTGATGAATAAAATCTGAACCGAACTCTATACCCCTTCCTCTTATCTTGAAGGAAATTAAGACCTTAAATTAAAGCAGATGAACCATACAGTAAAATAATATCTAAGCTGACAAGGCATCTAATGACAACAGATCATGTTTTATACCTGTATAATCCTGTGATGACTGATTTAACAGGGATGATTTTATTGGGGTAAGTTGAAAAAGTCCATCTATATTTATCACAGATAAAATAAAGCAGCTTTTTTAAATTTACGTGATTTATATGTGGTTAAATACTCAAGTTATTTCCGTGAATACTTCATAAAGTGAGCGTATCGAACGCTTATATATCTAAACATCTATACATAATATAGATGTTGCAAGCTGTACCATGAGAATTTGTGTGCTCTCACGCTAGGCAAACTGTACTTGTACTGTGCTAAAGTCATCTGAGAGAGAGAGAGAGAGAGAGAGAGAGATAGATTTCACTTCTTGATGACATGAAATACAATCATAGGTAAATTAATTAAGTGTATAATAATTTGGCATTATTATTTCATAAAAATGGGAGGTTAAATCAGACGTGAGATTAACCCCGACACACACTTGCCTTGAGTATTTGGTAGACTCCTTTGGTCACAGAGGATGAAAGGTATTTGTTTTCGTCTTTGAGGCTCAATCGAGGGATGAGGCTTTATTTCACAAAGCAAAAAATCTCACATTCATTAAGGCCTGACTTTGCAAGAAACTGGTCAGAAATAGGGACTGGACTGGGATCCATTAGGAGGAGAGGTTGTAGTGGAGCTGTACAAGTTGGTTAAATTCTTCAGCTCTGATAAAATCTTTGTAACTTGTTTAAATTCAATGAGACAAAATAAAGTCCTCGCTCCATCGCTCTAGAAAAATCCTGCAATCTCTATCAGCCTCTCTCTTTAGGAAAGTGTGTCTATTGAGCATGCAGCTGCCGCTTGGTACGCACTGTGCGGGTCCTTTAAAAGTTGTTACCTCATGTTAGGTCACATTCTTGTGCTAGGGCTCCTTCATTTGTATTTGCACTGTACCTAGGCCCACCTCATCCTTCTGTGCCGGGGCCATGAAGTGTGCTGCGCCCAACCAGAACGAACGTATACACACACACTGGTCAAACATACTGGACTTTAGGTTCCGAACCCAGGCATGGTTTGGATGGCTAAGTGTGAGTGCACCCTCAGTCATATTTAAAAACTAGAAAAGCACTCAGAGAGCGCAGACCTCCGCCATTAGCCCTATCTCCCAATAGTGAAGAATCCTCTAAAAACATTCCTGGATCCAGATGGTGATCTGGATCACTCCCAAAATCTAATTCGCCAATTACTCCCTTCCCGGTGGGGTGGAGACATGGTGAGGCAAAGCATTGGCTTTGCTACATGTCAAAGTCATGGCAGAGGGTGAATATTCCCCTATTCCTTCCAGCATTGTGAGTATTCTCGCTACAATTCGCTGTCTTTCTCTCTGTTACGCTCAGACTCGTCTCCACGACTGGGCGTGCATCTTTCAAACTCTATAAACTCCAAAACTTTGGATAAGTTCATGTCCTGGTGTAAAGTGGTAACAGCGCAGCCCTATCTCCCAATAGTACAGAATCCTTTTAAAAAATCCTGGATCCAGACGGTGAGCCAGATCAGTCCCAAAATCTAATCAGTTCTTCCTTATGCCATTTCTGACATTTCCTGAAAATTTCATCAAAATCCGTCCATGACTTTTTGAGTTATGTTGCTAATAAACTAACAAACAAAGAAACTAACAAACGAACAAACAAACAAACCCACCCGATCACATAATCTCCTTGGCGGAGGTAATAAACTAAAGGTTTAACTGGTGTTAGAACTGAACTAGATTAAGTAACAAATCCTTGGTATGGATTTCTGCCGAGCCCACATATCCCTAATTACAGGTGGTATTAGTCTGTTTTTCTCTTGTTTTCACCCACTCCTCACAGAGCAGACAGTGTTTTATTTTGCTGAGCAGTAGTCTGAAAGGGACATCAGTGCAAACCCCTATTGTTGTGTGTAGCTCCACCTTTTTGAGACGGATAGGCAAGCTTTGGGCCCCTATGGAAGGGTCCCAAAAAATATGTGACAGTACAGGTTGTTTTCTTTCAGGACTCCTTTTGATATATGGAAATGCAAAAAAATGCATGTCGTGCCATACTGAACTGAACCGGACCGCTTGGTAGAAACAACCTATAAAAGGGCCCCCATTTCCACTGCAGTACTACAAGAAAGGAACAATGACAAATTACCCCAGTGAAGTGATGATCCCCTTTGTGTAAAGTATCCGTTTTCCTTTCCAAGAAATTTAGCAACCTTGAAGAGAAAAAGTCAATATGTTTATATGGCATCACTGTTTTTACAGACATTCATGGACAGAAAATTTGTTGAAAGAAAGTACAGTCATCTTTGGTGAATATAAGGAAAAGCGTATAACTAGAGTAACACACACAAAAAATTGTGTACCGAAAGTCCATCTCAGCCAGGGTCTCCAAGAGCTCAGTGCGGACAAGCCAATATGCAGAGTCCCTCAGAGCAAGTAGGTCTATCACCAACTGCAGACCAAGCTCACTCAGAGTACTGCTACACATTGTCATGATACATTGCTGAAACACAAAAAGACAAATTAAAAATAAGGCTGTTAGCGTTCATGCATTAACTGCTGTGAAAATTAGGTCCATAATTGGTGTGTTAATTTATTGTTATAGTATTAATGGTATGCTTACTGTCCCCCTTTAGCACACTTTGGTTAAGCCACTGCAACATCTTCTACATGTCTATGTAGACGACTCAGTGGAAAAGTCAAAAGCCATCTACACTTTGTAATATCAAACATTTCATTTTTACTGTTCCCTTGTTTTCAATTCAATCCATAGCAAATTTCTTTTCCATTGTTAAGTTAATGTCATAATGTTTGATCTATAATTGCCACTTATTTTCTTTGAAAATAAAAACAGTTCTGTATCCAAAGAGGAACTTAAAAATCCTCTGTTCACAACAGTACAAAAATCTAAAAGGAAACCAAAAAAGGTCTTGAATGCAAAATAGTGGAATTTAAAAATGAAGCAAAAAAAGATTAATAGCAATTGACAACAGAAATTCAGAGATTGTGGTTGAACATTTAATTGTTTCACAGCCCTTAATCGAACAAAAATGAGTACAGACCACTGACACACTTATGCAGATCTGTCTTACCCTGACTGCAGAGCAGGCCATCTTGCAGGTGACGGAGGATTCATCTTTAAGGGTTTTCTGGAGCAAAGGCACCAAGTCCATCAAAGACAAAGGGTTTCCTGAAAAGCAATGGGACAAAAAGGTTAAAAAAAAAAAAAAGCATTAAAACTTTCCCAGCCATGTTTTACACAAACCTACCTGTTGCTCTATGCACACTGGCCAGCCAGGAGTGTATATTGAAACGAGTTTTGGTGAGAGCTGCCTGAACTATGGCTGCACAGAGGATAGCTGTAGCCCCTCTGATCTGGGGGTCCCCATGGTCAATGAAGCCCAGAATGTCACTGACAAACTGTTGCTCTGCAAGGTAACAAAAAATGAAAACAATGTCAGAGAAAGAACTCAAGCCAAATGGGAAGTCAGTGATGAATGCATTTTATGAATTCAAATATCTAAGGCCTTTTTTTTTCCAAATACAAGGTAATTTGGCATGTCATAATGGGAAGGCACAGGTGTAAATTAAAAATTCTGCCTGCCTTCCATAAAGTCTGGATACTTTCAGCATCCTTGTATTGTGCATTGTGCAATTGTCATATCCTAATGAGAAACTTTATAGCAGAGCACTCGTAAAAGCATCACTAATTTCTAATAGCAATACAATTCAGCAGGGGACACACTACACAACTTTCAGTCATCACAGATTTTGAAAAGGTTAGTAGTACACACTAACAGACTAGTTTCAGCAGATTTTTGTAGGACAATTGAAAGTCTGGGGACCACACACTTAACTGCGCCTGATGAGGATCACAGACTATATGATGTGTCAAACCAACTTAAGCACACTGAACACATCAATCTCTCCTGTTGTCATACACTGCACTTTCAAGCCAATTCACCTGATGATTTTTGAGTCATGCAAATAGTTTGCAGTGCATAGTTTGTGGGGAAAACACAGACAACCTTGGCTAAATTAGCTACTCTTCACATGGATGGATTTCTGTATGTTTTGGGTTATGTTTGGTTATCCATCTTCACTGTAAGTACCAGCCTACCAGTTTATAGTCTTTGGACTTAATGTGAGCAAAGTAAATAGCCCTATATAATTCAAAATTCATCTTGCTTCTTCTGTCAGGAGTCACATCATCCATAAACAGCAGTGAGCTTCTTCCATTGGCACCCATACATGCCCGTGCCATAACGATGACTTAAACATGTTTGACAGATGATGTGATAAGCTTTGGATCAAGAACGGTTCCTTTATCTTGTCTAAACTTGTCTCTTTCTGATCTTAAAAGTTACAAGTAGTTTTCACCTTGCTACAAAGCCTCTGTATTCACATTCATGAGGGTGTCTATTGATTGTAGACTTTGACAATAATACACTGGTTGCTTCAAGAGTATTCTTAACTTGTCTAGAATATTTTAAGGGATTTTTCTTCACCAAGAAAATAATTCTGTGACCATCCACTTGAGCCGTCATCTGTGATATTCCAGGCCTTTTGATGTTGCTGGGCATGCCAGTGCATGTTTCAGGGTATATGCAGGAATCTTGAAGTTAATTTTAATACCTTTTTAAGACTTTTTCAAGACTTTCTCAATATTTTTTAATACCTCACCGCTACTTCAAGCTGTAACCATTTACATCAGTGATATACCTTGCTCTGGCGCTCTCAGAGACAATTTACGAACGCACCCACAATAGCCTAGTTTTTTATGTACCTGTTCATCTTTGTTTTTTAATAAAAATGAATAAATTCACACACTTTTACAATGTTTTTGGGACTCAAACTCTTGGACAGCTAATTCAGAAAAAATACTTTCAAAATTTAAGACTTTATAAAGTCATGATAAGACTTTTTAATACTTTTTAAGGGTCTTAATTTTTCCAAAATTGATTTATCACCTTTTAATACTTTTCAAGACCCCGCGGATACCCTGATGTTTTCTTTTTCAAGACTGTATGTCATGCCACTTGAAAATGTGTTTTCTACTTTGTTTCAGCAGTTCAGTGTGGTTTGTTTATCTTTGTAACCATGGTAATGCAGTACCAGTGCATGTTGGGAAACAGGAAGTAAAAATTGCCATGCGGTAATCAGCTACAGGCATGTGTGAGCTCCACCAGTCGTCAGTCAGTCTGTAAGTATCTCATCATATAATGTTAAGTTATTACTTATCTCGAATTTTACAAGATTACTGAGAGAGCTAAGACGTTAATTTAGTTTGTGCTATGCTAGGTTAGCTTAATGGTTATTGCTGCTGGTTGATTTTCATGGCTTGTTTGTGTTTTATCATATATGCTATAGAGATAAGGTAGCTGAGCTGTATTATTTTTTCAGATGCTGTGTGTTTGGTTTGATTAATGATACAGACATCTCACTGTACTATATTGCAGTTTCACAAAATTCCCAGTAAACTTCATGGAAGTGAATCAGCTGTGTCCTGGAGTTTCTTGGGAGTGCTTAAGCTGAATGGAACATAGCCCATGACAATGTACCAAATTGTTTATTTAGCCATTTGTAAAATGTTTGTCATCTCTCTGATAGTTTTATTTATTTTCAGCATAACTAAAACCTCCTTGGACTAAATATTGATAGTTCTGCTCAAACAGCTACAAAATACCAAATTAACACTTGAAATCATCTGACCTCTTATCTGCTTTGTATTTAAGTAACAAGGGAACTGGGTCATGAAACAGCTTGTCGGTTAACTTTTCAAATACTTTTAAGTCCCTGATAATGGAGGTAATGTGAACAAAATGGTCATAATAAATGCCATATTTTTGTAAAAACACCTGAATAAAACTAAAAGTTTACATTCTGTTACATTATGAGTGTTTTATTTCAGATCCATGGTGGTAACCAGAAACAAAATGATGAAAAAAATATGTAGTTGTCCAAATACTTATGGACCTAACTGTAAAGCTGCTTCAAAGGATATAGAGAATCAGAGTTCAACCAAAAATCAAGCACTACTTGAAATAAGATATTCACATTCATAATCAGCATTGTGGTTAAAAAGGGCCTTGAAATTGGCATACATGCTCCAGTAACCTAGGTATGAATTTCTTCACTTATATATTGATTTCATAAGCTCAGCTTCAAATAAAGGCAATTTAAAGGACCATTACTCATCTTAATGGGGTTGTTTTAATTTCTTATACATTTACCTTCCTCTGGAATGCCGTCCAGCGGCTCCAGATATAGGGAATTAAAGAAGGCTTCTGGATGCAGTGCCACTGCTGCCCCAACACAGCTGACAGCCAGAGCCTTTACGCTCACACGCACCTCCTTGTCAGGAGTCAGACCTGGAAAAATAAAGAACAGCATTTATTGATCAACTCACAACCAGGTACACTCAAAGATGTTAAATAAAAGTCTATTTAGGTTTATTTTGGGCATTTCTGTGCCTTTATTTGATAGAGGAGGATAGTGGACAGAGTCAGAAACAGGGATGAGAGCGGGGGAGAGACATGCGGTCAAGGGCCTCAGGCCGGATTCGAACCCGGGCTGTCCACGTACATGGGGGATGCCTTAACCACTCGGCCACCTGCGACCCAATAATAACCTATTTAGCAAGGTAAATTGTTAACACTGTTCAGTGGTCCTAGTTTGGTTTGACTTTGAGCACAGAAACAGCTTGGTTAGGTCATAGCAATAAGAAACAGTTGCTTCAGCTTGATCATGAAAATGCCACTGTTATCTATTGAGAAATTCTGATAGCACTTGCCATTTTTTTGTCCTGTCAGCAAGAAGGAAGCAGCAAGAAGTCGTACACAGTGCACCAATGGCTCCACTCTCAGGTCTGTATAATGCCCAATTGGACCCTTTATACGTGAAGGCTATGATGAAGACAGATGAGTTAGAGACAGACACACAGAAAACATATTTAGCTTCTTTTACCTTTAGGTGGCACAGACTTTTCTTGTGTGGGCATGTTACCTTGTTGTCAGGTTCAGGTTCTGCAGGTTCATCCTTTAATATGAGGCGATCCACACTGCTGTCTGAACCCTGTCTGTTGTGCCCTCTGCCTTCAAAGAGATGAGGCTTGCTGAGAGCTGGATATAAACACACGTGGAGACAACAAGCATAATAAAAGTTTTAAATTAATAAACAGAACATATCTTAAGTGCAAACTAGTTTCTCTGTTGATGTCAGTTCACATGTGACTATACAAACACACCCAGTGCTGACTGCAGGAATGGTTCTGATGGTTCTTCTTGGGAGGAAGGTGCTACTCCTTCATCTTCTTCATCCTGTAGTGTTCCAATCTGCATTCCAGAGTACTGGCTTTCACTGCCATCCAATACCTTTATACAGACACATGGAAAAATCATCCCCAGAGGGCTCTTGAAACTTATTTAATCAAAACAACTAATACAACAATTTTGAAATACAACTGCATGCAAAGAATATCTAAAAAGTACTGTCTCATTAATCACTGAGTTAGACTTGCTGGATCAAGGGGGCAAGACAATTCATACCAAACAATGGGTAAATTCCAGGTTAACCAAAGTCAAACAAACAGTTAACTCAACGGTTTACACAGTTAACTCAATTTATCGCAAATCAACTTCAAACAGTAAGCACAGCAAGAACAGTGCAATTGTGACTGCCTGTATCCACCAGAGGAACATCAGCTTTCAAACCAAAATTTAGTCAAAAATCACTCTTTGATCAACCAAACTTGTAGGGGGTACATAAATGCTGTTTTGCAGGGAAATTGTTGTTCCAAGCTACATGTATCATGAATGGAGATAACAGTTAGGTCTATCATCCAAGGTCTTTCAACTTTCGAAAGGAACTCGCAAGAGAAACAAAAGAGAAAGTGGAATGGTCTATCACAAATGACAAGAAGAGAGGAAAAGTAACACTCAGCAGGGCAAATTCAGTATGGGTATGAGTATGGGCCATCATGAACAAGTGAAGGAAAGAAGAAATGAAGTAAGAAGAAGAAATGAAGAAAGCAAAGTTCAAGCAAGCCACTCCAGCTAAGTTCAAAATGTCTGACTGTCTGACCTTGTCACCAGTGCTAGAAGAGGAAGTGGCATAGAAGGAGGAAGAGGAGGAGATAGAGAAAGATGATGATGAAGATGAAGCTGTGTTGGCAGAAGAGTCACTGTCTGTGGCATCAGGACCATCAGTGGAGGGTGGCGAGGGAGGGAATGGCTCAATCACCCGAGGCAAAAGAGTTTGTGACTATGACAAGGTCAGAGAGCCACAAAGCAAAGGGTCAGGCCCATTGAGGCAGAACTGTTATAATGGCACTAAGGAACTTAAGGGCCTCTGATTGGGAGCATGTTAACATTAACTGATTTAGTGTTTCTGGGTACCAACAAACAACACCCAGAGACATACCAAGTCCACTGAACAGGGGATTTAATTCTATGATCAATTATCCTTTAACCTTAATTTTAGAACCTGATATAAACTATGCAATTCAGTACTCAATCTGGAATTTTTGTGCAACATTCATAATTTTATATCATAAAGCATTAACCAACAAGTGCCTATAAGGAAGGATGTTGACTACACAGGTGTAGAATGATTTGGGCAACGTTTACAGTAAGTTTAAGCAATGCAATTTGAAGGTAAAGAACTTCCATGAAATTCACCATTAGGGTTATTAGGGTTCATAAAACAATAATATTTAATGAAAAGTTATCTCTTAGTTTTTTCAGTTTTAAGGCAGGTATACTGTCCCCAAAATTTTATGAACACACATAAAAACACCAGTAACAACTGTTCATTCAAACTCTATTCTCCAGCTTTATTTATTCTAATGTGCATAGCCACACAGTCACACTGACCAGTTCTGCAACATCTGAAGGAGTGACAGCTGAATCTGGTCCCTCTGTGGTGGTCTGGGAGGAGTCACTTGGTGGAAGTGATCGGTCGTTAGTACCCAGCAAAGTGCCGCCAGCTCCTAAGGGCCCTCCCTCAGGGGTAGCATTTTCTGGTGTTGTATAGTCAGCTGTCTCTGGAGTGATGTTGGCCCCACCACTGGAGCTCCGACTCAGTATTTCCTCCTCATTGTCATTGGGTGATTCAGGAGTGTCTGATGCAGATGTCCCACCTCCCTGCTCAGAGGATGCACTGAGGTCCACTGAGTCGCCAGGCTGCAGGGTATGCTGGGAGCGTGGCTGCTCAGTGATAATGTCAACCTGCACTGCAGAAGAGCTGTCGGCACCAACAACTGATGCTGGAGAAAAACATAAAGAGCAAGTTTTTACTCCTTCATAATTGAATAATGGTAGGTAAAAATGTCAGATAACAAATCAATATTATTCATCAGAAGTGGATGCTTCTTACCTGTGAAGGCACCAGTAGTGACCTCTGTTTTCTCTGTATCATCTTCCAATCCATCCTCTTCTCCAGAAAGCATTTTACCTGGACATACAGGGTTTAATGTGAATAGAACATCAAAAGTAACAAAACCTGGATGGCACAAATTCATCTTTGACTGACTGCACTGAAGAAAAAGCATACATTTCCTTAGAATGCCCTTACTATAAAATTAGAAAGACAATTTTGTGAATCCTCAGCAAATTATTGTAAACCTGAACAAAATAAAGGGTCTTCAGTTAATCAGTCAGAGGAACATTTGCCCAAACCCTGTACATCAGGATTCTAAACTGCGGTGACCAGAAAGGATGAATAGACAAGTCACCTCTCTGTTTCCTGAGTAGGAGTGGACTGCAGGAGGACCCTCCCGCTGGCAATGACAGGAAACAGGAAGTAGAAACAGGAGGTGAGCAAGTGAAAAGCCGCAAAAGCTTGAATCAACTTATAGTAAAGAGTGCAGTTATTTGGAGAGAAGAGGAAAGTACTAGGCAAGCAAAAAAGAAAGCAAACAACAGAAATCGAAGCAGAAACAGTAGCACAATGATGCAAATTAAATGTAGTTAGTCAGTTTGGGTTCATTAATAAATAGTTAGCTACAACAGTTACACTGGAAGATGAGTACCAGGTGACTGCACAGCCCACATAATGGTGTAAAAGAAGACACATTCTGTAAAGATTTTTTTTAATTTACCAATGAGCTCAAGGATGCTGCCAGAGCGTGCACGACTCTCAATGTCCTGGCGAAAAACAGTGGCATGTGAAATGCTGCCTGGGGTAATGAGCATGTGCAAAAGCTCTGGTGAGGGAGTCCTGAACATCTGCTGCAAGAGCTCCAGAGCTGCTGTGACCACATTGTGATCCCAATGCTGTGTGTAGTGCAGGGTCAGTTCGTAAACCTTAAAGAACACACAGAAAATGACTTTAACACTGTGATTACCGTATACTCTGTGATCACAGAAAATATCACAAACTTTTACTTCTTTTCACCTGAAGAAGTTGTTCAGGTGTTGGCTGCACATCAGCTTCCTTCCTCATGACTCCAAAGCTTCCTTTGAGGCTGGCTGTATTGACTTGTTGCTGCAGCAAAGGCATCAGATAACGCAGGGTTAACAACACCCCCAGAATTAGATGGCTGGGGCGCTCCTCATCCACTGGAACAAGCAGACCTGGAATAGAGGAGAAGGTCAAAGCCAGTCTTTGTTTTAAGCAGGCCACACACTACTACATGATAAATGTGTCAACTGTTGGGTTTAGTTCTTCCTTCTGCCCAAAGTCAGCAAAGGCCGATTATTAAATGGTTTTTAAGATTATCCTGCCTGATTATCCTGTGGTGTTGGTGCCTTTTCCCTTTCTGACTTGATTAGAGGCACTCTAACTCGAGATCGTAAATATCAAAAATGTTCAATATTTAGAACCAGAATTCCTGTATGTGGTGAGCACCGAGGACAGCCACACAGACCAATCAGATTTACGATGTGATGCTGGCTGAAGGAGGAAGTAAAATGAAATCACATGACAACAATAGTAAACAGGAGGCATAAAGTTTAGATGAACATTTAAAATGAAGGAGCAAATTGTTGATTTTTAGAACAAAACAAGTGTTCAACAATGTGTACAGTAAAACACATCACAGACAAACTGACAAAGGAGAGGAGCTGGAGTGAAATTGCAACCACAATAGACTAGGCAGGTAGCTAACAGCTAACCACAGTAGATTCTTCACTCTGAACACCTGTTAGACAGTGCAAGATTTGTTGTTTCGAGAGACATGACCAAGCCAAGACTCTTGTAGTCGGTGAACAGAATCTTTTAGTTTGTGGTGTGCTGAGTTGATCTTCTCATTCTATACCACACTCTAGAGAGGGTATGCATGTGACGTCACAGGCAGCACAAGTCAGTGCAAGTCCAGTTGCTGAGTGGCAGAAAGCATGAACTGGTGACAGAAATCAGTAGTTAGTGAAGGGTAAGCAGTGTTACTCCAACTGAAGAGTGCTGTCTTTTTAATAGTTACACCTGATGGTGTTCACTGTGTCCAGTACAGATCCTCAGCTGATGGTGTATATTAACAGAAATGTTTCAAGCCGTGACGGTACGTTAATAAAAATACAAGATGAAGCTGGGCTAGAACAGTAGGTACAACAAGCATTCAGTGATGAACATAAGCTTAACCTCACTCCATTCTCCTTCCCCTTACATTAAAGGAAAATTAAGACCTTAAATTTCAGCAATGACCACACAGATAAATATCTAAGATTACAAGGCATCTAATGACAACAGATTATGTTTAATAGCTTAAAAAATAGTCCCGCTCTGTCTGATTAAAACAGCTGGTTTTATAGGGGAAAGACCTACATTAGTTTACATAGCTGTTGTAAACTAAAGTTTTGAAATTGGTTAAATACTGACATTATTTCCATGACTGTTCATGAAGTGAACATATAACTGTAACAGTTCCGACATAATACGAAAGGTGTACAGTGTGATTTTATCACATTAAAAGTAAAATCAAGGTTTAACTGGGGATAATTTTGAACTAGATTAAGAACAACACACATCGTAGGCTCAGTGATCTCACTCTAAGTAGGCTATATCCCAAGTTTTAGCAAACAGATACAACAACCACAAAGTGATCTTTTTGAAGATTAGCTAAGTAGGACGAAGCAAGCAAAGCACTGAATAGGACTGCTGAGACACAACTGATTCAAAGCCTCATATTAACAAAACTGTTCCATGTTGATTCAGTTCACATCCATCACTGATGGACCAGGCTGATGTGTGCCTGAAGACTCTGCTTTGTTTACTTAAAATGAAGTCCATTATAAATGTCAGGAAAGTTGATATATGACCCCTTATGAATGACAACGATCCGTAGTGTCTTTAGGAAACAGTATGTATCTCTCCAGTCCAAATATCCCTAATTTAAACAGATATTAGTCTGTTTTCTCCCATTTTCATCTGTTCCCCATAGACAGCTGTTTTGCCACTCAGCCCCCTGAGCAGTTGTCACAAGCTGAATGTGACGCAATGCATACTCTCTATGAGAACAAAATGATCAAATCAGTGATTTATTGCTATGTGTGGTCGCTTACATTGAAAAAAATCAGTTACGATTTTTAAAATTATGTGTGTGGCAGGCTTTAGATGCTCCAGTTTAAAGCAGTTTTAGTGTGATCTAGCCTGCAAACTGTAGTTAGGCAAAGTGTATTATCTAAGAAAACCTTAGGGCCAATCCCATTTCTACCTCTTAACCCTTCCCTTTTGTCTACCCCCTTCTTCCTCTTCCTCATCACACATTGCCAATAAACAGTGCGTCATCGGAGATGACAATAAAACTTTGACTATCTCGTTCATCTCTGTGTTGATCTTCTCTATATATTTATAAATAGCCCTCGTTTGCACGTGTACATATTGAAATTAGTGCTGTCAAACATTTAAAATTTTTAATCAGATTAATCACAGGATTGCTGTGGATTAATTTCGATCAATCATGATTAGATATCATTCATTTTTAATCTATATTTATCATGTTTCATTTTGCATAAGCAAGCAGACTCAAGAAAGAAGGTAATATACTAATGCATCTCAAAAAATTATAATATCATGAAAAAGTTCAACATTGTTTGTCACTCTTTTCTGAAAGTGAAACCCATATATTTAATGCTGATTTCATTTTCCAGCGGGACTTGGCACCCACCCACACTGCAAAAAGTATTAAAAGCTGCTTCAATGACCATGGTGTTACTGTGCTTCATTGGCCAGCGAACTGGCCTGACCTAAACCTCATAGAGGATCTATGGGGTATTGTCAAGAGGAAGATGAGAGACACCAGACCCAACAATGCAGATGACCTGAAGGCCGCTATCAAAGCAACCTGGTATTTTAAGCTGGAAGTGCTTCAGTGTAGGGCTGAAATGATTACTCGAATTATTCGGGTGATTCGAATCAAAAAATTCCTCGAGGCAAATTATCTGCCTCGAGGCTTCACTTAAATCGGTCATGTATCCATATACGCCCGTACTGTAGCCTGGACATCGTGCCGCGTGTTGCACAGCAAGCTGTATTTCACACGGATGGCTATTTGTGCAGCACAATGTACTTGTTTTTGCTGTTACTGTAACGCAACATGCATGATACTAGCCGTGAAAATCACAAAGGAAGAGAAGTTGATGCAGTGATGCTTACAGGCATGTGTCCTGCGTTTTTACGCAGCCACTGCCTATGGCTGGCAAATACGGCACTATGCTGGCACTGGTGAACCTATGCAGACCTCCGAGTTGATCTTGCCTGCATGACTCGCTGGAGTGAGACAGCGCTTTCTTTCTCATAAACTTCTGGTTTATTGGCCCGACGGTTTCAGAGAACACTGTCAGGCGTCACGATTCAAGTCCTGTTTTGGGTCTCTCTCTCTCTCTCTCTCTCTCTCTCTCTCCCGCGAGCGCATGTCATACATTTAACTATAAATTATTTAAAACTCAGCACACTGACATCTTGATTTCAGCGTATATTTCAAAAAGTGTCAGCATCCCAAATAATTTTACAAGACTTGCATTGATAATAAATTGACACCAATTAAATAGAAACACGCTATTGCCACAGATATTGACTGAGACTAAATAGGTCAAAGTTCATCATCATACAGTCAGGATTCAACAGGTCACAGAAGCAGCTTTATCCCTTAAAATGTGTTCTCCATGTCAGTGGATGGTCTTAAACGGTCATATTATTATGGTGGATGAATTCACAAACAAAAATGTGCAAAAATTACAAGTGAACACGCTTTGAAAAATCGTCCATATTCCTGTAATCTAAAGGTTCTATTTTCAGACATCATCAGACCACTGTGTGAATAATGGAGCTTTATTCTTGCTTTAATGTGAAATATTACATGCATGTATAAAGTAAAGGATGTTAAAATGATTGTGTCCCTTCAATTTAATAACAAACTGGAAAATAAAAATAAACTACAATAGAAGAAATAAAGAGTTAGCACCCAAAATTTCCTGAGAGAGGATCCCTAAAACCCCAAATATGACATAATCTAATGTCATTATTTAACTTCCTTTCCTTGTAACGTTAAGAAATGTAAACTGTCATCAGAACTTCATTGCACTTTGTAAAATATATTCTCTTTAAAGAATAATACCAATTTTTAATATAGAAGTAGTTCATTTATGGCGCGCCGGTAGTCGAGTGGTTAAGGCGCATGCCATATACGCAGGCGACCCGGGTTTGAATCCGGCCCGTGGCCGCTACTTCCTGCATGTCTCTACCCGCTCTCTCCCCTGTTTCCAACTCTATCCACTGTCCTATCAAATAAAGGCAAAAAGGCCAAAAATAAATCTTAAAAAAAAAAAAAAAAAAAAAAAAAAAAGAAGTAGTTCATTTAAGGGACCCAGCTTCTTTTCTCATTTCTCTAGTACTACTTCTCTTGAAAAAAAGCCAAAGTAACTGATTAAAGAATGCAATATTTCTTATTAGAGTACCCGATTAATCGTCAGAGGAATCGATAGAGTACTCAACTACGAAAAGAATCTATTGCTATAGCCCTACTTCGGTGAAAAGAAAATTCCTTCCTGAAAAATGTGCATAATACTTTATGTCGGTCAACTGTTCCGTCTTGGGTTTTTTTGTACTCAAATTTCCCATCGAGAGGAGCAATGTGCTGTTTAGCATCTTCCATATCAAGTTGGTTGGTCACTACCTGAACAACGGCCCATTTGCGCATGCTCGACGATAACCCTACTTGGACAAACTGCCTGAAATGCATTGCCAGAGACCTTACAGGGATTTTGAGTCATTCTGCGCTGTAGATGGGTTAATTGCATTAAAATTTTTAATCAGATTAATCATGATGATGGATCAATCTGCATGAATGCATCAATTTTGACAGCCCTAATTGAAATACAATTTACTCCCATCCCTAGTAGCTAATAATTGAATATATGAGAAAACACAAAAGTTGTATTTTCTATAATCAATGCTGAGAATATTTACATTTATGCGCCTCCTTCGCAGTCTATTGTGCCATTTTCAAGTGAATGCAGTGCATGGTGGGAAGTTCATCATACCTCTCGGGTTAAGTGTGGTCCTGAAAAATCTTCGTTTCAAGGGCTATGTAGCCTTTGGCCTTTAGCCCTAGCCCTCGATTCAAAAGAAAATTGGGATACCCCTTCACCTGGCGTGAACACGCAAAACCAAGGGGACAGGTTAAGATAAGGGCTAAGGGGTTGAAATGGGATCGACCCTTATATCAGTGAATGTAAAAAGTTTGTGTGTATGTTCCAGCTTTTGTGTGTCCTACCCAGAAGCACATTAAGAAGCCAGGTGTAGAAGTAGCTTGCACGTCTGGAGTGTTGGCACACACTGACTGCTGAGCTAGCAGCTGTCCGTCTGATGGTGGGGGAACTGGATTTCAGGTTAGCAACAAATGACTTCAGCAGCACCTGAGACAAAAAAGGGTGAGCTTCAAAGAAGGGAAGCTATTAAAAATCAAAGTTAAAATAATCAGTTGAGTGTTTTCCATTTTTTGTTACTTTTGACCAGATTTTTAGGGACATCGTTTGATTAAAAAAAATTGCAAGAAATTAAAATGTCAATATTTGGATAATGATAACTGGTGTGATTCTTAGAAGTAGCTAAAAAAGAGAAAGCTTTGAAAGTGTAATGATTATGAAACAGGGTTTGGAAATGTATTTTGAATACAAGGGATCTCTCTTTTGTTTGACAGTTGAACAGCAGTAAGTAAAGCAATTTTTGACTCACAGAAGTGAAAAAAACTTTAAAAAAACACTCAACTTGATGAGACAAAAGCCTACATCTCTGTTTCCATCCTACTTGTGTGTTTTCTTTATATACCTTGACCTCGCCATCATTGGCAAAGTGTCCCAGGGCTGACATGATCTTTGGTATTGCAGCGGCCAGTGTCTCCTGTACTGTCTCCTCCTGCCTCTTTGTAATTCTACTGAGGCATGGCAACAGGTTGACCAGGTAAGGTCTGGCCCATGAGAAGTAGAGGGAGGAAAAACAGAAAAAAGTGTAAGACATTTTTTGTTTTTTTTTACAATAGACAGTCAGCATATCTTATCAGAGGCATGTGAACATAGAATCTTGTAGAAAGGATTTTCCCCATTCAGTCTGCTATTCTACAACATTAATATTTTTGTCTTGTTAACTAGTTAAACAAATCTAAGGCATCTATGTATGTACCTGCATTTTTGTGGTCTGATGAGATGGGCAAGTTCAGCAAACCTCCACAAAGCCGCCCTAAGACTCCGGGAGGCACCATTCTGGGAAGATACATTAACATTCATAAACATCTATGCTTTCACGGCAGACGAGTTTCTATAAAGACATCTAGCAATTTTACTTTTGACACCGTGACACTCGGAAAGCAGTTATTAAGGCTGAGTTTGAGAAACAACAGTGGTGCTTCCCCTACCATTCATCTGGGGAGGTAGCTGCCACAACACAAGTCCCTGCTGCTCCAAATGACAGGTGCAGAATATTTAACATTTAATGTGTTTTATTTAAACAGAATGAATGTCTTTAACTTGCATAGCTGTCCCAAAAACAATCTCTCCTCCCCGCTGCTCTGCACGTCTGTTCAGAGGGTGAGCTTCTGCATTCAATTTAATCATTCTCACTGACACTTAACCTTTATAGTTTGTATCTGACACAGCATCAGGATATGGAGTTTGACTCACTCTTGCCCTCTAGTCATAGCCTGAAGTGAAAATGCTGGCATTTTGGGTATTACACTAAAGGAAGTATTGTAAAAAAAAAAATGCCATCAGTATCAGCCAAACTGGTATTCTAAACACTGGGATCAGCATCACTCCTGATTTTCACATTTGGTGCATCTAGTATGTATTTATAGTGGCAGGATAAAGAATCATTAATAAGAGATCTACTTTTTAATGAGAGACGGAATGACACTGCACTGTCTCAATTAGCTTTTCTCATCGATGAAGGAAAATTGGTTTTAATCCTTGAGAAGTTTTTTGAGTCCCTGACTTCCTTCTTTCTACACCTTACTACCATCAACAGTCATTTGCCTTCTGCTAGTGAAAGTAACACAACATGCCTGCCAACATGTTAGTTTAACAAACAGGGTCAGATCCAGACTTTTTGACAGGGATGCCCAACTAGGGTCCTGACTTATGCAGGGGTGGCATGTGGTTTGTGTGCACACATATCAAGGGTCATCATTTATTTATGCCTGGGCTACTGTCTCCCCTAATTATATCACCATTAAACCAAAGTATCTAAAGAATGTTAGGATTTAGCTTAATTTTAAATTTTGTAGCCTAAATTTTCTTACAAAACTGAAACACTGAAAATAAAAGTCTTCATTTTGTTAAAGTTAAGCAAATGTAAAGTGCCTCCCACCCGACAGTAACAGGCCTCCACCCATAACAGACACACCTAGGGGAAACACTGAGTAGTCTTGAAAGATGAGCAGGACTTGTGACATAAGCACATCTCCCATTACCTTTTTAATTTCTTTGTATAGCTCTAGCTGCAGTCTAGGAAGGTTAGAGTCCATCAGTGCCTGGAGATAAAAATCAGAGTCATAATTCTGCACAGTCCGTTTCACCTGATTTAAAATTAATTTAATGGAGTTATACTTTATGTATACCATACTGATTAATTGAAAAAAAATTGTTTTTTAAAATTAAAATAGAGGGTCTTGCTCACTTTGATTATCTTGTTTAGGCACTCATCAGCTACCATCCGAACATCAGATTCACTGTCATCACTACAGAGCAGGAACATTTCCATGGCAATGCCCAGCAGTTTCTGGAATTCCGGGGAGGTTCTGTTCCCAGGACCATAAAGAAGTGAATCAAGGGAAATTTTATTATTCATATGCAATCCAAATAATATATTGAAAGAAACAGCAGACCTAACATGACTGTACTAGACTAAATGAGACAGTTGTAAATCTGTAAGTAGTCAATCATCCTTTCCTCTGGGAATCATTAGTCTTAGATTACTGTTTTTATACCCACAGTAAGATGACAGTAAGATGTCTTTATTTAACCAGCAGGCCTACCTCAAAGACTGAGCCACGATGTTTTCACATATTGTCAAGCAGTGGGTGACTCTGTCCTTCTTTGTGGCAGCCTGTTCCTTTTTCCTAGAAAAGAGGAAAGATGGACTTGGTTAGACTAAGAAGAGATGAAAGACAAAAGCCATTAAAAACTGAGGTGGTCTGGAGTAGCAGTTTTTAATGTTGCTATGGACAATAGAAAATACTACAGCTTGTGCATACACCCTGTACATTGCCTCTGTGAGGTACATGTCAGTTCCAAGGTGTTTTTTTCATCCTGTCTCTTTGCTTGTGTTGTATGTACTCTCAAAAATATGTCTCTTTGGACAAAAGCATCTGCCAAACAAAACACTAAAATTGAAACATCTTGCTAATTGTCAATCCACATTATGATTAACCATAAATACTGAGAGTCAGAAAAACCCCATTAATACCTGATGTGCAGGTTACATTGTGACATCGCTGAGAAGAACAGTGGTAACAACATTGGGGTAACCTTTATACTACAAATTATGTCTACTTAAAATATGTAATCCATTTAATAACGTTTTTATATGCATATGTTTATGTATATATTATGTATGTATGCATGTATGTGAGATATGTATATATGTACAGTCCTGCTCACCATTATTGGCACCACTTCACTTTTTGCATAACCTCTACAATATCTTCAGAAATAAATGGAAATGTACCAAATTTATATCATCAGGATCTTTTAATTGGAGTTCCAATGTACTTTAACAAAGAAAATTGTTTTGTTTTCAACGTACATACTTTTCAACCTTCTGTTTCAAAGGAGAAACAGAAAAAAAGCATGTGCAGCAATAATGGCACCCCTCTTTAATATTTGGTTGCACACCCTTTGGCAGTGATGACAGCCTCCAAATGTTTCTTGTAGCCATCTATAAGCTGCTTGCTCTTCTCAGCTGGTATTTTCTCCCACTCTCTCATTGCAAATTATTCAAGCTCTTGAATGTTTCAAGTTTATTTTCCCATATGGCAGATTTCAGCTCATACCAAAGATTTTCAATCGGATTGAGATCAGGACTCAATCCTGGCCATTTTAAAACAGTCAATTTTTTCCTTTTCAACCATTCCTGTGTGCTTTTGGATGTGTGCTTTGGGTCATTGTCTTTGAGGACCCATGATCTTCGACTCAAACCAAGTTTTCTTACACTGGGTATGACATTTCACTCTAAAATCTCTTGATAATTCTCTGATTTCATGATTGCTGTGGTACACTCAGGGCCTCCAGTACCGAATGTAGCAAAGCAGCCCCACAGCTTATGGATCCTCCACCATGCTTAACTGTTGGTAGGGTGTTCTTTTCCTTGTAGGCTTCATTGCGCCGTCTGTAAACAAACTGTTGGTGTGCATTGCCAAAAAGTTCTATTTTTGTTTCATCTGTCCACAAAACGTTTTCACAGAAGGATTGTGGTTTGTCCAGGTACTCTTTGGCAAAGATAAGTCATTCCTTTTTATGTCTTTTCCTCAGCAATGGTGTCTTCCTTGGCCTTCGCCCATAAAGCCCTGTTTGGTTTAGTGTGCGGCGTATGGTACTTGTTGAAACCATGACCCCAGACTGTTCCAGATTGGCCTTCAGTTCTTTGGATGTTTGACGTGGTGTTTTTTCCACTGTTCGCACCAACCTTTGAAAACTTCTCTCATCAATTTTTCTCTTCTCCCCACGTCCAGGGAGGTTCTTGACAGTTCCACGCTTGGCAAATTTCTTAATAACATTACGGCACTGTTAAAACGGGGAAACCAAGGTCGTTGAAGATGGCCTTATACCCTTTGGAGGTCTTGTGTTTGCTAATTATAGCACTTCCAATGTCCTCAGGTAGCTCCTTTTTCTTCACCAGGACAAAGGAACAGGGGACAAAAGATGGCTTTTAAAACACGAAAGTCATCATTCATTGGCTAATTCAAGTCACATCGGCACAGAAAAATTGTCACAGGTGATTCTCATTTGTGATTTACCACAGGTGAGTCACAATGTGTTTCCATACTGATTTGCAGCAAAGGTGCCAATACCAGTGACACAGCAAGCTTGAAGTTTTTCTATTTCTTTCCTCCCATTGTTTATTGTTTTAAATTGTTGTTTATCATTTGCTCTTTTGTATCAAACACAAGTTCTCTATAGAAAAAAAATGTTTCACTTGATTCATTTTTTTTTCCAGAAGATATTCCACATTATGTACTTAAACTTCATGGGTGCCAATAATGGTGAGCAGGACTATACATATTTTATAAGGAACGCTAAAAGATCAGTCCTTATGCAAAATCAAAGATTTTGCTAATTGGCATGAATTCATGCGCAAATACAAGTGAGTAGCTCCGTTTCTTTGGCAAATTGACCAAAGATGTTGATGTCCAAGTACAAACCTCATTTTTTGGAACAAAGCAGTACAGTTCAAGCCCATGCATCACTTTAATCCATTGAGAGAAATCAAAAGAGCACTTTGGCTATTTTTGGTTGGTCTTACTAACTTTACAAGTTTTATTCTACAGTACTGTGGCTTCTGTTACGTCCTTCTCAAGAACCATTGTAATGTTTGCAGTAGGACTGGCCTGCTCCATAGCTGTGTGTCACATAATGTTGAACCGGCAGAAAAAGACAGCAGTGACAGGTGTACTTCTGAGACAGAGTCACATCTTCATAAATATCTACCCACCTGATTTGTCTGGAAAATACCTTTTTAAGACACTAAACCCTATGCTGTGTCAGTGGCATACTTCAGTACCCCTATTAGAGTAAAGAGACCCAGGAGCTTCTTGATTCCTGAAGGAATGGGGCACTTGGGAAAGCCCCTGACAGACACAGGACTTATATCACCATGGCAAGTGCAATCTACTAAATTATTTGAAGCACCTTCAGTAAAGAGACACAGAACAACTGTTAGAGCCAGAGCTGCTGTACTCTAGCAGTAAAGCTGCCATATAACATTTAATTTGCCTGAGCAGCCATTTAGAGTCCCAATAGGTTGGGACAAAATTTTTACCAGGTTACTGAAAGAGAAAAATAATGTTCATTTGGAAATTGTAGAGAAAATTACTGATGTGGTTGCTAGTCCTCTGGGCATTTAGGCCTACAACATTTATTTCACAAACCTGTGTGCTTGACACATCTGTTAAATTACAGTCTTACAGATTCAACATTTCCCATAAAGCTACGAAGCAATATGCTCTCAAGCAAGTTCTCAAGCAACAAAACCTGACTCAGTACCCTCCAAGTGAACTCAGTCTCTGGGACTGGCAAGCTTCAGGTTTAAATAGGAAATACCGAAAGTGTGTGTAAGTGTGAAATCTTGTTTATAGGAACCAAGGGCCTTCAAAGTTGGGCGCTTATAGTGTAAGTGAACCGCCCGGGTCAGAGCTAACGCCGCCCACCTCGGTAATTCAAAAAATGCCCAGAAAATGAGCAGTTTGGTACTGAGAAGAGGGAGGGGTAAAGGATGGGGTTTTCCAGATGAGGCGAGAGTGACAGTGACGTCCCCTTGTCAGAGAGAGACACAGAGTCCCACAGCACTGCTGCCTCACAGCGATCTTTTAAAGTGGAGGAGTGTTTCCCTCCAGAGTCCCTTGAGGCTATAGTGGCTATAGTGTGGTGGCGGACCGTGGTGGTTCTGAGCACTACCTGTTCGGGTCGTTTGTCACCAGCAGCGGCGTTACTATAGCTGGAGCTCTCAGAGCCAAAGCAGTGCAGGAGAGGATAGGAGTGGTCTCTGAATGGTAAAGTCAGTTAGAGAAGGTAATGCTCTACCGTTTATATAGAGTTTGTGACATACAAACCAACCATCTCACATAAGCCCCACCTTTACAGAAAAAGATTTTTCAAGGCAGATGTCCATTTGAGCTAATTAAAAGCCGTAAAATCCAGATTTTTTTCAGTTTGGTGCAAATTTCAGCTATAACACCAACATTGATGTGTTTTATTATAGTTCGGTAAATTACCTCAGTGTACAGATGAAAAAAAATGTAAAAGTGTTCACTATCTCTTTAAGGATACCTACTTCCAAGTGAGTCATACAACTCAAAATGTGTTTGAATAGTCAGAAAATCGCAGTGTTCATGGTTCAAGGTTCAAGGTTCATGACCCCCTGTGCTCTCGTCGTTACCTGTAAAATTCATCTGTAAATCACCTTGGTAATGTTTAACATCTGCTAGACAGACGATATGGAGCTTTTCCTATCCTTTCCACCAGATGAAAATTGTCTCAGCTCGGATTTCATCCTGCTTTGCCGATATTTCTGAATGGAGAACATTATGCACTGAGCTAGACTATTCTCCAGTGTTGTCCCCAGTGGTAGAATGAGTCTCCTAACTACAGCTGGCTCGCACCATCCTGCTCTACTTCTGGGATTTTTTTGCCCAGCTCCTTGCGAGTGACCCAGCACTTGGTACTTTGGTCATTAGTTTTTGAGAAGAAAAATTAATGGTAGTTGATGGTGAGGGATCTCACAGTTTGGTTTTTTCGTTGTTGATGTTTATTAAAAAAAAACAACAACAAAAAAACTTGTATACATTGTGTGCTTTGCCTTTAACACAGCATGGCAGCACCTGCGTCCACCATCATGTCTTCCTCATAACATACAAATTATACATTCTGACTAAATTTTTTCCAACCTCCTAATCTAAATAATGCTAGTATTGGGCGAAGAAGCAACATCGATCAGCAGTTAATTGTTGGACACAAAACAGGTTAAATAGTTGATAAGTTTAAGCAAAAGATTTGGACCATTTTGACTTAAGAAATTGCTAGCTTAACGTTAGCTTGGCGAGCTTCAAACCAGCTACCAAACCTTGGTCTTCCGCGGGCACTAAGGTGGAAAGGGAGCCAAATAAACGTCTAACCCCGAGCCGATTCCGTATGGCAATGATTCACTTACTGTCTCTGAACAAGCTCCTCTGCGGTTGGTGGCCCCTGCTGCTGCTGAAATGACTTTAGAGACTCAAAGGCCTTCATCAGTTTCTCCATGGTGGCCATTTTATCAATCAACAGTGAACAGGGTAGCTTTGCTAGCTAATATTTACTCTGTGAGCTAACTAGCTAGCACAGTGGAAACCAGCAGAGAGCAAGTGGTGCGTAGTGCGACGAGAGTGGTAACACTACTCGTGACTGCTACCCCGCCTCTCCGCCGTTTGTTCGTGCAAGATAGCTCTTATAATTTCCAAATGGTATTCCGAGATGGAAAAAATATTGCTTGATAATAAGCCATATTTCTTGCAGTGTTACGGTCCACGGACAAATCCTACCAGGAAGTCGAACATCCAAGAGGTTGGCAGATAGGAAAGGATGCAAACTCTGCGGCCAATAAGACTGGACTTTGGAGTTGAATGACGTGAGAAAGAACCAATGAGTGAGATTTTTTTTCTCTGTTATTGTTTTCTGTCACGGGACCCTAGATTGCAAGAATATGCTTGGCCAATGCATCCGTGTCTCAGGAAATATGCAATGAAAGATTAAACTTGGATGAATGAGAATTTACTGACACTGACATAATTGAGGAACATACACCCGTCTTATTTGTCTCTCAGTTAAACATGGGCCATTACTGTAAATTGGAGCTTTCTTTACACATCGCCTGAAACTGTAGGAGGGGCCGAGAATGAATGTGTATAGGACAACCCAGTAGAAAACATGAAACTTCATGTTTCTACTGGATTTCAATACTTTGTGTGGAGGAAGCAGGAGTTTGAATGAGGATTGACCAGCAGTAAATACTCTTGTCATGCAAACAGTGTGGATGTATTAAAAAATCTTCGGTCAAATGTGCAGTTTGAACGTTTAGACCCCTCCTAAAGTATCCATGGCTTTCCATGCGGGAGAACTTCTCATTTTCAGCCCAGTTTTCAACACACCAAGACCCCTACCAGCCATTTATAAATGAACAATATTTGACACAAATGAGTCAAGACACGAGTATTTTATACAAATGGCAGTGTATTATTTTATAATTACAAATGTCAGATATGTTACAACAACCAGTGATACAACTTGTACAAGAATTAACAATGACTGCAGTGGTTGAACAAAATGACTGTACATCTACTAAAAAAAGAGAAAAAAATCAAGAAGTCCAGTGCCCCGTCTAAATACAAACAAACGCATCTGTCATCCCTTGCTTCCTTTAAAAAGAAAATTATCTGACATCCAGGCAGAGCTGTGTCAAACCCTAGAGAAGCTTCTGGCATTTAGCTATAGTTTGGAAGCTAAACTCAAATGACGTAAAAACGTGGGGCTTTTGCGTCTCTCAATGTTGCTGCTGAGTCTGATTCCATTTTTATTGGAATCAGACTCTTATCATTGTACTGATGGAAAGCAGGGGATAAGAAATGCTTGTGAAGTATTCAAATAGGGCCAACTCAGCCGGTATTCTTTCCATTTATAAAGCTGTCTTAAGATACCAGTGAGATATGTTGGCACTAGAAGGTCATCATTTACACATACAAGGAGCCTGAAGTATTACAAACCAATACATGCTTGAGTAATAAAACATATGTATTATATGTATTAAAACAGGCATTACAATGCACTTAGTGCTGACATTCAAAAACCGTTGAGCTATTATGAATTCCTTTATGTGTGGGAATTTATTTCTGTATGGACTGAATGATAAATAGACTAAAAAGGTAGGATGTCAAAACTTAAGTTTGTAATTGGCACGCACAATACGGTAAAGGCTGTCAGTCTATCTTAAGTTTATTTTCACTAAAACAAGTAGGATTTACTCAATTTAGCTTTTGGTATCACTGGCAAAATAAAGTTAAAGACACTTCCTTTAGTCATTGTTGAAACACACAATAGTGCAATGAAACTAAACAGAATTTCTCTACTGCAACATGGATGTAGAGAGTAATGTTTAAACAATGACTGAGGCATGATTGGCAAACACAGTTTAGTTTCCCTGTGAGAGTGACTACGTTGGAGTTTAGTTACATGATAGCAATACATCATATACAAGGTTTTTGAGGCTAAAGAGCTATAAGGCTAAAATCTACAGAGGCAAAAGCAACTGCTTCAAAATGTGCCTGAGAGCAACGAAAAAGAACAAAGGCTCAAACTCAAGTGAAGACAGGCAAGCAACAGCTTAATGCACGCATTCAATTTCTGACTTTTGACAAGGAAATGTGCAACTAGGGACAACATTTCTAGAAAATAACAAATTCTTTAAATTTAGTCCACAAGATGGGATATATATGCGTACCATCTGAAATGTGAGCACTCTTTAAAGCCAACTCTGTGACATTCAGGTCCTGTCATAATTTTTAACTATTGTATTTCTGTACTTCAATGCACTACATTGAATGAAAACTGTATTTGCATACAGTCCAATACATACAAACACACACACACACAAACTCACAGGCAACGCTAACAAGTCCAGATTGGGTATTCACAGCATTAAAACAGCTGGTTGGATTTAAACAGCAACTGCCTCAAAAATAAAACTCCACAATGCCAATGATAACAAATGTGAAAATATAAGAACATTTATCCTTTTGTGTGGAAAAACAGAATGTTATTTGTTGGTGACATCTTAACTTAAAGAGAAAAAGGTTCTTCTAAAATAAAATAAAAGTGCACATCGAGTGGGGTTCTGCAATTGGTTCACCACTAATGGTAACTGTCAGGAAAGCGCTCTAACAGATTCCCCGATGTCTATAAATACATTAGCCAATGTCATAAGTCATACCTATGAGTGTAAAACAGGGTTTCGTTGGAATAGTTAAGATTGCAGAAATGTTATACTAATCTAGAACAAACATATTTTATGTAATCAGTTCAAAGTCAAGATTTTGTTGAGTGATATGTCTGTTGGGTTTTATGCTATCTATGATAAACAGACACAGAGGCCGAAGCAGGTTGCATCTCAACTTAGCCTGAAGGTTACTAGCTGCTGAGTCTTGGAAGTTAGTTTCATGCAATTGAAATCAATTTAGATGAAACCCCCGAAAGCTGCAGATCCATGCAGTGTCTTGATTAACATCTCCCTCTTTAGCCCTTTTCACTCATGCAACCCTGGAATTAGAAAAAAAACACAGAAAATTTCAGGGTAACCATAACCAGAAAATCTTATGTCTTTTTAGATGCTTCTTTTCCCCCACAGCAGGAAGTTTTCCTATAGTAGCATGTAAGCCTAAATTATACTTCTGTGTTGAATCTGTGCCATAGCATATGTCATAGCTCTGCATAAGCCTGAAACCTAAGCAGAGGTCTACAAGCTTCCTTTAAAATGTAGCTGCGCATCGACTTGTGATTGGTCCATTGGATAGCACCAGGTGGCTGCCAGTCTCTGAATAATGTCTGCAGGCATGTTATGTGAACTCTGGTGTGAGCTAAATGGCTGCAGACAACAATACCATTAGTCAAACTGCATTTTCTCCTCCATGTTTCTCTCTGTGGCAAAACTAGTGCAGAAAAAAATCCCCATCTTTTGCCTCAGCTGCTTCAAGCAGCTGTACTTCCCATATCCTTCAGTGTCCTCTCTTTAGTTCTTTGAAATAACTGCAGTAATTCAGCTGCTGCTCAATATTTATCTGTTCCAACTTTAACATGATGTAACTGGTTTCAGTTACCGTGGTTTCCACAAACAAGCAGGAAAATTGTCAACATTACTAGAAACTGGCATGAAAACCCCACTGCCAAGAAGCTTTTGGGTGAAGTATATCAGAGCAACACAAACACATAAGTATGTCATGCTGACAGAGGTGTAGGCCACTACACATAGGCCACCATGCGTAGCTACAGCATAGATTTGACTCAGAAGCACTCAGGCTTGAGACAGTGGAGGTGTGGGGGGAGGTAAAAAAAAATAGTCGGGGGCCAGCAGGATTTACAGGGTAAAGTCTGGATAAAAATTGATCTGTTGTATGTTGTATGTACATGCAGCCCATCCATATTAACTCAGAAATTTCCAGGAGTTTTGTGCAAGTGTGAATAGGGCTTCTGTTCTACTTCATTCTGTTCCAGGGCTTCTAATGCTACTTCATGGGTAGCCAATTAAAAGGATTGTTAGGTAAAGGACTCTTTCTGTCTTGCAAGGATAAACTGAACATTTCATTAAAAAGCCTCCAATTAAAGGAAGCAATAAATGATAAGGGATACCAATAAATGACCAAAAACTTTTGGCGTGAGCAAATTTATAATAGACTTTAATTTAACAGCTTTACTCCTGTCAGACATCAGCTGATGGCAGATATTTGGGCTGTTCAGGAATAACAATTACCAAGCCCTCTAAAACAGAAAGAAGCATCTGTAATATTTCTTTTGTATCTTAAAAGATTATTTTTGCACATGCTGGCTAGAAAATCGATAGAAATAAATCCACTTAAACTCTGCAAGAATTGAATTTCTACAGGCATAAAGAGAACTGTTTACCACACATGCACTCAGGGCCAGTGCAATGGGTTCAGAAATCCAAGGGAAGAATGTGGAAAATCATTTCCAAAATGACTTAAATAAAAAAGAAGGGGTAAGATCTTGAAAACATTTTTCAAAGCATAAATTAAGCAATGTCGGAATGAATTTATTTCCCCTATACCTTTTATTTCTGTGAGCGCCATTTAGATCCACCTGAGCTATAAGGAGTTTGGAGGCAAAAGGTTAGTTTGGAACCGGGTGGATCCAATTATTAACATTAACATATAATGTTGACAAAATTAATGAAAAAAACAAATGGCACAGATAAAACAAAAAAGGCCGTATGCTACATTGACAAACTAAAAAAAACATATGGTTCTGTGCTTCTTAAAAAAACCCAAGATACAATTCCAAATTCATTCAGAGAAAATAAAATAAAATAAAATAAAAATGTAATGTATGCATTCAAGTGGTACTTTATGGCTTTTTGTACAATACAACCTTTAGTGAAAATATACATCTAGACATAAATTCAAGTACAAATGTACAAAATCTTTAAACTCATACTTTTTTCTTTAATTATAATACACTTTAAATACAGCTCATAAATACAGATCAACATTCACTGAGTTCCTAAGATTCCCGCTTGGTTGGAGTTTGTAGTTAAGTTCAGCGGCAAGGGAGAGATGGAGGCCGGTGAAGGGAGTGGTTTAAAGTCGAGAGGGCTCTTCAGTCTCATCATCACTGTAACTGCTCCTAAAACATACCTGGTAAGAATCAAATGTGAGGATATATCATTACCATCAGCAATTTTCTTTACTACACCATCTCCTATGTGCAATATACAAGATTCACATGGTACCCCTGCTTGCTTTGAATGTCCCATTGATACAAGGCGTAGCATTCAAGCTTGACACCTGCACCCAATAGACACAACTGTGAGTGAAAGGATGGCATCAGCCATGCCACTGAGAGAAGGCCAGAGATGTTTTACATAATAATGGCATTTAGACAAAAAGATGACAACTACTGTGTTCAATTCACTTAAGTGCTACCCTTTCTTTGTAATATAACATTTGGCTCCATTGAAAGACCTGACAATGTTGGTATTCTGGTGTGGTTAAATTACGGTTATCTTGAAGTCTTTCTTCAAAGACTATCTTTATGTTTCATAGTTGAGTAATATGCTTCACTGTTACAGTGTGTCTCAATTCATTATGGTTCAAGTTTTTCACATGGTACATGCACATTTTGAGACATATTTACTGCATATGTGGGGAGGGAGGAAAAATGCAGTGTATAAAAAATGACCAACGTTGTCTGTACAGGGAATTGCCTACATCACGTAATAAAAAAACAAATCTTTCATCAGATTTCCCTATTTCTGCTTCGTCCTCTTCTCCTTTCCTGCTTCTCCTCTACCCCTCACTGACCTTTATTAATAAGAAAGTTTTTAAAACATATTTTATCCTCTATATGCAAATACATGAGAATTGCAGAAAAACAACTAGCCTCTTAAATTGATTCAGTTCACTTTTAATCTGACTATAAATTCAAACCTCATCAATCAAGTTAAACCTAAATTAAAAACAAGGGATACTGTTTGCTAATTCTTAGTGGCAATTCTTCACAAATTGCTATCATCATTGTTGACGAAATAGCCATATCCTACAAAATGGAATATAAGTTTATGGCCATAACAGCCTCTGTCTTCCATTTACTGTTTCGTTATTGTTTTTTGGTCCCTCTTTCTGCTTCCCCCTCTAACCCTTGCCAACCCCAGTGTGGCTTTGGCAAATGGTTGCCAACATGAGTTTGGTTCGGCTTGAGGTCCTTGCTAGTTAAAGGGAATGGTTTTCCTTGCCACTCAAAGGATGCTAAATATTGCTTGTGCTAAGGTCATGGTGAGCGTTGGTTCTATACAACAATATGTCAGAGAGTATGGCTAGACCTGCCCTCTGTGAGAAGCATTATGAGATAACTTTGGTTATGAATTGGTACTACACAAATAAACACTGATTAATTGATTAATTGATTGACTGATTGCTGACAGACATTTAACTTCTTGCTCATCTAATCTGGGGGGTCCGTATGCTAAAGATTTCTATTTAGAAATATTTAAATGTGATTGAAAATAGAATTTAAAAAAATGACAAAATTCGGGTAGGAATGATCCTCTGTGTGCCCTGAAACAGTTCAATCAAGCAATCAGTCTTTTTTTGAATTTTGCCAATTCACAACCAAAGTTATCTCAAGATGCTTTACACAGCTTCAAAGTCAAATTTAAGAAAGTTCAGACAAGTACATAACAGGTGAAAGATGGTTAAAATAAGCTAGTTTAATAAGTTAGTTTAGTGGCATTGCAACCAATATGATGTGAGGACCAATTTACCTTGAGAAACATTTTGTTGTATACTGTATCTCAAAAGCAAAGCTTAATACCAAAACCAAGAAAAGTTGCCCAACGTTAGACAAAAGTATGAGTTAAGAAAATAGAAAATAATAAAGGTTATGCAAAGAAATAGTTTTTAACAATGCTGAAAAAAGTGCAAAGTGAGAGGCCTTATCCTATTCAGGGTTTTAACACACTGACTTTGGACAAGGCCTGGAAAGCTGAAGAAAGGAAAGAAGGAAAAGAGGAAGTACCTTAGCCCCCACCCCCTCGGACAGTTGGCGGAGCGCTAGCACTTGCCTCTCTTCTAAACAGACGGTAGAAGAAGCCTCTCTTTGGTGGAGGATTGGGCCGATTCACATCCAGGTCTGAGCAAAGTGTCCCATCAGTCTCATAGACGTTAATTTCTTTGAAGCACTCCATCTCAATCATCTACAGAAGATGAACATGTCATGATAACTTTCTTTTATTCCTCTTTTACTTAGAAAGAATGGCATTTTAAATGCATTGTGCATGCATTCATTTGTCACCCATGCTGCATTGCATTGCAAATGTTTGCTTTAGGACTGGAAGATGACATCATCTTTGATATATGAGTCTGCAGTACCTCATTTTGCCACGGGATGGAGACACTGCCCGTGACAAACTTGTGGTAGAAGTCGTCGTCTGTGGGGTCAAGGTTCACACCTTTGACAGTGGAGAACTGTTCAATGTCCAGGACATCTTTACAGTACACAGCTCGAGGCTAAGAAAGAGAGACACAGGAATGAGACAACTGTGAACCCAAAGTCAATTTTTTTTGGAGATCATGGAAATCTTAAGAAAAAAAAGAAAAGAAAAGAAGACAAGACAAGACAAGACAAGACAAGACAAGACAAGACAAGGCAAGACAAGGTAAGACAAGGTAAGGTAAGGTAAGGTAAGGTAAGGTAAGGTAAGGTAAGACAAGACAAGACAAGACAAGACAAGACAAGACAAGACATTCCTTCATTAGTCCCACAAGGGGAAATTCCAAATTTACAGCAATAAGCGTAGTGTAAACCACAGGTGTCAAACTCAAGGCCCCGGGGCCAAATCCGACCCATGGAACGATTATATCCGGCCCGCAATATCATATCATATTTGTATTATAACTGGCCCACCAGTATGAGGTCTGCAGATTTCCTCCAGTATAAAAATGTAAACTTCAACTTCATTATTTAAAATATCCTTGTTAAGCCATAAAAATCTGAAAAAGTAAAGAGAATTCATAAAAACTCAAAATGTGGGGAAAGAAATTAATATGTGTTTTATTTCATATTCTCAATTTTGCATCTCAAGATTACAACTCAAACTTATGATTTGACTTTTCATTTCATACTTTGACCTTTTCAATTCAGAATTTGGACTTTATATGTAACATTTTTATCTTTTAGATTCCCAATTTTATATTTTAAGTCATATTTTAAACCTTTTCAACTCCTTAATTAAATTTTTTAATCCCATATTTTGACTTTTAAAAACATGATTTCATTTTTTTTCTCATATTTTGACATTCTGAATGAATAATTTGTACTTTTTATATCAGATTTAGACCTTTTACACTCCCAATTTTGAATGTAAGTCATAACTTTAACTTTTTAAGTTATCATTTTGAATACTAGCCCATATTTTGACATTTTCAGATCCTAACTTTTGGCTTTTTAATCCCATATTTTCACCTATCAGACTCACAATTTAAAATTTTAAGTCATATTTTGACTTTTAAACTCATGATTTCAAATGTGATCTCATATTTTGACCTTTCAAACTTATGATTTCAACTTTCTCCTGGTGTATTTGCTCTTTAAAAACATTATTTTTCTATTTTTAATATCGTGTTCTGATCTTTCAAACTATCAAATTGGAAATTTTATGTCATATTTTAGCCTTTAAATGTATCATTTTTACTTTTTAAATTTCCAAATGATTTATCATCAGTGCTGTTTTTTTTCATGTTTTATAACTGGTGAAAATGAGGCTGACAGTTTATGGTTAAATGGTGACCCTGTTAGGCCCTTAGGTTAGACCTAAATCCAGAATCTGGCCCCTGCTGTGATTGAGTTTGACACCCCTGGTGTAAACAAAGCACGCAAGAGAGTAAAAAGAGAACTAAATTAGTACAATGAATAATATAAAATAGGAAATATAAATGCAAACATGGCTGGAGTCATTTGGAGCTTTGTTTTCCTTAGCAAGGCCCCAACGATTTGAATAACTCAAAATGAAAATGCATCTCTCTCCTTTACCATCTTCCTCTCAACTATTAATTTGGCCCATTGTTCATCCCTTTCCCTCACTTAGCCTATTTATAATTGTAAAAATATATAGTTTCTCTTGAAATCCTGCATTACTCTGACAAAAATCTGTGAAAAAAGGAAAAAAAACATGTCTGAAGTGGTCTGTATTACACTCATTGTTGCACATATTATTACAGTTTTTAAGTACAATCACCACTATCCAACACTACTTATTACTACAGAATGCATATTTCCCTTTTGTCAACAAATTTGTGATTTTAAGTAGTGATACTGAAATCAAATCCATTTCTTGTAAAATAGCCAGCACTAGCTATAGCGATAACTAGGACTCTTGAGCACTCTCAAATTTTTTTATGTTTTGTTTTGTTTTTGTACAAGACACTCATTAGTTCTGTCTACTGTGTGTGTTTTCTTACATCAGGACTAAAGGGAGGGTCCAAAATATTAGCCTCCAGCCGCTTGAAGTTGATGTTTCTGAAGATTGGATGCTGTTTAACCTCTATGGCTCCTCGACCCTGACAACCAAGTCGCTCCTTGGGGTCCTTTGCCAAAAGCTTACACACAGGAGACGGAAAAACAAAAGAAAAGGAATTCACTTTAGATAAATGTCTGACCTAAACCAGCTGAAACAGACAAATCACTACTAAATATATTTAATACTTCCAATAAATAAGTCATCTATTTAACCACACATATGCCATAATAAATCAAACACATAAGCAACTGGGTTCCTGTAACAGGAAATGACAGATGATAAAAGATAGATAAGATAGATAACAACCTACATTTTGTGTACACAAAGCAAATACTTGAAGATAAGTTGTATGTCAACTGTGATGGGTATGCACATGACTGACAGAGTGAGTAACCCATAATAGCCCCCCATCCCTCATGATGTGATGTCACATCACGTCATGTCACCCCACCCCCCACCCCCATCCCCCAACTGCTCAGGGGCAAAGCATAAAAAGAAAAGTAAAATTAAAAAAAATAGTTTTTAACATTGTTGTTTCTTAATATCACTACAATTTCTGTGTTTTGTGATCATATATTTGTGTTTGTGTTTGCCAAGTGGATGGTACAAAATAAAAGATGGTGCACTATTAATGTGAAGCTTCTCAAATTACCAATAGCATTAACTATATTAATATGGAGTTAATCATGTACTATATAAAGAGAAAAACTTGAAGTTTCATGCCTTCCTAAATCCATTTATCAAGTGGTTTAACAGCATTTTTTTTTGATATTCATCTAACTTTACATGATCCTATCCTCATTTACCACAAGTCTTAATAAACTTCATTCATATGCTCTGAAACCTTTGTCATTTTCCTCCTGCTTAAGCCTAATTCTATTCAGAAAGCTGACAGCTTCTTTGCCTCACTCTCACCTGTCTGCAGATGTGTTTGGCCTCTTCTGAGAATTTGTCAGAGTACTCCTCCTGGTCTTCGCGCACCCTTCTATCAACTTCCTCCCGCTTGACACGCTCTTTGCGCTTGCGGAATGGGGACTGCCCCTGTATCATTTCAAAGATAAGGCAGCCCAGTCCCCACCAGTCTGGGCTAAAGGTGTAGCTCTCGTTCTGGATCACCTCAGGAGCTGAGGCAGGGGATTAGAAACGAGGAAAAAGAGATCAACAGTTGGGTTTAAAATCTGAATCAAGTGACACCAAGGCAATTCAAGTATGAAAGAAGAGTAAGGAAGATGAAATTCTGTAAAACGATGGTTAAAAATTAGTAAGTGTTTAATTACTTCAGTAAAGAAGGATTTAAGACATCAGCCATATTGATAAAAAAAAAGTTGATCTGAAAGAGGCCTAAACTTTACCCATGTATCCAACAGTGCCCACTCTCCCTCGTATCGTTTCTCCGTCTGGAATTTGAACAGCAAGGCCCAGGTCTGAGATTCGAATATGTCCTAAACAGAAATCACAGATTGATGAGATCACACTCTACATAATAGTACATATTGACTAAAAGATGATTTTTTTAGTGACAAGCAGTGAAATTAAATTCCCAGAAAATTTTGAAGTCCAAATTAAAAATGAATGCAAAGCCATATTTCTGTAAAAATAATCTTTAGAGGTAAAAGAGGTTTAAAAAAAAAACTACAGAGGAGATAGTTTTAGATACAACCATATTACACAGAATAGATTAGATTGAAGTGCAGTATGACTTGATGAAATTGTAATGCAAAAATTTCAGCGGACAAATAAGTAGTTAACATTGTAACCAAATCAAAAGAACTGTTAACAATGAAAGAGGAAAACCATGTTGATCATACCACGGTCATCCAGAAGGATGTTTTCAGGTTTCAAATCCCTGTAAGAAAAAAAAAAAAATAAAGGTATAGCATTCTGTCAACTTTGGTCTTCATTTCATTTCAAAACACATTTACATGTTAGTACAAGGATTTAACAATACGACACTTAAATGATCTAACAAACTTGTCACAGTTAGTTTACTATATTTAAATTCAAAGGCCACTTTATTGGTTGATAACAAACTGAAATTCACAATAAAAAAATAAAAAATATATATTTTTAAACTGACAAACTATAGTCCCAACATTACACAAAACTCTGCCAGAACTACACCGCTTTCCACATTATTACGCAAGTGACATTTTTACTTAAATCAAAAGCTATTTCAATCAAAAACATCTTAACAGGCAAAGTTACATGTTTACATTGAAGACATCTGTGACTGATTCAGAGTACAGATAAAGGCATAATGAGGAAGGTTTCTGACGGACAAGTACATCGGATTAACAGAGCAGCTGCTAAAATGTCATTGCAAAGCAGCAAACAGGTATTTGAAGCTGCTGGTGCCTCTGGAATCCCACCAACCTCAAGGTGTAGGTTCCTCAGGTTCAGTAGGTTCAGTAAATATAACCTCCTAATGCTGCAAATTCAATGAATGACCATTTCCAGTTCTTTACAACCTATAAAATCTTTTAAAACTCTGTTTTGCATAATAATGTGGAACAGTGCATTTTGAGGTTTTTATTTTCTAAAAATAATGGTTACTAGGGCTGGGACGATTCACTTTTCTCCCGATTCAATTTTTTACGATTTTTTTAGGTGCCGATTCGATTTAAATTGCGATTCTACGATATTGCCGATTTTTGCAATCTTTAGTTAGCTTTTTAAACACTAGTGAAAAAAATGAATGATAATGATGCCTACAGACTATATCAGGAAAAATACACATCACATGTGTATAACGATACATCACAAAATATGTCTAACTAGAGAATACAAAATAGTTATAAAATGGTCAAGTGCAGGATTTCTCAGTTTATTCACAACAATTTAGTATCAATTTCACAGAATTTGACACAGACTGAGCTAAATACTGAATATGAAGTGCATAAAGTCTATACATGTGTGTAGTATATATGTATAACTTATTATGTAATTTTAGGCTAATATCGAATTTGACAATGTAGAATTAAGCTATTTAAAAAATATATAGTCCTGCATCATCTCGCATTTTACCTATCTTTGTTCAATCTGAAGATGAGGATTTTCCCCATTTGTTGCACTGAATTAAAATGCTACCGTGATATTTTTTTTAAGAAAAGGGGAGTAAATTATTATAGAGTGAATGTACTCCAATCCTTTATATTTTATATTTTATCAGTTTTTTATGTCATTTCATAATGTGTTTGCGGAGGGAGATTATGGGAGACGAGCTGATCGTCACGTCCAGCTTTAAGACTGATGGACTGTGTTTTGCGGAGGGCATGACGTGACAGGCCAGTATTTCTTTCTTGTGTTACCGAAGCCGTCATTCTTAACGATACTACACTGGACAGGTCCTTACAAATAATACGACTGTGATTATGGTTGCATGAGTAGAGACCAGCGGTAGCTTCAACGGGCTTGTTTGTTGACGTTAGCTGTTAGCTGTAGCGCTAACGCGATGATGCCTAACCAGTAGATTCGTTGTGTTGTCTCAGTATTTTACTCTAGCGTGGCATATCTTGCAAACGACTGTCTAACTCCTGTCTAAGTTTGTGCTGTCTTTAATGTTTTGGAAGCCAAAATAAGTCTACACATCCACTATGAATGCGGCAGAAGTCGCTCTGCTGGGTAGGTACAAGCAACCGGCTCACGCAGACCGGAAGTCTCGTGTGATCTTGTTGTCTCAAGAGAGAAGAGGCAAGAGTCAACTGCCAGCTAGCGATGCCTGCCGCCAACTAGCGGCCAGGGGGTGAAATTACACCACAAACTACCGCACCAACAAAGTGAATAATTAGCTAATTAATTAAATATCGATACTGCATTTTAAAATATCGATACAATATCACGCCAGGAAGTATCGCGATATTTCAGTGTATCGATTTTTTGTCCCACCCCTAATGGTTATCAGTATGAAGTTTGTTCAAAAGTATTTGAACTATGCTCTAACGACTGTTGACTTGACAAATATTCTGACTGTCATCTGCATTAATATTTAGGAAAATACGAGAAAATGTCATTTGAATAATAATGTGGAAAGAGGTGTAGTATATTATTTGCAGTAAGACATACAGTTTGTGTATAGTTTGTTTCATTCTTCTTGTATTGGTAAGGGAAACCCCTTAACAAAAGAAACTAAGTTATCTTGACTTTTCCTCTTTGTATGGGTAGTGTTTGCCTTTTAAGATTCAGATCTGATGAGGAAATGTAGATTCAGACTCTACATATCCTATCATTTAATAGCAAAGTTTCTGTAATTGGTCTCTCCCTTCCTAGTATAAGCTCACTTTCAAAGGCCCCATCCCCTGTTTGTTTTATTTTTTATCTCAAAAAGGTATAATGTTAAGCCTAGATAATGAAACCCAGTTCTGATCTGGGCAACTTTCTTTAACACAATCCAAATAAGAACCCTTCAGAGCCACTGAAGTTGTCAAACAGCCATTCTTAAAGGCTAATATAGCTCTGAATGAAAAATTCAGTGCACATTAAACAAAGCAGAGCCCAAAGGCTCACATCGGCCTGATCCATCAATGGATGAGAAACTAAATTAATGCATAAGTTTTGTGAATATGAAGCCTTAGAACAGTTCATTCTCATCTGTAACTAGTTATTAATCTACTTCTTGTGTCAGGTAACCTGTGAAAACATCGCTCTGTGGTTGTTGAACGGGCTTGTAAAACTTCAGGCTACAGACTATTTTAAAACGAGATCAGTGCACCCCAGATTTCTGACTTAATCTAGCTTGATTTTAACACCAGCTGAACTTTTACTTTATTTTTATTGTGGTGAATTCTCACAGTACAGCTCTAAACTTTCATATTTTGTCATATAAATTGTTCTAGACTAGATATATTCATATATTCATATATTAACGTAGTGTTACGACTCAAACAGCGTCTGTACATGTTTTCCATCAGATGAGAATCTTTACTGACAGTGGTTAAGTTAATTGAAATGTAGTTATTTTTTAAAAAAGCACTTTCAGCTGAAATAAAGCTGTTTACTGCTTATTCCCGACTAATTTCTGTCACTCATCCTTTCTATAACTCTGTGGCTGGAACAGCAGACTGGCGCTGTCTGTGACTTCACATGCATGCTTTTACAGCCCTGCCCACCCAAGTAAGAGCACAGGTGTCTGTGGAAACGTGAACTATTTTGGGGTTTAGCGTACCAAACCGAACTGAATCAAACCGGACCCCCTGATGGAAACACGGCTTTAGTTGTTAACTTGGTAGGCTTTTCTTTAAGATTCAGGCCATTGAGTCAGTTTCAAGCTATTTCACGTATAATCTCTCTGAATTTGCTTCTGGTGCTGTAAACCTAATGATATTAGTTATTCCAGACAGAACACATTGTAAAAATCAAAAAATCATCTTAAATTTTGAAGAACAGAATGGACCACCTATACTATTGATCATACAAGCCAGTAAATTCTAAAATCTTTTTTCCCCATGAACACCTGCACAAAACTAATTTTGATCCCCCATTGACCTAACCTGTAGACTATCCTCTCACGGTGCAGGTCCTCAAGGCCACAGCAGATTTCAGCAGCATAGAAGATGGCCCTCTGCTCATCAAATCCCGAATTGCCCATGTTATAGATGTGAAACTTAAGGTCACCGCCATTCATTATGGTCAACACCAGGCACAGCGCATCCTTGGTCTCATAGGCATAAGCTAGACTAACCTGAAGAGGGAGGAAAATTTGGGAAACAAGGGGGTGAGGGACAAGTTCAAAAGAGGGAGGGGGAAGAGAAAGGGGAGCAGTAGTAAGAGACAAGGTAGCAAGATGAGCATGATTTATTTGGTTTAATTCCCCAAATTATCATCAGTTAAACCACATGGAATGTCTGGAATGTATATAAAGAGAAACAAAGATGCATCACAGATAGGGAAAACCAGAAGTTTCTTTTCCCCTTTGTGCTTCACCGCTTGCCATCCCCAACAATCACATCATCTATCTTTACACTAGTGTTGTGTTCAAGCTGTTCTGTAATGCATACAGCTCTCTTAAAAAGACTTCCAGTGTTTTCCACAAAGCACTATAGTAAGGCAGCCACATTAACAAAATGCATCCTCATGGCTTGAGCATGTCTGCCCCTAACTAAGACAGTGCCCTTAAAAAAATGTTTTTTTTGCACAAACCCTAGCCCAAAATCATATATGTTTAATGAAATATGAATGTCAGATCCGTTGACATGTGATCTGGGTCAGGCAAAGCCCACTTCTCAGTCCTGCCTCCTACTAGTGAGCATGCATGCTTGCATGCTTCTGTAGGTGAGAGCAGGAGAAAAGATGTCAAAAGAAAAAACAATTCTATCATGTCTAATGTTTCTTTCTCAGTTGGAAGTTTAAAACTAAAGTAACTTATCTAAAAATGGCTTTTAATAAGAGAATGCATGTTCTCTTTGAGATGGTAGAGCTATTGTTTAATTAGCCCACTATGTGCTTCTATTGTGTAATTGCATTACAAGTGCTCCATTCAGACAGACGGACAGCTGCAGATTATGAACAGAGAGATAGAAAGAGAAATCAGTGGATGATAAAAGAAAAAGAAGAAAGAAAGCAAGAGGAATACACAGCTGATTAGAGGTTGGATAAACAGTCAATCTGTAGGCTATCTAAATTATTGAGTGATCCGAAGTCCTTCCCTTCATAAGCCCCACAAAATCTTGATATCTAAGCATACCGTGGGGTTAGCTAGATCAGATGAATTAAGAGTACATGGAAGATACATAGGGATAGGGAGAGAGAGAGAGAAAGTTGATAAACACATTTTAACTCATTTTTACATAAAAATGCTGAACAGTTTCAAAAAGATTTTCCAGATTCGTATCTATTTTATAGGAAACGTCAACCTATTATTACCATTATTTTTCACTGGTATATGGTTTTCATTGTTGGCTGTTACTTACTTTCATTCACTGTGTTGAGGTAGGAAAAGGAAAGCCTATACATAAAATTGAATCATGTGTTATCAGTTTTGGCCAATCAACCAAAAGAAATGTAGGCTTTCTGAAGACTTACAACAGGGGAGGAATAGTTAGGGAGTCCCACCAACTGGAGACAAGGTGACACTGCACTGTGTCTCACACGCATAACACACCCACACACTGTATATGTGGATGAGTTATAAGTTAAACATACACTAAGACAGCAGTATGTCTGAAATAATAGTGTGATGCACTCATCAAAAATGGTAGAGAAGAAAGGCGAGAAAGAGAAAAATGAGGGGTATAAGAGAGCACTTGACTCTTCTCCTTACTACTGCTGTTTGGTCAGAGTTGCTAGGCAACAGAGCTGCTCTCATAGGTAGAGAGGCACATGAAGAGTCATCAGTTCTGCCTGCAGCACAGACTACCCCCGACACACACACACACACACACACACACACACACACCCCCACACACACATACACACACACACCCGACCCATCATGTGTCAATCCCAGGTGACAGAAACTGCAGGTCTGTGGTTCTGAAACAAGCAACTCCAGCCTCCAGCCTCTGTGTGTGTTTGTGTGTGTGTGTGTGCATGCGTATGTATGCGAGTTTGAACACCCACAGATATCATTACACATGCTTTGTTTTTTTGGGAAACAAAACACACATCCAGAGCTAGCTTTTGTTTCACACTTTAACACCTCAGCTTTTTCTGTGTGCACTCTTAGGTGAAATAAAAGTATCGGCCCTCAAAACTACTTTTCCAGTTGCACTGGATTTCAACATGCACAGTCAAGCAGTATTTAAATGCAGACATTTTCATTATAATATAAAACTAGTGAGAATAGCAGAATAATCAAAACAGAATAAAGACAAAACCATGAACATGTACAGTATGTGACATTTTCAGAATGGGAGCACAGAAAATTCTTTGCTTTTAATCTTTTATCTCTTTTTTTCATCAGTTGAAAGTTTGATTTGAAGTAGTGTTTTAATGTCATTTTGTTCTTTAAGGTGAATTTCACACTGGCATTAAAAACAAAAATAAAGGTTACACATTAAAGCAGTGTTGAGTGTAACACATGACAAAGTGGTCCATTAGCGTAGTAAGATTACTTTTTTGATGTAATGAGTACCCTAAATAGGTTAGGTTAATTGGTGACTCTAAATTGGCCTAGGTGTGAATCTGAGTGTTCCCGGTTGTCTGTCTCCACAAGTAAGCCCTGTGATTGACTGGTGACCAGTTCAGGGTGTACCCTGCCTCTCGCCCAATGACAGCTGGGAAAGGCTCCAGCTCCCCAGGGACCCCCAGCAGGATAAGTGGTGGAGAAAATGGATAGATGGATGGATGGATGGAGTGCCCAAATGAACACATTAGCTTTACAGTTCCAGCTATTCATTATATAGTAACTTTTTTCATATAAAGATTCCATTTGTGAGAAAAAGGTATACTATCCTTTCCTTTTTATGTTGCACAAAAAAGGAAAAAGAAAATCCCAGATAAATTCATATGGTTACTCTTTGACTTATTTTTCTGTCAGTGGCTGCATGCCAGCAGAAGGTAAATATACAGCTGTTTGCTGTCTGCATGTGCTGCTAGCTAATTCAATTGCAAGATGGCAGAGGGGAAAGCCTTTAACTGGACGAAAAAGACAAGAGTAATATCATGGCGAAACGTCAGTTTAAAAGCCTGTGTTGTATCGTGATCACTGACACAGCCTGTCACATACTGTTTTCCTCCTTTCAGTTTATAGTCGAACTGTTAGCACAATAAAAGCTATAAGGTTAAATCATGACCGTTGTTCCTGTTATTAGGATGCAGAGTGATCTAACTTATTACTTTTCTCAGTTTGAAGCAAAGTTCCTGAGTTACTTATGAGTTACTTTTAAATGGTAGTAATCTTGAAATGTTACTTTTAGAGGAATGCTACACAAGACGGTATTTAAGGTTATTTAGACAGCTATTTCTGATGTTTAATATATGACCACAGACATCCCTGGTATTTCCACTCTACATCAACTTCCTGTAAACTTCAGTCGTACTTTTTAAAGGTCTGTCAACCATAAATTCAGTTAAGTAATTTGGCAGCACAAAAGAAATGAAAAAAAGGAAATGAAAAGTATACAGTCTGGCATTACAGCTTTAAATAAAAACTTACTATCTCTCTGAGACTCCATCTATCTATCTACATACCATATAGTCAAAGTAACTAAGAGTCTCCAGTTTAATTGTTTTAAAAAAATAATATTTGAATATTTACACACTTTGTTAAATATTAAGGCCAAATCTAAAATTTCACAGTTCATCCAATACTTTATAAAATGCTTGGTGTAGATTTTTGCTTGCTGGATGTAGGGAGGATTATAGGTAAGACACCCATCACTGCATTTAGGCATGAGCAAAAGGACAGCTAAAATCAGACAGAATCAGTGATCAAAGCAGGTGTGAAGGTGTTTGATTTACACACAGTCTATGAACCTAACCTTTCTGACAGCACACAAACATTTGATTGGATTTCTATAAATTCATATCAAAGCATTTGGACTATATCAAACATAATAAAAATCATATGGCAGCCAAAGAACAAATTCAAGAACACATTCACAGATTATGATTGGATGAAATCTATTTCACATGTTTGATATGGCAAAATAGCAGAGGTTTTACCTAAATGAATTCAGATTTGGCTCTGATTGCTGATGGATAGCTGAGTTGCCAATAGCAAAGATAACAAGGTTACTACCCAACTTGTTTCCATTTAGTCTGTCCATACTATTAACTTCTTTCCACTGTCACTCAAAAGCTTGTCAACCTGGTGAAGCCATCATGAAACGAGCACATCTCAGGTCATAGCAACTTTCCTAAACAGCTGATCAACAGCCTTCAAAAACACACACTTTTGAAATCATTTGTAAGATTGAGAAGCTTTGACAAAAAATGCTCATACATACAGTACACATGCACTCTTACACATGCATACGTACAGACAAAACAGGTAAAATTTCTTTGAAAGGTTGAATAAGAAAAGGGTAGTACTTACTACAAAACTACTGTTAACTTTTTCTAAAATGCGTTTTTCGTTTAGTGCCATTGCTTCACCTTTTCTTTTCTTCACTCGTTTCTTTTCCAGCTTTTTACAGGCGTACATCTTACCGGTGGCACGTACTTGGCAGGCACAAACCTAGGAAGGAGAACCAAGAAAACATGATCACAGGCAAGCACATTAAAAACATAATTAAATTGTATAACTATTTGAATAAATTGTGTCAACTCACAGATATCTACACTCATCAACTTTTTAATGGGGACATGAAATCTTTGCATTGACTTCAAATGTCTATTTATTTGAATTTTCACTACTAACCTGAATACGTCATTGATATACACATACTGCATTTATCTATTACTCAACTTTCTTCTTCATTCCAGTGACACTCACCTCACCAAATCCACCTTTTCCTAGTACTCTATAATGTCTGAAGGTATTTTTGGTTACTGGTTGCCTGCAGGGATTGAAGATGTCAGAGAAAAAGAAAAAAAGAGAAAAAAGACAGACAGGAATCACTAAATAGCTTATACTTCATGCAATTTCCTAAGACTGCAATGTTGCAAAAACAGCAATACTGTAATATGTTATGAATCCAGTCGGATGACTGCTTTTCCATCCTGCCTCAGTTACACAATAACCAAATCATCAATTACGCACACAGATTGGTAGAACTCTCTACTACAATTTTGTACAGACTCAACAGTTTGTCTGGCCATTTCTTCTTTTTTGTTTTGGTAGAAGCATTTATTTGGTTGTTTCTTAACTAAAAATATCATTAATATCCTTATTGTATTAATACATGAAATACTTAACTGTCTTAAGCATGTGTTGAGAGTTTAAAAGACATAATTTGATGTTTAAATCAGACAAAGAAGTGGAATAAATTATGTAACCTTATAAAGTCAATCTGTAGAGGGTCAAGATATTTTCATATAAAAAATTAGTGGTTTACATTTCTCTTTACCAAGTGTTAACATAATGTGCAGTGTCTACCCACCTCTCCAACCATTTCCACTGCAGGAAGCGAGAGAAGTACATGGACTCCTGGTAGGAGGTAAATGGAGTTCCGCTCAGATAATCACGAACTATCCTGTAAAGAGGTAGGGAAAAATAGAAGGAGGGAGTAAGAAAGAGGGTTGCTGATCATTTAATACTAAAGAAATGAGGATAACAGTTTACGTCCCAAGAAATAAAGAACAAGTTTCCAAATCATACAGAAAGACAAACAAATATCTAGCTTGCACTTTCCAAAAAGGTCTTTTAATCTTCAGAAAAACTAAAAACACACATCTTCTTTAACTGAGATGCTCTATGTGTGCTCTGTGTATATTTATGTCCCGTGTGCATGTCTGTTTAGGCATTGCCAGCTGTGTTATGGTTCAAAGCAGCTCTAAGTGGAAAGATGGGGAAAAAATGAGTACAAGTACTCCACCTTGAAAGTTTTGAAACGCCTTTGAACAGAAACATTTCCTACCAACTTCAACAGGAAACAGGGAACACGAGGGAAACTGCTGTGCAGTAAGCTGACCGGAAAAATTCAATCTCACCTCACCACACATGTGAATGCTAATATGAGTCTTCTAAATACATTTGATAACATCATATACACTAAATGGACAAAAGTATTTGATCTCACCTGTTGATTATTGAATTCAGGTGTTTCAATCAGACCCATTGCCACAGGTGTATAAAATCAAGCACCTAGCCATGTAGTCTCCATTTGCAATCATTTGTGATACAAAATAGATCATTCTGAAGAGCTCAGTGACTTAGGGAGTGGTATTGTAATAGGATGTCACCTTTGCAATAAAACTTGTCAGCCTTGTTGGTTATTTCATAGTCCATTGAAAGTGATATTATTAGAGAGTGAAAGTGTTTAGGAACAACAGAAAAATATCGCATGAAGCAGAGGATCATGTAAAATCAGAGCAAATAGGTTTGGGGCACAGGTAGCCTACTGGTTTAAAGCCCAGTGTACCCAGTCAACAACTGCTAAGGTGGTTGGCTAAATCTAAGGTGCGTAAAAGTCATCAACGCTTGGCTGATCCAAGACCTCCCACTGGCACTAATGTAAGCACAAAAACTGTGGCAAGAGCTTCATGGAATGGGTTTCCATGGCTGAGCAGCTGCCTGCAAGCCTCACATACCAAGTCCACTGCCAAGTTTCAGATGGAGTGGTGTAAAGCACACCAACACTGGACTATGTAGCAGTGAAAACTTTTTTATTTTTATTTAACTTCTATTTAACCTGGTTAGTGCCATTAAGATCAAAGATCTCTTTTTCGAGGGAGACCTGACCAAGAATGGCAGCAATACAGTTTCAAATATCAAACGCACTGAAACTCGCACAGTTCACAATAAACAATAGGCCCAGCAATAATAAAACACCAGCTAAAATGGTGGCATAAATAAAGTTCAGTTTCAAGAGTTGTCACAAAAGATTTTAAAATATTCAAAGACACCAGGTTTTGCAGTTTAAAATCCACTCTGCAGATTATTCCAAGCAAATGGTGCAGAAAACCTAAGAGCCAAACTCAGTTCGGATTTTGGGAACAACAAATTGCACAAAGTCAAACGAATGCAGGTTGTGTGATCCATCCTTCAAGATCAAAAGAGAGGAAAGGTAGTCCGGAACTGGTTACTGCTGGCCCTGACTGAAACCCCACCACACGCTCCTGGTTGTAGACAGATAAAATTCAGCTTTTTAATCTTGGATTAGAGATGTACATTTGTTCCTGAGCTGTCTGAAATGCAGCCAGTCAGACTCTTCCCATCTTTCTCACTCTGACCCAGACCAAGATATGCTCATGCATCAGATTAGACATCTCACTGGTAAACCAAGGATTGTTACATCCTTTGATTCTACATTTATGAAAAGGGGCTTGTCTATTTACAATTTTAATGAAGGATTCAAGGAAATAATTTCAGGCAAGTTTGACATAATCAAAAAGTGTGATTCTACCCCACTTAAAGTGATACATGTGTAAGAAAGCCTGTTCAACAAACCTTTTCATGTTTATTTTTCAATAAAACAAGGCATACCTTTAAATATCCTTGTGTCATGCACAACAGCTACAACACAGTGATCAGTGATATCATTAGGAAAGACACCAGGGGAAACACATTTACAAGGCATGTTTGTTAGAGCTAAATCAATGAGTGCTGGTTTATTTAAAGAATTTAAGTTTGGACTTGTCTCAGTGAATTAATTAGCTGTGTGAGGTTTAAGGTGTCACACTGTGCCTAAATGCATCAGAAGCTGGTGAAAGCCAGTCACAGTTAAGGTCACCAACCAACACAAGCTTTTGCAGTTCAGTCAAGAGATTCACAAGAGTGGCCAGAGAATTACGGTATTAAAATAAATTAGTAATTAAGTCAGAGATGTGCCAATACATTTCACTCTTTGTTTTAAAACATGTTTTATGACACAAATATAAAGCTCTCTGGTGACAGAAGGGGTAATTTTAGTTCACATCCTTATCATTTCCTGATCATACATCAACGTAAGTCACTTTAATGAGCAGGACTCTTCGACATGACCCTGCCAGGCTTTCTTTGTCTCTTATTTCACTGCTTTTACAATAGTTTTCTCTGTGTTGATGTAGTTGTACAACACAGAGATGTTTTAAACCAAGTCAGGTTCATAATAAGAAAACAATGTGCATAACCAACAGTTACATGTGCATAGCAAATTGTGATGAAGGCAAAGCTTTAAAGAGTTTAACTGATCTTCTGTACCATAGCTGAGATAATGCTTACACTAGTGTGATGAATGTTTCTTTTTCATGCTAACAACAGTGAAGAGTATAAGGAAAGCTGTTTTTCATTGCAAGCAGCTCTGGGTTGACTGATCCAGGCAGTACGCTTGAAAGATGAGCATTTCCACACTCTGCTGTGTAAAATAAAACTGAATTACAACATCATTAGACCAAACTGCTGTGAACTGGAGATGAATGTCAACAGATTCTTCACAATAGCAGCTCAGATCCTACCTGGTCTATCAATATCCTCGGTGTCCCTGAGCTCACACTGGCTCTAAATGCATGTACAAAAAGTTTAATTCAAACTATTGAAAGCACTGTTACACATGTTTCCATATTTAATACAACACCATGTTATGACTCAAGTGTACTCAGGGTACACTATTTTTTCCATACTAATATCTGTTACATATCTGTAACCTAACCATAGCCTCAATGACTACATTTCTCCGCTCAGTTTCATATCCATGTCTACTGTTCAGGCCAATTATGTTCATTTATTCTAAAAAGACAAAACTGCTAACTTCTAGAAAAGGGCTTCTAAAAGGAAGGAGCCTAGCTTGGAGGCCAGCCTCAGACAGACACCACTGGGAGCAGAAATAAACACAGCTATAATATGGCTTTTGTTACATGGAAGGAGCCCAGGAGGCAGAGGAAAGGTAAAGAAGAGCAAAATCAAAACATTGACCTTTGTCAAAACTAGCTATACACACAAAAAACATGACCCTTGTTTTAATGCCATGCTTTTGTCTTGTTATGTTATAACTCCATGTTCTACTGCAGCAGAGGTAGCCAGTAAATTTCTTTAATTACGTATGTGTGGCTATGCCAGAAGTCACATTTCACTACAGCACCGTGGCTCCTTTTCCAAAAGCTTTCATTATGACAAAAAAAAGAAAGATCGTTAAGTCAGAATTGCACATTAGAGTAATGTAATCACAAAAATGCCAGCTCCACAACATAATATAAGTAGCTATTATAGCGGAAAGATGACTAAAATAAAACAGGAGAACAGCATTCTGCTGCTACAACTCTTCTGTAACACAAACACGTGCCCTTGTAATTGTGTGTGTGTACTCTGTTGTTCTTTCCATCTCTTATTCATTTCTTCTCAGATTTCCTGATTCCTAGGTTTAATTCTTTTTTCATGACACTATATGTTTTCTAACTTAATCCTCATGCTGTGCTTCCTATAGATCTCGCACTTCTTTGATGAACTTAAGAAGAAAAAGAAGTCTTACTTTATTAACCCCTGAAGGGAAATTTTCTGTTTACACTCTATTGTTGAACATGCTACACACACATAAACTGAATTACATGCAAATACACATGCACAAACAGGATCCCCATGGACATGCACTAATGGAGAGATATCAGAGTGATGGCCTTGCTGCTTTCATTGAAACCCTGCCAGGAGCTGCTTTTTTATTGGATAACTTAAGATCGTACCATTGTATTGTAGGAAATGACTGATGTGTACTTTTACAACATTGCTACCATAAGTCACTTGGCTAATATAAAAGTTACATGGAGGTGTGAGCATGTGTTGGAGTGTCTGTGCATTAAGAAGTACATTCAGACTAATAAACCCCAGTCTGTTTGCTTCTCCTGGCTCTCAGTGCAGGAAGAAGGAATACCTGCAGGGGTTTGTTTGTGTGTGTGTTTGTGTGTATATCAGTGTTTTTAAGAGAGTGTGTTTTTGTGTGTGTACATTGAACACTGAGCTGGCTCTTGTTTCATGCCAGCTATCCGGATGCTCTCTTTGCCCAGTGCTTTCATTCCCTCCACCATCCATGTTTTTGCAAGTCTGTGTGTGTGTACACTGTGTGTGTGCACGTGTGTGAACTGTGTTGCAGATGCCAGCTGCCTCATCATCACTAGTGACAGGGTGGACTAGTCCAAACACTAAAAACACACACACACACACACACACACACACACACACACACACACTGTCTGAAGGTCTGACTGAGACACAAAACACAAAATCTTTTATTTATTTCAAAGACTGGCATTGTTATAAAGCTGCAGCTCAGATCATAGTCAGTAAAGTGAAAAAGCTCAAGCATATCAGATGTGTGTAGAAGACAGTAACTTACTTTGTGCAGTCATTGAAGAGTTCCTTGCATGGACTCTGTTCCAGCCTCTCCCGACACCCTGCCACCACATCCTGGGGTATGTCTGGCAGATGGGCTGCCGACTTTGGGGTTGCAGAGAGAGATAGAGGATGACAGTGAGAGTGACACAGGAAAGCAGACAGAGGGACTCAGAAACAGATTGATGATGGTGTAGTATAGCTATAGATTGTCAGGGCTTAGAAAGATTACAAGGTTATCAGTACACTTGGCCTTTTCTGCTTGCAGACCATCCCAAGTCTGCTTAGCTGGGCATGTCAGGTGCCCCCGCCACCTGTTTGGTCAGGTTCAAAGCAAACATTAGAGGGAGCTGTAAGCACTGTCAACTCTTACAAGGTCCAGTAAAAAATAAAAACAACGAATGTACCCTTTATGTATACTTCACTTTTGTTTTTTACTTTTAGGAAAAACATTACTTTGACTCTTATGTACTTTAAACTTTTTTTCCAATTGAACACATTTCACTAAAAGGTACAGTGGATGTTCAGCAGCCATGTCTTTCTCCAATGTTTTCTTGGGGAATCTACTATAGCCACGAATAACCATGTAGTAACAATAATAGCAAAAACACGTTTCTCCTAATGACTTACCAAAGTGACTTAGCACCAGCAGTGGTTGTTTCTCTGTTCACAGTACTAATAATCAGACAAAGGTGAATTTGTGTCCAGGCCCCCTGCAACCGGGGGGGCTGAAGCCTATCCCAGCTGTCACTGGGCAAGAGGTACACCCTGGACTGGTCACCAGCCTGCATCAGGGGTGGGATTTTTTTAAAGTCTAGTAGTTCTTGATATTAGTCATTCTTGATTCTTGAATTTGAGATGAATGGAACTGAAGAGAGGACCATGAACATTAATATTATTCAGACATTTAAAGAGGAACTGGCTGGTGAAATAAAAATATCAGAAAAACCCACAAACTAAAGAGAGAAATGTTATCATTCTGACTTGGTTCAAATTTGAAGTACATAAAGTCGTGTCCCAACTCCTTAAACAAAATGTGATTGTCCAATTACTATGCATACTGATATGAAATGAATCAAGTTGGCAAAATATACCAGTCTACTTTATTGGGTAGGGATGGGAATCGAGAACCGTTCTATTTGGTTCAATCCATTTACATCATTAACATTTAATTTCAGAGATTGCCTTATCAATGCCTTACTTTCACATGTCTTGACAAACACAGTCTTGCAAGAGACAGTCAGCAAAGCAAACAGGAACAGAGAAGTCGGGAAGTAAATGTGGCCTGCAGTCACAAAAACAGGCTAAAGCGATTGAAAGCATGGCTTCATTTTAAAAAAATTACATGAACAGCACAACGTGCAACGTGTCGAGCATTGCTTTCATGCAAGGCATACATCTATTTGCATAAGAACTGTAAATTTTGTACAAGACTTGAATTTTTTTTTTATATGTCCATTGATTTAGGATAAACAGACTTGAAGGTTTTCTCTTTTAAGAAAATGAGCAGTAGTATTTACCTCGCAAAGCAGATTGATTCACCCATTTCCATGTTTCTTACTGGCAAATCCATCTTGCAAAGCTCCCATCTGAACTGTTTGGGCTCAGTTAGCAAGTGACAGGACCAATCAGTAATGAGGGGCAGTTCTTTTGGGCGCAGCAGAGTCGTGACGAATGCAAGCAGTGGGAAGAAGCTGGTGTAATTATAGCAGAAGACATTAGCATGGATGCTGCTAAAGCGCCAGTTTTATCAGAAGTTGACGACATTTCTTTGTTAAAAGAAGAACCAAGAACAGCAGTGAATTGTTGTCTTTTCAAAAACAACAAAAGTCGTATACTGACATGTCTACAGTCGCCATGGTTTGCGTTATGCAGCTATCTATAGAGTTCACTCTTCGGTAGCGGCGCACCTCGGCTTGGGGCTTTGACGTCACGTGTTTTGTTGTTCTGATGGGCCCATAAAGATGGGACAGACGGAACGTTCATCCAATCACCCTCAAAGTTTTTTATTCAAAGGCTCTGCCCTTTCCCAAACACCGTATGGAAGGTTTCCAGGTGGATGTGTGAAACAAATCCATCTGACGTGTCAGGTTACAGTGGTATTGTATTCTAATTGCTAATCTGCTAAATGACATTGTAACATTGTAATTCAAGGAGAGAGACTGAAGATCCAGAGAGCATTTTGTGTTTATTGAGACATTTCCAACAAAAAGGAGAATTTTTGTATAATTGAGCATGTTGTCCCAAACATTGGATTTTAAAAATCTTAGTTATCAAAACTGTTTATTTTAACCAGTAATTGAAGTGTGCTTGTCAATGACTCTCACTAAAGGTGGCATAAATATTGTTCTGTGTTAAGATAGAAAGAGACTCAATACAATTTGAGTTGTTACAGTAAATACCTATATAGTCTACTTTTTCCAAAATAAAATTTTAAAGGAAGTAATCGATAAGGGAATCAATAAAGGATTGAATCAACAAGAAGAATCGATAATGACATCAATATCAATAAAATCTAATAAATTCCCATCCGATTATCAGGGCAATTTCTTCATTTTGTCTTCTCTTAAAGTAGGTGGAGGAATAATAATAATATCCCATTTGGGGTATAACAGATGACATTTACATACTTTATTTCAAAACTGCTCTAATAATCAGGATTAACATATTGTTACCAAGCCAAGTCCTGATCTGACATAAGGGAACGAAAGCTATGCCCACATTTCACATAAATATGCTAAATGGATAAATTGCTGATTTATTCCTGATTATATTGAAAAACTGGAGAAGAAGTGCATTAAAATTGCAATTTCAAAATGCATTATTATGGCGTTTGGAGAATTGAAGAGAGAACACTTTCACTTATCTTCAGTTTTGACTGGTTATCCCAACCAAGATAAAGACAAACAGAATTTCGTGGGGGAAAAAAAGGGCTATACTACAGTTTTCAAAAAGGGACAATGACAAAACTGCATTATATAGGCAAATAATGTACTACTAATTTACTCTAACAACCCTCCCAAGGTCAGTGTTCGTTTAGCCATATTCTTTTGGTTTATTCCTTTTTTTTTTTTTAAGATTTATTTTTGGGCTTTTCGTGCCTTTATTAGAGAAAGGACAGTGGATAGAGTCGGAAACAGGGAAGAAAGCGGGGAGAGACATGCAGGAAATAGTGCCAAGGGCCGGATTCAAACCCAGGTTGCCTGCATACATGGTGCGCGCCTTAACCACTTGACTACCGGCGCGCCCCTGGTTTATAAAATTTTAATTAAACCTTGCACTTAGACAGTCCACTGCATCCTGTACGTGAAATATTATTAGCAAACAGAGTATGTAGATTTGAAATAAATAAATTAAAAAAAACGGAGGTTGTTTAAATGTACTTGATAATATTACTTATTTCAGTGATGCAAAAAAAGGAAGATTTAAAATGATTTCAGAGTATTATCTGGTGTCTATATCTTCCGGCACTGTTACACATTAAGCTTGAGTGTGTCATACCCCATTATTAAAGTATGTGTCTAATACATTCAGTCCACAGTCCCTCCTCTTCTCATCAGGGGCTAGCTGGTACATGGCCTGTTAGAGAAGAACAGAAGTGTGAACAACTGCACCAGTACTTTTTCAGCCATCTTCAATATAAGGTCAGAGAGAGACTGGCTCCAGAAGAAGGAGACAGATTCAGACACAGTGAAGAGACAGAGATATGAGTAGAGGGGTAAATGAATAACAACAAAGACAAAGAAATTTAATTAGTGCAGGACCACAGAAAAATACAGAGATTTTACTGGTGATAAAACCTTAAAGCTATTAAAGGGAACAAAGTGGCAAAAAATGTCCATCTCTGTGCTTGGGCTATTACCATCTATTAACTCTTATGATGAGTCCTCAGTTTTTACCCCAGATTGTTTTTAGTCAAATATGCGTGCAGGGTTGAGATGGTCTGAGTGCTACCCGTTGTGTGTTTGTTTAAAATAGCTCGGCAGGTAGGAATGGGACTAAATAAGCAAAAACACATCTCCATCAATGCAGGATACAGTATCTTCACTAAGATGGCACATATTCAGCACTGAACTATTGCTCATTCTTACTTTCTGACAATCAGTGTAAATATAAGTCACTCAGATTATGCTCATCCACATGCTTGCTGTCTTAGCTGAGAAAACACTAAGTTCTTAACAAGCATGTACAAGCATATGCGTGTTATGCATATCTACTGAGGTCTATCTGGGACTTGTGTACAGACTAAGCTTGAGCGGCCAGTTGTACCTGCTCATACTGGTGACAAGCCGCTGTTGTGGACTTGACCCCACAGGAGTGCAAAGAAGAAATAGAGGGGTTACCTGCAGCCTGTCTAAGTTGCTAATCACCCTTTACCACCAAACCAACCTCCACCCCATGCAGCTTCCAAGAGCAGGCAAAGCACCAAGCATTCCAAGTATTTTTGTGATCCTTGCACTAAAATGTCAGATTCAGGCCAGAATAAAAAATCAGAGGAATAGATCAGAAGAGAGAGATTGGGGCAATGAAAAGAGTAAAAGCAAGGCAGAGTGAAAGCTAAAGGACCATTTGAAGTCTTACCACAGCATCCATAAACTCGATGCAGCGTTTCAGCTCTGGCCTGGTGTCACAGTACTGACGGAATAACAGCCGTCCTATCGGCTGCTTCTCGCATAGGCTGGTGTAGTCCCTCTCTGATAGCAGGAAGAGAGAGGGAGACAGGCAGAGGAATGCATTAAACTACCAAAAGTTATTTTAACAGTGCTGTCTGTTACATGGTTTTAAAGTGTGAGTAGGAAAAAAACAAGATTGAAATATTTCTGATGATAAAACTCAAACTTTCTAAATGGTAAATGGACTTGAGCTTTAATATTACTTTTCCAGTCATCTGACTACTCAAAGTTCTTCTGCTGGTTACATCTACCCATTCACTCCATTCATTCCATGCTGTGATGGCAGAGGATGGCCATCAGTATTAGCTAATCCCATTTAAATGCGTCCACACCACTGACGAAGCAGTGGGAGCAAATTCTGGTTAAGTGTCTTGCCCAAGGACACATTAACATGTGACTGCAGGAGCTGGGGATTTAACCCACAACTTTCTGATTACAAGGCAACCGACTACCTGTTGAGTCACAAAGCCCAATACAATGTAGTGCAGTGTTTTTTGGTGATACTAACATTTTAGAGATTCTCTGTCTTCTTGTACTATTTTTAAAGATAATTTTGGGGCTTTTTGTCCTTATTTAGATAGGAAAGCTGAAGAGAGAGGGATTATGAGGAGAGAGGGGAAGACAAGGGAAGACATGAAACAAACAGCGCCAAGACCTGGAATTGATGTGACCCCTGCGCTTGTAGAACGACAGCCTCAGCCTTCTTACATAGGGTGTGGAACAACACATATTTGACCTCTTAATGTAACATATCTTATTGTGTTTACAACAGGTCGCTGCATTATTCAGAGCCATTTAAGATTCCCTGTAAACATCAAAATAACTTGTACCTGGAACTTTAGTAAGGTTTCACAATGAATTGCATTTTGATCATAATTATCACTTCAAAAAAAATGTGCACATCTCATGCCTGCTGGCACCACTATGGCAGTGATTTTCAGAAGTTAATTATTAGTATCTGCAGATATGAACATTTCTGCTGATATTTACAACCAAGATTTTGGCGAAGCTGGACTTAAGTTTTAGGTCCAAACTTTATTTAAATATCTATCTATATTGGAGTTGATTAATATAATGTTGGATATATCGGCATATCAAGTATCAACAAAAATCCAACATCATGCATACCTACAGACAATATATTTTGTTTCTTGATTTTTACAGAAAAAGCTGCCAACCCTAAGAGCAACAAAGAACGAAATTGTTACTTAAAGATGACATGCCATTCCTCTTTTCCACCTTTGAGCACAGTCCCGTGTGGTCTAAATTAATCGTCTGGGCAGTGCTTTGGTCAAAATATAAAATGGATCAAGTTAAGAGTTATCATGATTCTAGAGCCCACTAAAATACATATGTGCCTTCTGAATAATTGGTACTAAACCAAAAGAAGCATCTGCAGTGATCTGTTCTGTCTGTAATTTCTAGTTTCACACACAGTTGCAAGAAAAAGTATGTAAACCCTTTAGCATTTCTTGGATTTCTGCATAAATTGGTCATAAAATGTGTTCTGATGATCATCTAAGTCACAACAATAGACAAACACAGTCTGCTTAAACTAGTACCGCACAAAAAATGATATGTTTTCATGTTTTTATTGAACAAACCATACAAACATTCACAGTGCAGGGTGGAAAAAGTATGTGAACCTTTGGATTTAATAACTGGTTGACCCTCTTCTGGCAGCAATAACCTCAACCAAACATTTCTGTAGTTGCAGATCAGCCCTGCACAACGGTCAGGAGGAAGTTTGGACCATTCCGCTTTACAAAACTGTTTCAGTTCAGCAATATTCTTGGGATGGCTTGTGTGAATCGCTCTCTTGAGGTCATGCCACAGCATCTCAATCGGATTGAGGTCAGGACTCTGACTGGGCCACTCCAGAAGGTGTATTTTCTTCTGTTGAAGCCATTCTGTTGCTGATTTACTTCTATGCATTGGATGGTTTTCTTGTTGCATCACCCATCCTCTGTTGAGCTTCAGTTGGCGGACGGATGGTCTTAAGTTTTCCTGCAAAATGTCTTGATAAACTTGGGAATTCATTTTTCTGTCAATGACAGCAATCCGTCCAGGCCCTGAGGCAGCAAAGGAGCCCCAAACCATGATGGCCCCTCCTCCATATTTCACAGCTGGGATGAGGTTTTGATGTTGGTGTGCTGTGCCTTTTTTCTCCATACATAGCGTTGTGTGTTCCTTCCAAACAACTCAATTTTGGTTTCATCTGTCCACAGAATAGTTTGCCAGTAGTGCTGTGGAACATCCAGGTGCTCTTTTGCAAACTTCAAACGTGCAGCAATGTTTTGTTTGGACATCAGTGGCTTCCTCCGTGGTGTCCTCCCATGAACTCCATTCTTGTTTAACGTTTTACTAATTGTAGATTTGTCAACACAAATGTTAGTATGTGCCAGAGATTTCTGTAAGATTTTAGCTGACACTCTAGGATCGGTCCTCACCTCATTGAGCATTCTGCGCTGTGCTCATGCAGTTATCTTTACAGGACGACCACGCCTAGGGAGAGTAGCAACAGTGCTGAACTTTCTCCATTTGTAGACAGTCTGTCTTACCGTGGACACATGAACATCAAGACTTTCAGAGATACTTTTGGAACCCTTTCCAGCTTATGCAAGTCAACAGTTCTTGATCGTAGGTCTTCTGAGAGCTCTTTTGTGCGAGGCATGGTTCACATCAGGCAATGCTTGTTGAGAACAGCAAACTTAAAACTTGTGTGTGCTTTTTATAGGGCAGGGCAGCTTTAACCAACACATCCAATCTCATCACATTGATTGGACTCCAGGTTGGTTGACTCCTGGCTCCAATTAGCTTTTGGAGAAGCCATTAGCCTAGGGGTTCACATACTTTTTCCACCCTGCACTGTGAATGTTTACATGGCTTGTTCAATAAAAACACGAGAGCATATCATTTTTTGTGCGGTATTAATTAAAGCAGACTGTGTTTGTCTATTGTTGTGACTTAGATGAAGATCACAACACATTTTATGACCAATTTATGAGAAATCCAAGAAATCCTAAAGGGTTCACATACTTTTTCTTGCACCTGTATTTAAGTCATTTTCAGTCAAAGAAAGCAGGAGACATTGCTGTCTCTCTCCTCGGCTCTCCATCTGCAAAAGACAGTAATGTTGACACATGCATCTTTAGCAGACGCCTAGGAGACTTTAAAAAAAAAAAAATTTTTGCCAATGCAAGGATAGAGGCTGTGACAGAGGGCCGAAAAGAGTCTCACGGCAGGCAGAAAGAGGCACTTCTGCATCAATCTAACTAAATTCTGAATTTTCCTTCATGTCTGTGAGAGGTGTTGGTGTGTTTTCTATTTCTCGAGAGCCTAAATGCTGTGAAACAATTAGAAAATTAGATGTTATCTCTCTGTATCATCGCATGTTTTAGCAACAGGATGCCAACACTTACGCTTATTTGATGGCTGTTGCTGCATGCTGTCTCTGCACTGACAGCGTTTTCAGGTTGATGTATAAATGTATATATGCTTTTTCTTCAAAACTTGGCACTTTACTTTGCTTCCAAATGTAAGAAATAACTGATTTCAGATATCGTATTGTTGTTGTTGTTAGAGTCCATGGCATCTAAAAGTATCAACGTTTTTTACAACCTAGATTGAGCACTCTGCATATACCAGCTCTAAACCGCTCATCTCAGAACACTTGGTTTTGTTGTGTCTCTGTAAATGGAAATACACTCCTTTATACCCCTCCTCTCCCTCTGTGCACACACAAGTACAGTTACATATTTCCATGGCTGTGAGTGGAGATGAGGGGCAGGTACTATTCTATTATGGTCATTGTAATGTCATACAGAAAACAGACTTAAAACATATTCAGATTTTATGTTTTCAGTAGTGCTGTCAAATGATTAAAATTTTGAATCAGATTATCACAGGGTTGCTGTGGATTAATTTCGATTGATCATGATTAAATAACATTCATTTTTAATCTATATTAATCGCGTTTCATTTTGCAAGCTTGGCGACGCGTTAGTCAAAGTGCTAGCAGAAACCCAGATGAACGTATGCTTCTCATTAATGTGGTATTTTAAGCTGGAAGTGCTCCGGTGAAAAGAAAACTCCTTCCTGCAGAATGTGCATAATACTTTATGTTGGTTGACTGTTCCGTCTTGGGGTTTTTTTGTACTCAAATTTCCCATCAAGAGGGCCAAAGTACTGTTTAGCGTCTTCCATATCGAGTTGGTTGGTCACTACCGGATCAACAGCCCATTTGAGCATGCGCGGTGGCATGCTTGACGGTAACCCTACTTGGACAAACTGCCTGAAATACGTTGCCAGAGACGTTTCAGGGATTTTGAGTCAATCTGCGCTGTAGATGGGTAAATTGCGTTAAAATTTTTAATCAGATTAATCATGATGATGGATTAATCCGCATTAACACATTAACTTTGACAGCCCTAGTTTGTAGACATAGGAGGACAGCTGACTAAGGACTAGCTTGGCTTATTTCATATTCTGAGGGATGGTAGATACTAAATACTCATGTTTATATGGCTAAGACAGAGGGTAACACATCATTTCCAAAACGTATGAATGACAAAATTAGCACTTGGAAAAAACATACAGAATGACCCATCAAGCATTTCTAGAATTATTTTCTAGTATTTCATTAGGGTAACAAAGACATGTGTCTCTACTTTAAAAGGAGCTATTGTATCATGCATATCCAGTAGGGGTGTAACGGTACAGAAAAATTTTGGTTCGTTATGTACCTCGGTTTTGAAGTCACCGTTCGGTACGTTTTCAATACGGTATTGAAGCAAATAAAAAAATGTAATTTTAATTTTTATATTAAATTGTACTAAAATAAGATTAGAATAAATTAAATTTATATTATTAATAATGCTGTAACCTCATTCCAAAAGCTCTACAATGATTAAAAATATTACTAAATAAATACATTTTTGGGTTACTAGGTTATATTCATTGATATATTGACATATTTATACCCATTCTTTAAACGGAAAAATTTCCCAGCCAACTTGAACGCGTCATCATACTACCGTGTGTTAGCTTAAGCATGCTAATTAGCATCTTTCCTGCCGATTTCAACACGGACTTCAGCGCTGGATTACTTTTTTAATCAATGGGACCTACCACAAAGTTTGGGAGAACTTTTCACAGCCCATCTTGGCGGATAAAGAGGTTAGAGCCATGTGAAATCTGAGGATATCTCTACCTAGGACGCAGCTGCAGAGGAGTCTCTCCCTCCTTCGAGGTTGATATATGAAGGTAAAATTAGTTTGATTCACAGAGCTAGAGCACCAATGTTATAATAAAAACGATCTTAAAGAATAAGAATTTTATAACCGCTAGTAAGACTTTGCTGTTCCTCCTCTTTACAGTGACGTTCTTGTTTGAGTGAAGCATTTTCAATTGTTTTGATTGGTCCGCTGGCTGACGTGCCTTTAGCGACACAGCTGCAGAACAGTGTCAGCGCTATTGTTGTTGTCTTTGTCCACTGTTGTATTTTACTGAGAAACAAAGTGCTCCTAAACAGGACACTTTTATCTGGGAATATTTAGGCTGTTGCTGTCGTTTGCTGTGGTTGTGTGGTTGTCAGGACAGTGTGACAGTGAGTTGTTTTCTGGTTTTCCTTCTGTGTATAAGCTTGGCTCCACACGTATTCGTTCGGTACATGTCTGTACCTTACCGAGAGGCCCTTACAGAATCGGTTCGGTACGAATACACGTACCTTTACACCCCTAATGTCCAGTAATTTTATTTGCTGGTCCCATTTATGAACCCACTTTGAAACTGCAGATCATAAATGTAAAAAAACCAGGCTAAAATCCCCCACCAAAAAAAAAAAAAAAAATCAAACAGACACTTCATTTTGCATATTTGCTTAAGTAAACTGTATGTCTGTCTGTTTCTCTCCATTGTTTGTTTGCATGTGTGTTTCTGTGTCACTGTGTACCCTGCACATCACAATCCAACTTATTAGGACTAATGGCGTCCATTTGAGTCATATTTCCTCTGCTACCAAATGAGGAAGAAGGCCCAGGACATTTTCCATCACAGGCTGACAGTACAAATACATACAAACAAGATAAACATACAAACAAAAACAGGCCACACGCATTTATGTACACACATGTGCTTGTGAACAGAGGAGGAATGATGCATAAGATGAACCTAGTTCTGAGTGGTGACAGCTACAGGACAACCAACATTAAATCAATTTTCCACATCAGTCCTCCAAGCAGCATGGCTTATTATACAGCATGCCCTTCTTCTATGCAGCTCTGTGCTTCTCATTCGCACTCTCCATTTACATCTACAACCACAAACAAAAAGTTAGAACACTGGTGAGCTAACACCGGGATGTAGACATACAATATTTTGCACTGTTTTACTTTTCTCTGCAGTTTAACAAAAGCACTTTTGGAAAATCTCAGCTGCCTTTAATAGTGCCTTTAATCTTTTAATCACTACATTTTTGTGGCCAGCTTTGGTTACCATGTCAGCTTTACCCAATTCATTTGGAAATGCACCTCACAGTGATAGCTCATACAGCAAACATGTCCGAAGTAGTTTAGAGTGTTTATTCTACTATCTCTTTTGATTTTTATCAGGTCAGAAGCGGGCTGTTTTAGGATGTGTAAAATAAAAAATCTGTCATAATACCTAGAATTGTCAACAATATAGATCAACATAAACAATTAGCTATTGAGATTTCCATCTACTTTTTTTCTGCCTGACAGGACAGGTTGTCAACTATCTGCCACATAAAGAAACTGCTTATGAGTACATGTGACTATGGTTTTTGAGCTGGTTTGTTTGTAAATTGAGCAGTGTGAACATAAACAAACCAAATCCAACATAGCTACATTTTCCACTTGTTGGAAGAAAAAAAATGGACCTCAGCCTTGTTTAGATGGATTTAGCTTCTGAGAAACCAAAGGGTTACATTTTCCTAGTACTTTATTTCACATAATAGTTTCTCAATTAATTTATCTCCCACAAACAGATTAGAAGATATTTGGGCTAAAATTCACTGAAATCTGAAATCCTCCAGACTTCGGTGTCTTTGTCATCAAAAGGCTACGTTTTGAAGATTTAAAAGAGGTTCTGCCAGTAGCCAGCAGAGGTGGAAAGTAACTAATCACATATACTCAAATCACTGGAATTGAGTAGCTTTTTTGTGTACTTATTCTTTCTAAAGTCGTTTTTAAAACCATTACTTTTACCTCTAATTAAGTATATTTTGAGTGAAGTATTGTACTTTATATCAAGTACTTAAAAAAACAAACAAACAAAAAAAAAAAACACTAAAAGCCACAACAAGAATGTCCATGCTTTCTGCCAACAACATGAAAATCACCAGTTGTTTGGCTTTCACAACACATGACGGTCAGTACATGCACAAAGGAAGAGAATGTTTTCACATTTCTTTCCAAAACAGCTGTTGCATTGTACTTAAGGTTAGGTCAAACCTTATAATAAATAACCTGGTTAGAGGTCCAATTTTTCTTGTTGTTATTGGACATTAAGGACAGAAATTTCACTGTGAAAGCACCTTTGGTGTCAAAAGTATCTACTCAGTACTTTAAATGCATTTTAAATGACTTACCTTTTACTTTTACTTGGGTAGATCTATAGACCAGTACTTTTACTTCTACTCAAGTAAATTTTAACCAGAGTTACTGTACTTTTACTTAAGTGCAATGGTCTGATACTTTTTCCACTAGCTACTGGCCAGTGTTGCATTCACTTTTACTGCAGTGCCAGATCCCCTGACCTGAATCACAGCACAGCTGGTTACTATTTGAAGTGACACACTTAAACATGTTTAACAAAAAACATTGAAACTGTTGTGTAATATTCCTGAAAGAAATTCTCTTAACTAACTGGCCCATTAAACAAGGCATCCAATACCCAAATCATCCATGGATCTCTGGGTCAAACTCAGCAAAAAAACAAATGACAGTAGTAGTTTCATGGTGAAATGTTTAATTTATGTTTGATAAAAGCATTTTATGTTATTCCAGATTTTTAAAAAGGGTGATGTCAACTCAGCAATTCTGTCTTTACTAATTTTTCTGACACTGTCAGAATTTGTTTACATTTTAATGAAAGGCAGGAAACAAAAATACAGTGGTAAGAAAAAAGTATATGAACCCTCTGAAATTATCCAGTTTACTGCATTAATTAATCATCTGATCTGCATCTAAGTCACAAGTATAGACAAACACAATGTGCTTAACCTAATACCACACAAAAAATTACAATATTTCATGTCTTTATTGAACACAGCCATTAAAAAATTCACAGTGCTGCTGAAAAAAAGAAGAGCAAACTCAAACAGTTTGGGTGTTTTTATAAGTCACAGTAGCTCTACACCTTGCTCAAATCTCATTCAATTGATTGGACTTCAGGTGTGCCAACTCCTGACTCCAATTAGCTTTTTTTGGGTCATTAGCCCAAGGGTTCACTTTCTTTTTCCAGCAGCACTGTGAATGTTTAATGGCTGTGTTCAATAAAGACTTGAAATACTTTAATTACTTTAATACTTTAATTATTCTAATTACAAATACTGCAAAGTCCTTCATGTCCTTTCTGTTAATCAATTACTACCAAAATAGTCAAAATGAAGATGAGCATATAGTTTTGAGAATAAAACATGAGGATATGAAGGCAGCTAGAATTCTTCAGTCTCTGCCTGAGTCAGTGTTTGTCAAAATAAATGACTGAATCATTCCTACCTTTAGACTTATTCGACTTTAGTCAGCCTATTTTATTGATCAATTTTACAGCTGAGGTTTAGGCCATAGTCTTAGTCTTGTAGTAGAATTTTTAGCTTTACAGGCCTAAAAGGAAACCACTGTTAACTTGATAAGTGCTGGGTAAAAGAGTGAGAGCACAAATGTTTTAAGTCAAAACTGATTTGAAGCTCTATATCATTTGAATACATGAGCCTGGTCAGCTTTCCACCACTGTATTTGCAAAAAGAAGACCCCCTCTTATGCCCTGAAATATAACAGCCATGAAAAGCAATAACAGGGAAGTGATAAAGAAAATCCAAGACAGCAAGGTGTAAAAAAAATGGGGGACAAGAATGTGTGTTTGTGACAGCAAACAGAGCTACTATTACAATTTGATCAACTCCACTTAAGCCAAACACTGAGCAAGTTAAACAGGGAAAGGCAGCAAGGTGCTCACACACACGAGTCAATACAGTGATTGTAAATGCATATTTCCTTTATAGATTAAATACGAAGTTGACAAGCTGCCATTACTGGGATGGCAATTTCACTGTAACATTCATTCATTTTGTTGGAGGCTGACTAAAAAATAGGGTTTTAGTGATCCTTCGATTTATATTGATTCATTCATTGGTTGATTAATAATCCAATCAGATCGATAAAAAGTCAAAACATCAATCAACATCAGTACTTCAAACATCGTTTTTATTTTGAAATTTCCCCGCATGCCTGTTGACAGTATCTGCCCCAGCCATGTCCTATACAAGCTAGCGGTGGCCCGATTGCGGCTGAGGGAAAGAGAATATACACTTCTCTCTCGGCTTTGTGAACATATTTCAGAGATGGACTACACCAGGGCCGGTCTCTTGCTTTATTTTTCCAACTACATCTGCATTTTTATCTATCTACAACTGCCGTATGTAATCATTCATGGCAAAAAAAAACACTGATATTGTTATGGCTGAAGTAAAGGAAAAAGTCCTCAGCTGTCCTCTCCTTTAATAGACTAGTTTTATTTCGCTGTCGCATGTTGGATTCATAATTAAAGTATAAGCTGACCAAACTCAACATGATTCAAGCATGACAGCTGCTCTCTTTAATACCCCCAGCCCCTCACTCTTGTTATGAGGCTGCTCAACACAAGAGTGTCCTTCAAAATAAATTTTGCTCTTAGTTTAACCTCTCCATTTATTAAAATAAAGATTGCAATAAATAAAAAGATAATGTATATTTTCACTATAATATCATATCCCACAGATTTAACCTCATTTGAATCTCATTATAATCTCATAAAAAAAACTACAAATGAACAATCTACCATTTTAAAAGTTGCATATGTAAAGTCTGAAGGGTTGATATAGAAAAGAAATATCTATTCAAGTCTACATGTGCATAAATAAGTTCAAGAAAAAAAAAAATCTAAAAATGAGAATACAGGTTAAAAATTTTTATGATAAAGGGTTGCAGAAAAAGTAGGCTATATATTGTTGCTTTAGAGTGATCTGAGGAAATGAGGATATAAAAATGTTTGGTACTGAAAATGTTTGCCATTTTAAAATCAACATGTTTTAATAAAAACTTCATATTGTGTTCCTAATTTAAAGTTAATCATGGGCCTCAATTTTAAGCAATTAGACAACATGTACAATGTCAAAAAATTACTGTTGTGAAATGCAGGTTTTTGTTCTTTTTGTTAGAAGGGATTTTCTACTAAATACAGTCAGTAATTAAATTGCAGAAACTGCTTTTTACTGTAACTATGTGAAATCTGTGCATAAAACATCTGATATCGATTGTATGTCCCTATATGAGATTCAAATTATATTGTGGCAGGTTTTGTGATATCAGAAAATATCATATCTGTGTCTAGAATATTGATATCATATCATATATCAAACATGACTTTCTTTGTACTGGAGACCTCTCTCTTTTTTGTTTCTATTTTTCACTAACTCTCTCAATAACTCTCCTGTTCAGCCACTGCTGTGTTGCTCTCAAGTGGTGGAAGGAGGGGGGGGGGGAGAAACACACACAGATAGTGGGAGAGGGAGGCATGCAGATAGAAAAAGGGAGGGAGAGTATGTGGGCGAGTGTAGCTCTGCAATCTCTGGCAGAGATAGCTGTGACGCACTATTGCACACACACATGCACACACATATAGACTTCAAGTGGTGTGGCATTCAGAGGACCAGAGTGGGTGAGGGGGGCAGGGAAAAAATGTAGCCAGGGAGTACAGTTCATGTTTAGGCCACATTAAGAAAGTCCTACTATTATTTCTTGTTCTCTATATTCACACACCAATGTTGGTAAAAGAAAGAATGCAAGAGGACATAAAGATTTGGAGTTTGAATCAATGAGACACTCATGTAATGTTACGAGGGATTTTGAGGTTAAGAAAAAAGCTGTGTAAATGCATTCCCTTTGTCGCTCTCACACATACACTGATACAAAAACTGTTTCCTGTCCCCTGCCTGAAACTGTGGGTGGAGACGGGTAGAAACAGGAAGGAAGTCCGATATGTACTTCCTCCTGCAGTTGGACCCACCCCAACGCACCATGGCTCGTTATCCATCCCCCACCCCCACCCCCTCCGTTTCTTACCAATAGTGCGACGTAGCTCCTCACACTGGCTGATGTGGGGCAGTTTCAGCATCTCTTTCCATTTCTTACTGCGACCATTCCTTTTCCCTCCCCCACCTGAGACACAGAAAACAATACATTTAAACCATGTTTAACAGTCATTTTCAACATGAGAACAAAGGAGCATCCAGCCTTCTGTGTGTGTGTGTGTGTGTGTGTGTGTGTGTGTGGCATAATCACATTGACCTCTCAGTGACCAGAGGCAGGGACAGCTGGTTCATCTTAACAGTTGCCTCACAACACAACACAGTATGTGTAGAAGAATGTTGACGACTTCGAAGATCATGAAGCACTTTTGTCTCACTCACACACAGATCTCAGTTGGTGCTGGAATGAGCAGTTCATAAAATCTATGGAGTGCTTCAATGCATGGAGGTTGCTCACCCCCGACATGAGGGTTATCTGAACTGCTTCAAGGAATGGCTGGCAGCACTTGGGGCTTTTGCATTGTAAGGGGTGGCTCGGCTAGACTTGGTTTGACTCGGCACGGCATCCCAGTGCGATAGGGTTTTGCCACCACAACCAAGCTACCTGTTTGAGGATCCACAGTGTGATCTCTACACTGTATGATTTCATTGACCTTTCATCACTTCAAAGCAGAAATAAAGCTGTAGACTGACAGCGCTGCACGTTGCTCTTTCCCCATTCCCTCACTCTCTCTGCGATCAATAAACAAACAATAATTCACGCTTATTATCAAAAAGAGAGAAGTTAAAGAAAGGTTAAAGAAAAGTCTTCTGATGATTTATTACTACTACTTATTAATACTGTAAATCTCTAGATAGCAGAAAATGAACACAATCATATTTTTGGATTGGGCAACAAGAACAGCATGCTTTAATAGTGCCAATTAATATATTTAAGACTGTCTCTATCTTGGGCTAGAACTTATTCAGTTGTAAGAAGGGGAAGGGTCAAACTTTTGTTTTTTAGTTGGTACAGAAAAAGTTGTAATCCTGGTCCGTCCTGATTTATATAGCATTATTGCTAGTTGGAAAACCATTCACAAGGGTCTACCCACTGTCACACTTGCACTTCATGCACATCCAAGGCACAGCAAAAGCACTCAGTCTAACGTCTTCATAGGCAAATGTTTATTACACCACGTTGGCATCTCATCTGTACAACCAAGTTCTATTTTTGTGCAGACTTCAGAAAGACAGGGAGTAAAGTGAAGGGATGCAGATAGTGATGTATCTGTCCAAGTCCTGACCTGTGGACTGTTTGCTCAGGGCACCACATCGCTGCCTTAAAAGGTGCAGCTTGTAATATTTAGCCTATAGTAGCATTAAGTGGAACAAACTTTATAAAAATCAAACATAATGTTTATAAATGGTCGATTTAAATTAGTGTTTTATCACTTTAACACATAAAATTGCTTAATTTTTTTTTAACTTAAAGGGATACTTCAACATTTTGGCAAATCTGCCCATTGCCATAATTCCTATAGTCTTAGTAATAGGTTCGTTTCCATAAGTTGTCGATGCAAGCTGTTTCTAGATCTGGGGGGACCGAAATAACAGATACTCATTTGTAGAAATCCTCTGGTCAGCACAGTTACCATCACAAGTGACCATCACCATCTAGAATCCTACTCTTAGATGTTGCTAATATCCCCCTGTTTTACACACTGTACCTTTAAGTGTGAGCAGCACAAAGACAATATTAAAAGAGAGCAATATTTCTGCAGATGCTGACTCCCTGGCACGCTGCTACAAGGTCTTAAGCAATGCAGGAGGTAATACATCCCAAAGCAACCTGTTACGGTAATTAGATCACAATGATCTGAAACGCAGTAATGTAATACGATAGTGTTGCAATAGTAGTAATCTCACCACTGTTACTAATCAAATAATTATCTCATTATTTTCAAAACTTTAGGTTCTTATCTATCTACATAATCAGAGGTCATAGACAAATCAATTAATTGTTTGAATGTTCAGACAAGTTTTGCATGACACTACTCATGTGATATTGGCTGGAGGAGAGAAAACTAAACGCAAGGGTGGTTCAAATCAAGACATATTTTGGGGCCTGAAGATATGCAATACTGCTTCGTATTTGTAGCATGGAAGGACAACAAATGTGACAATACAGTGTGAACTACACCCAGGCCCTACTGCTGTGATACTGACAAGAAATGTCAATTTCACAGCAGCACCTGCAAAGGCAACATGCTAGCACAAAGCAGCAGCTTTGCTTTAGTAAGCAAAGACCCATGGACCCTGAGTAACATTCAAGAGCATGATTGATGCTGAAAAACAAATATCCATAATAAGCAGAGGTAAACAGTAATAAAGAGCATAAAAAGTTCCTGTGTATGTCCTCCTTACATCAATAAGGGTTTTATGCTGATGCACGTATATACAGAAGTGTAACTTGTATATCTTAAAATGACACACAAGATCCAAACACATACAAGTACTACAAGGACCATTAACATATTCAAACACACAAACAGAAAAAATAAACAGAAAAAACCCAATCATGGTCATTACTCTTAGTGGATTCCATTTTCTTTCATATTCACCTATTGTTCCCTTTCTATTTGAAATAATGCACTCTAAGAGAAATATTGTTTCAAAAATTTGGATTGTGAAAAAACATTTCTCCTTTGACTCAAAAACAAAGCTATTACCCAATAAAATAACTGTACTTAAAACATTTAAACAACCACTTTTTAATTCAACAAGTATTACAGCTTGAGGGCTCATTGTTAATGATAGGGAATAAAAGGCTAGCCATTCTTTTAAAGACAAAGCAGCAATACTGAGCCTTTTCCAAACCCCCATGAAAAGCATTTTTTTGTTGGCAAAAATGTATAAAAATTTTTTATTTGAAAGCACTGGCATCTGGTATCAATAACAGAACTAAAGGTTAATTTATATACCTGTCTCTATGGTAAAAGGGTATCAAAAATCCACAAAAGGTTTCATATGAATAGATATTATCATTCAAATCAGTCAAATCATTTATAAAAAAAATAATGCCCTCTTCAATAAAATGCCCACAAAAGAAAAAATATTGAAAATGTAACTATGCCCATATCATGTCTTCAAAAAAGGGGAAACATTTGTAAAAATCTTTGGAAGATATTGAAATTTATTATTTTTCTCAATCTGTTAGAATGGAAATGATTTGTACTTAAAAACTGGATGAGTATTAGGTGATGGTACAGAGTAATCCAAAAGTAATGTAACTACAAGTGTAATTACTTACTTTTGACATTGAGTAAACAAGTAATGTAATGTATTATGTAAAGAATTACTAGAAATATGAAATGCATTACTTTTTAGAAACTTCCCAAACACTAGTCACAAGTGAACTGAAAGGGAATTTTCCAAGTATGATTCAGCGTTGTTCTGACAAATGTATTAGCATGTATTTAGGTTCTTTCCCGGCAAAAGCATTGTGTGTATGTTGTAAATGAAAATTTCCAGTTTTGTTTCAGTGTTTTTTCTTTATAAAGTAACATCACCAACATCAACCCAAGAAGTTGAGGTTCTAGTCTCAAGTTAAACCAAAAGTAAACGCTGCCTTTGTATTCCCCCCCCCCAAATTATGATCTTTTCTACACCAAACAACACAGTGTTAGTAGATAAAACCTAACTAAACATGTTGTCTACATTGTGAAACAGTTAGGTTAAGGCACAAACTGGTTTGGTTTTATGCGATTAAAAAGTAAATCATGGTTTTGTATCAAATTTATAACAGACTTATATTCGGTCTTCTATATATACTCCTGAGTTAAATATCTTAAGCCTGTTTCAGACTGGGAGTGTGTTTTGCTGCTTGCGTGTGCCGCGCATGTCTGCTCTGGCTCCTGCCGGTGGGGGTTTTACACAGGGAGCGAGTTTGCTGCGTGTCAGCCGCATCTCCCTGCTCTCTTCTTCTTCTTGTTTAATGGCGGGTGGCATCCAACGTTAAAGGTGACATTACCGCCACCTACTATGCGGGAGTGTGGGCCAGAGGTCCCTATTCCGTTAGGAAAATAAATACATAATATTTACTGTGAACCAAATTCTGTTCATTAAATCTGTTTGTTTTAGGAATTCAAAACCTGCTTTATATTCTCCGGTTCCCAGACATAAATAAACCCTGCTCTCAAAGCCCTGTCAGACTTAAAAAATGTTATTTAAATAAAGGCTGCAAATGATGATTCCCGAAGTCATATGTCAAGTATCATCCACTGGAGAGGGCGAAATGCATTTTTTGCAGCAGCAAATGTGGTTATGGATAATTCATGGAAAAACCATGTCACCACTGGGCTGTGCACTATCAGCTGGGTTGTTTTGGGGTACCTGCCTAACAGGTGATGGGGTTGGACTCATCAGAAACGATCTAATTTACATCGGGGCATCGATTTGATTTACATATGGCACGAAAAACAACTATAAAAGGAGCAGTTCTGCGTGTGGCAAAGTAGTTCCAGAAGTGCCCTGCGTGCTTCCAGTTAACTGTGCTGCAATTTCAATTTCCCTCACTTCAATGGGTGAGTAAAATGTTGCCTAATCTACCAATTACAATATTATTTCTGACATAGGCTAATGATCAGAAGGACAAATTCCTGTAAATAACGACTGAGTCTATGCTTCAGTATTGTGTATTTGTTTGTGTGCAAGGGTGTTTGCTTGTGCGTGTGATGTGTGCGCACTTGTGTAGTCGCAGGTTTCAGGATAGGAAAACTTCTAAGCTCAGGTCCTCAGTTAACTAATACAAGTTCAACTAAACCGCCACTTTATAACTGCCTTTTAGGATGAGTTGTGGACCGTAGAAAGGCCATAGCGCTATAGGTGGGTTCACCCTCTCAACCGGAGGCGGAGAGAGGTGGGAGCCTTTTTGGGAGCCTTTTACCACCTGACAAATGCATCCCGCAGTGTCTTTCATCTTTTCTTGCATTCATCAACTGTTGGGAGTAAAAATAAATATTACTTTTACTGATTAATTTGTCTTTTGTCTCCTATACAGGTTCCTAGGATCAGGTGAAAGCTTCGTGAGCCTGGCTTTTCAGTATCGCCTAGGTGTGAGCACTGTTTCTGAGTTGGTGCACATGACCTGCAGGGCCATAGAAAAAAGAATGATGGCAGCTAATTTCCCAAAACCAGATGAGGAAATGTGGAAGGGCATTGCATCAAAGTTCTGAACCAGATGGAATTTCCCAAACTGTCTGGGTGCCATTGATGGTAAGTACATCACCACTGTAGCACCCAAACAGTCAGGGTCAGCCTCTTCTTTAATTACAAGAAGACTTTCTCCGTCGTTCTCCTTGCCCTGGTCAACGCAGACTACCGCTTCATCTACGTCCAAGTGGGGGACTATGGCCGAACATCTGATGGATGAATCTATGCCAATTCTGCTCTTTGAAAAGGTTTGGAAGCCAAAATCCTCGATGTTCCAGAATGCAGGCCTCTACCAGGACCAGGAGCCCAGGGTCCAATGCCCTTCACCATGGTGGGAGATGCAGCGTTCCCCCTGAAAACTTACTTGATGCATACATTTCCAGGTAGCAAAGAATGAGGAAGATCTTCAACTATAGGCTCTCTCATGCCAGGATGGTTGTAGAGTGTGCCTTCGGAATTTTGTCAGCCAGATGGAGGGTCCTTCAGACTCGGATAAATCTCAAGCCAGAAAAGGTCAAGTCGATTGTCATGGCAACATGCATACTCCACAACTTCCTGGCCACCCCATCCCAAAATCAGAGATGACTTGACAAGGCAGAAGAACAAGAAGTCAGAATCCAGCCCATAGGGAACATGGGTGGAAACGGGTAAACAGAGATGCCTACCAAGTGCAAGAGAAGTAGGCAGCATTTTTCACCTCCCCTGAAGGCCAGGTGTCCTGTTAGGACAGAATGATATGAATGCTATGGCTGTCATTAATACTGCATCAATGTAAATAAAAGTTAAGGTTGTACCATGTTTCTCTGTGTATGTTTTAACTGTTGAGCATAGTGAAACCAAAAGCTATTTACAGTTGTCTTGTTTTAAATGTGTTAAATGAGTTTTTTAATTGGTCTGCATCTATAATATCTAGCACACAATTCAGCTTTTTATGTAGATTATGTGACATGAATCAAAACGATGGTCAAAGTGCAAAACTTCTTGTCTACAGGATTTTCTGATTTGCAGATTTCTCTTTGGATGATGAGAATAAGGAAGGCTGCTCATAGTTTTAACACATTATAGTAATCTCGTCCAAAAACTGTTTTATGTGAAGGGTATTCTGAAAAATAAGCATTATGCAACTTTTTTTCTGGAAGTGCAATTTTCAGAGAAGAGTTTTTGCATTTTCAGCTATTGATATGTGCTAAATTACCTATTAAAAAGACATCTTCAGAGTAGTGCCTATCACCTTTTGGTGTACAGTAGATGGTGCTGAAAAGCTTTAACAAGCAAGGAGGGATGACATTGGTCCTCAAAGTAGTCAGGTAGGAGTAACTTTCACAGATGAAGTAGGCTAAATGAAAACCTGTTTCCAAAACGTTACATTTAGAAGGGCAGAGATATTTTTCCCGTTTATCTTATCAGCAGAGGGGAGGCAAAATGCACTTACCATCCGTAAATACAGCTGATGCAACTTCAGCCCAGGCTTCTTCCTTCCTCCTGACATCTTTGTAAAACTGGTTTTGCTGGTCAAATAGCTTCGGGTTTTTTTCCACCTCGACAATCAACTTCGTATCGTCCATGTTAATCAGTGTAATTTAAGGAAGCTGGGTAGAAAGCAGTCATGTGACTTGTATTTGGAAGAGTGAAGGAAGGGGGATCACAACGGTTGCCATTTACCCAATGATGAGCACTTGATGAATATATTCAGTTAGTTTTCATGGTATAATATTTCAATAGAAAATTGAGGAAGAACCAACATTTCCCTTTGATCGATTTGTTGCATGGTTGTCACATAGGATTTTGGATAGCTTTCTGAAGCACTGATTTACTTTGAATAGCACAACCCGGAAGGAAAACCACCTTGCTTATATTTTCTTTGCTATATTCTAGCGATGTGGACATGCATATGTGCTGCAGAAAGGTTTCTATTTATCACTTCCTATCAGCTCTGCCTTAAAGTTGCACGTGGCGTTTGGAAAAAATAGGCGAGACCTCAAATCTCTCAATTCTCGGCGACACTCATGCAGGCAGTCTGAAAGCCCTGGCTTGTTAACATGCAATCAACCTAAAAAATCCACGCGTGTCGTGGTCGAGACGCGCACATCATGTTCCCAGGCTTTACTGGCAGAAGGTCTTGACAGCAAACTTTAAAGCAACCAGTAAATGTCAATGACCGAAAAGTGGGGTTGGGCAAAAATCTATTGGGTAAAAATTATGTAGCTGGTAAAGGTTGTAGAAGTTAACAGGCATGTTGAAAGACCTGTTATGGGGCTGCAGGGTAGACACAGTCAGAGTAAATGCTTAAAGTTAATGTGCCTAAACAAAGGAACAGAAAAAAGGAAAAAGCAACAAAGACTACTGCTGAAGTTTTATGTTGTATTTGCTGATTTAAGCCAGTTGCACTTGACTTATTAGTTTCCAAAAAAAATCCTAGCACACACTCTGCCAAAAACTCTTGATGATTAATGAAGTCAAACCAGCCACACAAACATGCATGGCTGCACACAAAAATTTTCATTGATCAACTACTTCCCTGTCTAAGACCGTTAAAATGTAAGAAATGTTGGTGTTTTGATGTGTATTTCCTCCCCTAAAACTGTTGAAAATGACAGCTCTGCATTGTACAAAAGACAAAAGAATGATAAATGGGAAAGAAAAAATAAAAAGTAACAAAACAGAAAAGACATTGAGAAAAGAAGAAAGACAGGAATTCCGATAGCATGCATTGAATGTGTGTGCATGTGTGTGCCTCTGAGTATAAGTTTATGCATAAAGTATGTGTGCACGTGCCTGTCGAAGCTGGCTGAGACACTCCACCCTGTTTAATGTCACTCTGACGTCAAAGCCATGTGTGCTGGCCCTTAATGCAGACAGGATGGAGCAAGTATTTATTTTACTTTGGTTCTCCCCTCTGAGAGAACAGGGCCCTCCATAAACACCAACTTCAGAACAGCTCTGCTCAGTCAGTGCTGAGATCATAGCAGGATGTCAGGGCAAGTCTGCGCATGTGCATCAGGGAACAGATCCCAAAGTTGGAAAATGTTCAGAAAGGTTGATATCAAATCATGAAACACACTGCCTCACTAAAAGGATGCACATTCTTTTTTACCTTTAAGATATATTAACAGAAGGTTATCATGACCACACAGCAGTCCAACATGTGTAACATGTTTAAAGCAACTGTCAAACTTTACTCCACTGTCGGCAATCCAACAAAAATTGCAGCAAAGAAAACAAAATCTGCTTTGCAAGTTTCTGTTAATGATGAATAGATAACTGAACATCGCACTCAATTGGTTTTAAACAACAGGGTTAGAGGCTCTTTCCTTGTATGTTTATAATAGCCATAAAATTTGTTCCTAAGTAAAGGGAATGAAAAGACAAGTGTGAGTGCCGGTTTACTGGTCCCAGAATCAAATCCAAATCCTGGTGTTGTTTGGTGCATGTCTTCTCCCAGACAATTCCTGTTTCTCTTCAGCTGTCCTATCAAAATAAAGAAAAAAGCCCTAAAAAGCATCTTAAAAGCAAATGTGCAATGGTATCAGTGAAAAGCACATAATTGTTTGCACCTCACTAACAAAGTAAAGTCATTGTCCATCTGTTTGAGCAAGTTGCATCACTCCTAATGAATACATCTCAAGCAGTGTCAATTGTTCTATACGAGATGTTTTTTTTTGCAGTGTTCTCTCCATTTTCAAGTCTGACCGGTTTTGACATATGTGGGATTACAAAAAGCAGAGAGAAAATACACAAGGACACACAAGGATGGAGAACAAGAGGGGGAGTAGCCTGAGAGTGTTTACATGAAGCATGTGTTTGTATGCCTCTGTCCAGTGAGCTATGGGTGGATTAATGAATGTACACTCATGGGGCAGTTTGTGCTCTCTCCTTGCTTATTTCACTTACTTAGTCCAACACTATCCAAAACATACTCCTCTCACTCCTCCATTTCCACACTCCTTTATCTGAGAAAAGGCAGTTAAGTCTCACCAAAAGGTGACATGAAGTTTGAAATGTTTTTTTTTATGCTGGTTAAGTTGTGTGTACGTTACAAAGAAAACACTACTCATAGGGCTGAATGATTTAAAGCAATTCATCATTGAGATATGGAGATGCACGCTGACACACGGGAGGCGATTAATTAAAAAAATAGGTGTTTTATATACATGTGTGATGCACTCTGTCAGCATGCAACACTGATTGAATATTTGACTGATCAGATGAAGCCCTGAAAAAACAGGCCAATCAGATTAATCTCCATTGAGCAAACATGCTCCCTGAGTAACCAAGTACAACCTAGTGACAGAAGCTGTGTTTCCATTACAGTTTTTTGCAAAATAGAAGCATTGTTTTCTTGAATTTCAACTAAATACAATTGCGCTTTGAATGTGTTTCCACTGAAGGTAGTTTTGGGTATGAGCTGTGCAATTCTCAAAAAAATCTCATCTTGCGAGACTCCACTGCAAGGAAGCTGGACACTCAAAACCTGCTGTGTGTTGGTACAGTTATGATTACATCTACAGCGGTTGCCTTGATGATTTTGAACAAAAGACAAAGCCAATGGGTGATAGTTCAGAGGCAAAATCCGTATGTATGGCAAAAGCCATGTATAAGGGTATAAGTATGATGTTTTTGCACTTTTGCAATTTTGCAAATGCCATTTGTGCACACAGTTTACAAATTCAGGGACCTAGACCAGTTAAAAGAAACAATACTTTGGACCAAATAAGGTAGGGTGCAGAAGGAGCTAAAGAGGTAATATGCACACTTCAAACACACTTGTTTAGGTTTGACAAGTAAACTGAACAATGTTATCACACATTGCATACAGTATATTCTTCACATCATACAGGTCTTAAATCAAGTGTTTGTAGGAAGCACAATTAAAAAAAAACATTTGAATACGGTATGATATCATCATGTTGAATTTTCTGTTGCATGATTTTATGTAGCTGGGATTTATTTAGTATTCATGTTTGAAGTGCTGGTCTGACAAAAAACAATCAAGGCTGTTGCTACCACTGAGGCCACTGAGGTTGGGACCACTGCATTTTTTCCAAGGTATACCCCTTAAAATAACATGACTTTTCAAATACAAAGATATTACTACTCCAAGAGGATGGCTTGCGCCTCTCATAACGGCGATTGACTGTGTTTTTGTGTTGACGTGACCTTGCGTGTATGTGATGGGAGTGAATGATCTAGTTGTCAATATACAATGTTTGCTAGACACTGAGGTGGGTTACAGCTTAACCAAAGATTGAAGGACAAATTCAGCAATTCATGGATGAATTTCTGCAATGCAGGTACAGTTTCTAATGTGTAATTGAGTGGAAAGTATATATACAAGCAGGCAAATTTGCCGTGAGTACAGATCTTGTTAACAACATGCATCTGCCTTTGTCTTTGTTGCTTTGAGTCACAGACTCACTGCTCTGATGGAGAAACTGAGCTACAAACACAGATACATACATCACATCAGTGAATCAACTGCATTACTGAGCTGTGTAAGCTGAGTAAATGAGTCTGTGTCCTGCACATTAGACAGCACTCGTTTCTCAAAGTTTTCTTAGGGTTTCTGAGCATTTTGGATTCAATAAACAGTGATCTGCTCATGTAAACTGTGAGTCTGCACATTGAAGATGCAGGCCTGGTGTCAATCTCTCAGATTACGTTGGCCTGGGCAATATGGCCTAAAAATCATATCACGGTGTTTTTCTTGCCTTTGACGATAACGGTATTATATCACGGTATTTTAATCCAAATTCAAGTGTTATTAAGCCCCTTCTCCCCTTAAAAACAAACCTTTGATGGCATACTCAATTTTATCTCTGAGTATAAGAACACAGAAAAAATGTCTTATTTTTTTTTAAGTCTCTCTAGGTTTACTTCTGTCTATCTGCACTCCAAGTTTCGCATTTAATCTCTAACCTGATGAGGTGTGTTCAGCTGCTATTGACTTGAACCCGTTTCCTAGTGAAGGCGTTCACAATAAAAGCATTTCAGAAAAAAAACAGCCACGGACTTTTATTTTGAAGAGCTTGACGGAAGCATTGTGTTTAGCATTGAGTTAGCTTTAGCTTTGGCTGCCGTACCTGGGAATACGGTTAGTTTACAGCAGCTTTTCTGACCTCATTTAACATCGCAGCCTGGATCTTTGAATCACTGTGGACTTAGAAAAGAAAGTCATAAGTTAAAATAGACTTTTAAATGGTTGTTTATGCCGTTGTAAGAGGAAGCGCTGCAGTGCTGGGCTCTGAGACCAGCCAAAGCAGCACTTAGCTTGTGTTACAGCCCCAGGCAGGCTGGCAGAGACAGCACACTGACTTAGTTGCGGTACAGCCATCAGACTTTAAGAGGAAAAAACACGTGTTTCTGCCTGCTAACTCACACTGAGGCAGATACGATGATGTCATTAACAAGCGTTACCGCGATTGGTAGATAAGAGTCCAAATCTCTTAACCTGTCATGCCAGATGGATTTGTTTCACACACCCATCTGGGAAAGCTTCAATAGGAAATTTCTGAGAAAAGGCAGAGGCTTTGAAAAAACATGGAGTATGACTGGGTGAACGTTCTGTCTGTCACATCTCTATGGGCCAATCAGAGCAACAAAACACGTGACGTAACCGCTATCGAGCTGCGCATGCACAGATACTGAGGAATAATGTAAAACATGGCGACTATAGCCATGTAAGTACTCGACTTTTGTCATTTTTGAAAAGAAAACAACTCACTGCTGTTCTCTGTTCTTTTAACGCTAATCTCTTCCTCCATAACTGCACCAGCTCTTGCTGCTGCTTGCATTCGTCACGACTGCTGCACCTGAAAGTCCTGCCCCTCGTCACTGATTGGTCCTGTCACTGTCTAACCGGGCCCAAACGGTTCAGATGGGAGCTTTGCAAGATGGATTCGCCAGTGAAAAACAAGGAAACGGGCATATCCATCTGCTTTGCAAGGTTACAAATCTCTACCACAGGCCAAATTTATATCATTTATACCGTCTACCGCATATACCGCACACCCCTATGCACATGTGCACTGTGCATTGCAGAGATGGAAGTTACAGTTTCAGTCACTTTGAAAAAATGTGTTGGAAAAAAAAAAAACACTTTTTTCAGACATGAATTATGCACAATAAAAGGTATCTTAAAGAGAGGAGATTAAACTTATATGGAAGATTATATGGATCAGTTCCCTTTTATAAACACTGCACAAAAAGTAAGGACATTTGTAATTATTTCTTTGTTGCAAAATCTTAAACTGTTGGAAAGCCTGTTTATTTCCCTGGTGGTTCCCTGGTTTGAGGACCATGCATATGTGGGATGAGCAGCAGAGCCAAGTGAGTGAGATGTGCCCATGAAAAATCAATCAAATCTTCTCTGCCAATGCCAAATAGCTTATTCTGCCTTTGATTCTTGTTTGCTGTTGTTTGGTGGATTGGATGGTTGAAGTCTTAAGAAACAAGACAGAGACTGGCAATTTAACAATTTATTCATTTAAGAAACAGGATGCTCAGTTGCATATGGAAGAACTACACTGCTTTCCACATTATTATGCATTTTTTCTTTTATTTTCCTAAATATTAATGCAAATGACAGAATATTTTTTCAAGTCATCAACCGTTAGAGCACAATTCAAATGTTTTTGAACAAAATTCATAATGATAACAATTGTTGTTTTTTTTTTAAATAAAAACCTCAAAATGCACTGTTCCACATTATTAAGCAAGACACAGGTTTCAACCAATATGGGAAAGAAAAAGGATCTCTGCTGCTGAAAAGTGTCAAATAGTGTAATGCCTTGGACAAGGTATTAAAACATTAGATATTTCTTGAGAAATTAAGCGTGATCATCGTACTGTGAAGAAATTTGTAGCTGATTCAGAGCACAGAAGGGTTCATGCAGATAAAGGCATAAGGCAGAAAAAAAGGCATTTCTGATGGGCAAATTCATCAGATTAAGAGAGCAGCAGCTAAAATGCCATTACAAAGCAGCAAACAAGTATTTGAAGCTGCTGGTGCCTCTGGATTTCCACCAACCTCAAGGTGTAGGATCTTCTAGAGGCTTGCAGTCATGCATAAACCTACTATTCAGCCTTTAACCAATGCTCACAAGCAGAAACGGTTGCAGTGGGCCCAGAAATACATGAAGACTCATTTTCAAACTGTCTTGTTGACTGATGAGTGCCGTGCAACCCTGGATGGTCCAGATGGAGGAGTAGTGGATGGTTGGTGGATGGCCACCATGTCTCAACAAGGCTGTGATGTCAGCAAGGATATGGCGGAGTCGTGTTCTGGGCTGGATTCAAGAGGAAAGAGCTGGTAGACCCCATTAGGGTCCCTAAAGGTGTGAAAATGACCTCAGCAAAGTATATAGAGTTTCTGACTGACCACTTTCTTCCATGGTACAAAAAGAAGAGCAGTGCCTTCTGTAGCAAAATTTTCTTCATGCATGACAATGCACCATCTGATGCTGCTAAGAATACCTCTGTGTCATTGGCTGCTATGGGCATAAAAGGAGAGAAACTCATGGTGTGGCCCCCATCCTCCCCTGACCTCAACCCTACTGAAAACCTTTGGAGCATCCTCAAGCAAAAGATCTATGAAGGTGGGAGGCAGTTCACATCAAAACAGCAGCTCTGGGAGGATATTCTGACATCTTGCAAAGAAATTCCAGCAGAAACTCTCCAAAAACTCACAAGTTCAATGGATGCAAGAATTGTGAAGGTGATATCAAAGGGCTCCTATGTTAACATGTAACTTGGCCTGTTAAGATGTTTTTGATTGAAATAGCTTTTGATTTCAGTAAATATGACCTCCTAATGCTGCAAATTCAACAAATGACCATTTTCGGTTCTTTGCAAACTATAAAATCTTTTAAAACTCTGTTGAAAATTCCTCCACAGTGATGAGAAACACTCATCAGCTGTTATCGCAAACACTGATTTCAGTTGTTGCTGCCAGGGTGGCACAACAAGTTAACAGGTTCAGGGGGCGATTACTTTTTCACACAGGGCCAGAGAGGTTTGGATTTTTTTCCCTCCTTAAAAAATAAGATAATCATTCAAACACTGCATTTTCCACTTACTTGGGTTGTCTTTGTGAAATGTAAAAATTGATTTGATGATCCGAAACATTTAAGTGTGACAAATGTGCAAAAAACTCAGGAATCAAAGGGGGTAAATACTTTTTCACACCACTGTAGTTTGTGTGTCCCTGTGAGTGTGGGTCAGTCTGACAACAAGCATGAACGAACTAACGCTAGCTTGTTGAATAAGTGAGTGACAAAGTGTTAATAAGTTATCGTAATATCAATAAATTTAAGAGGCTAAGGCTCACCTTTGGCTCCTCTGGGATACAATAATTGCAGGACGTAATAAAAGCAGGATCCCACTATAAGAGTCTGTCATTCAAACCATATCCCCAGGCAGTTGTCATCAGTATGATCTAAAAGTGTTCATGTATGTTTGTATCGAGGGAGGCAAAGTAAAAACATAAAAAACACCATTTCATTTTTTAAGTGAGTTATTTTTTGTGTTTATTCTTTGACATGTTCAACTTATTTAATTTAACAGAACAAAAAATATGTAGTTTTCTTTTAGTCATAAGAATATAGACATTTAAACTCGAACATTTTTTTGACATGAATATTCATGTTCAATTTTAAATTAAGGGATCTGATTAAGCATCTGATTCACTGAGAAAATAATCATCCGATGAACTGATGATTGAAATCATCGTTTGTTGCAGCCCTAGTCTTCTCCTCACTTACGACCAATACATGTTTGCAAAATGTTGTTTTCTCAAGCTGAAATGCTTAGGAGTGAGCCATTTGCCATTCATACTATCTCTGTCAAGAGTTGCGCATGCTCGACAGTGATCGACAGGAAAAGAAAAACTGAGAGAAATGGCAGTGCCTGATGCAACATCTGCATGTCCTAAAACTTTAAATTTTTGAGAATATTTGACCCTTGATGGTTCGAAAAGAAAGATTGCTTGTAAAATACGTAAAGCAGACCTTAAATCTCACAGGAGCACCACGCCAATACACAAGAATTTGAAGAGACGACACATGGAACTCATGAACGATGCAGCAAGCTCAGCCAGCCAGTAGCGTTTTTACTTTCTATGCAAGCGAACATTGGTCATCCTGGCTTTTAACATTAATGTAACAGTACAGTACATTAGACAAAACTCGACACCTTTCCCTTTTTACTTCTAACTCAATAGTATATCTTTACGGTGGCATTTTTTTCCTCATCCCATTTTCTACCTCTGATTTAAAATTAAAAATTGAGGTGTCAAAGCCATCAAGGGCTTTGGCTGAAATAGTTGATGATCTCCAGGCATCAACTTGTATTGATTTATTGGGCCAATATTGATAATTATTATTTGTATTTCATGTGACTGGTACAGGATAATTTGTTTCCTATTAAATTTACAGTAAAGTGAGCAATAACTAAGTTTCAGTAATTGCAATGTTATATTCTACAACACATGCAGGGGGTTCATACAGTTTCTTTCAACTAGGCTATTCTATTACAAATTTACTAAGGATGAACTTGACTACTACTCACACTGAAGCCACAGTCACATACTTTTTAATTAATTGAATTGGTGATTGTTAAAATAAAACACCACTACAGATAATCAAATGTGAATATCTTCTCTGATTAGTCTGACAGGTTTATAATTGGTTGACCCCTAATTTCTTCATTACTTTTTAAAAATAGTGGTTATTATAAAAGTCACTGGATTTTTTTCCTAAATTAAACCAAAGAAGACGGTCTTCTTTTATTTAAGGGTCATTTAGTCCCCACTGTAAAGCCCAATTATTTATTTGAATTAAAAATTTTAGAGCAAACTGATTATCTGAAAAATGTTAAGTATGACTCATTGAAAAAAGTATTTGTTAAGTATCATTTACTCAGCCATTTGAAGTTAAATCCAGTGTATTGTATCAGAACAACTACTGTATGTTAGCTTAATGATAGAAAAATACTGAGCTTTTGACTCTTAGTTTAAGTAAATAATTATACTGACCTTGTACTCATGTAATAAATAGATTCTTTGAAGCCTAAAGGTCAATGAGATAGGCAGGTGGCCTTGAAGAAAGGGGGGTGAAGTTTCAACTGAGAGTCTCTCCAATGCTATAAAAAAAGTAACCTATCTGTATCCAGGCAAGCATGATTTACGCAAAGAGTGATCTGTATTGTGCTTAAATGCTGATGCATCTCTCCGTTCAGTGCTCCACTCCCACAATCCTGTGTTGTGAGATATTCTGTGCACAGCTTAAATAAAGAGACCCTGACTTCAAGATCCTCTTTGTGAGAATGTTCATGCTTTTAGTCACCCATACTTAACTTTTTTAAGTTAAACTAAGCTGAGGAAACATTCCTACACTTTAAAATTCAGTTTAAATCCAACTTATTATTACAGTATGCTAAAGGAGTTTTTTGTAGCTACATGTATCTCATCCAGTGCAATTTTTCACTTCTTTCTTTCACACACACTAATTTTGACACCAAAATGACAACAAGTCATAAAGACTCAACGGTGCACACTGAACCAGGAAATGTTTTTCAATCGTGTCCAGTACACTACCCATGCTATTTGAAGTTGCTCTCCAATGGGAGCGGAACTTACACTACATTGCCAAAAGTATTCGGTCACCTGCCTTGACTCGCATATGAACTTAAGTGACATCCCACTCTTAAACCATTGCAGCTATAACAGCTTCAACTATTCTGGGAAGGCTTTCAACAAGGTTTAGGAGTGTGTTTATGGAAATTTTTTACCATTCTCCAGAAGCGCATTTGTGAGGTCACACACTCATGTTGGACGAGAAGGCCTGGCTCACAATCTCTGCTCTAATTCATCTCAAATGTGTTCTATCGGGTTGAGGCCAGGACTCCATGCAGGCCAGTCAAGTTCATCCACACCAAACTCTCTCATCCATGTCTTTATGGACCTTGCTTTGTGCACTGGTGCACAGTCATGTTGGAACAAGAAGGGGCCATCCCCAAACTGTTCCCACAAATAGTCAGGAATCCACAGGCTCAAAAGCTCAATAAAATGGGTTGAACCTGACATGGTCTGCCATACTTTTTGTTCGTGCTTTTTCTGTTTTTTGGACTCTAAGATCGAATAATTGAAGAGTCTGTTCTGCCGGAAACATCACAAAAAAATGTGGCCATTTCAGTGTATAGACCCTTAATTTTTTGACAGAAAAATGTGAAAAATGAAAATTTTCTTCAAATCCACAGTGGGTTGGGTAGGCTGCCAATAAATGCATTCCAGATACACAGAACACATATGGTGACAATATCCACAGAAAAAATAACTCATAAAACTCATTTCTACATGATTTGGAATCAATTTAATGCAAAAAAAAAATGTAGTTCTTTTCTCACTTTTTTCCAATATATTCATCTTTCCTTCATTGGCAATCAACTATGGCCCCAAGTTATGACATCAGTCAATATGCTTTTCTTTTAACCAAACAGTATACTTATTCCACAGAAAAATTATAGAAATCCAACCAAAATAACTGGTTCTGTAATGATTTCACTACTAGTTTAGGATCAACTTATATATATTTATATAAATATATATATTTAGTGGAAAAGAGAGAAGTGGAAAGAGGAGTGAATTGAACAGGAGAGGATAAGAGTGAAAAGGAGAGAACAGGAATGACGTAAATTGGAGAAGAATGAAGGATGGACCCTGATTTCTCAACCAAGCAAGCTGAAGAGAAAGCGGCCCAGTACCAACTATACTGCTTGCTTAATATGTCAGAAAGCAGACAGTAACACCTCCTGGAGCTGATGAACATCTTAACAGGCCACAAAGCTGCATCTGCAGACTTGGTTAGTGCTCATTAAAAAGGACTGGAGGCACTGGCTGCAGCAAGGAAAACAGACAGTGAGAAAGTAGACCAAATAAAACTTACCACCTTTGCAGCAAAGCCAAAAAAGTCACTCTCAATGGCATTCAAAGCCAAGAAGGTCTATGAGGAAGAGAGTGCAGTTGTCCGGAACCTGTACTTTGTGCAGGACTTAGATGAAGACAGGAAAGTTGAAGTCTTTGGACATGAACGGACAAGTTGCCCTGCCTCCCTGATTGAGCCAGATCTGTCCCTTGAACAGGGTTATGATATATGTAAAGGAATAAAGGCAGACTACCTGGCTGCAATCAAGACAGCCCTTGGCAGCTCATGGGGGGAAGTAGACAAACCACCGCTGTCCGACGAGCCACATTTTTTTTGCAATGTTTCTGGCAGAGCAGACCCTTCAATTATTCGATCTTAAAGTCCAAGTAAACAAAAAAAACACAAACAAAAAAGTATGGCAGACCATGTCAGGTTCAACCCATTTTTGAGCCTGTGGATCCCCAACTAAAAGTTGGGAGCATGGAATTGTCCAAAATCTCTTAGTATGCTGAAGCACTCAAGAATTCCTTTCACTGGAACTAAGGGGCCAAGCCCAGCTCCTGTAAAACAACTCCACACCATACTCCCCCCTCCACCAAACTTTACGCTTGGTACAATGCAGTCAGACAAGTACTGTTCCCCTGGCAACCGCCAAACCCAGACTCATCCATCAGATTGCCTGATGGAGAAGTGTGATTCGCCACTCCACAGAATGCGTCTCCACTGCTCTGGAGTCCAGTGACGGCGTGCTTTACACCACTGCATCCGATGCTTTGCATTGCACTTGGTGATGCATGGCTTGGATGCAGCTGCTCGGCCATGGAAACCCATTCTATGAAGCTCTCTGTGCACTGTTCTTGAGCTAATCTGAAGGTCACATGAAGTTTGGAGGTCTGTAGTGATTGACTCTGCAAAAAGTTGGCAACCTCTGCACACTATGCGCCTAACCATCTGCTGACCCCGCTCCGTCATTTTATGTGGCTGAGTTGCTGTCAATCCCAATCACTTCAACTTAGTTATAATATCACTGACAGTTGACTGTGGAATATTTAGGAACGAGTAAATTTTACGGTTGGACTTGTTGCACAGGTAGCATCCTATCACAGTACCACGCTGGAATTCAAGGAACTCCTGAGAGTGACCCATTCTTTCACAAATGTTTGTAGAAACAGTCTGCATGCCTAGGTGCTTGATTTTATACACCTGTGGCCATGGAAGTGATTGGAACACCTGATTTCAATTATTTGGATGAGTGAGTGAATACTTTTGGCAATACAGTGTATCTAACTGAGGGTAACCCTCATTGTGCAATGTGTCTAATGCCCAAAGGGATTCTGGAAAAACTCAGCAGATAAAGCGAAGATTGTCAAATAATTGGAGTAAAATGACAAAAATGCTTAAAAGGGATTGAGGCCTGTTAAATCAAAACTAAAAATGTCAATCAACTTAGTAAAATAGAGCTGAAATAGCTGTTTTGAATCTTGAAGATAATAGAACAAAAAAAATTAACAGCCTTTTACTTCTAATTAACTTACTTCATTTTAGTTGAAATTAGTACAAAAATACACTGAAACACAGCAGAAAGATTCTGCTGAAGCAAAACCTACACCTGTGTCGTAAACAGTTGGTAAATGTTAAATTACCTACTTTACTTCAGAATCTTATGTTTTGTAATCTTTATACGCAATAAAGTCTTGCCTTTGCATTTTATAAAGGCAAAAATTTACCTAAATTTGAAAAATAAATAAATAAATGTTAAAAAATGGGAGTATCACCCTTTCAAGCGGAGTTTCTCCCTAGAAGGCTCAGTTTTTGGACTTGAGTATTTCCAAAACCTTGCAGCCCTGAAGACATCGTGTAATAATTGCCCATGAGCTGTGGGAACTTGTGGTTAATTTTTTATTTGCTGACATTTGAGGGACTGATGCTTAACAACATATAAAATTATCAAGGGGCATTACATTAAGGTTAAAATCCTTAAGGTGCATTATAATTTATTATTAAGTTATTGATTAAGATAAACCAACAAAATCTGTTTCGCATTAACTAAGAAAACTTGTGTTTAAATGTTAAGTTGTTATGTTTAACTTAAATGATTAAACGAAGGGTTTATCTGAACACATGATCAGAAAAATTCTGGTCTCTGTGTATCAGGTTTAAGAAAAAGATAGTCAGAAAAGAATACTTGGAGGTGGTTAACAGCAACACTGGCAACTTCTTGTGCTGTGATTCTCAGTTTTCTCAGATGTTAAACTGCCATGTGGCACTGCTGTCTTCACAACCCATCTTCATTCTGCATGGCCATATGGGAAAAGCCACTCATCCATCTGATAAACACGTCACATGCTGACACTCAGTATATCAGCTGCAAGGCCAAAAAAATCTAGGGACATATCAGCCTCAGCAGCTAGCAGACAGTGTTTACGTCTTTACACAATATGTCACTTGCTACAGCTAGAAACATCAAGAACATTTTTATTATTTATTAAATCATTGACAACAAAAGCATGGAGGTATAACAAACAACACAAATAATAATAAATGGCACAAAGGACAATAGAAAAGAAGAAAACAAAGAGGGGGAAAAACTTAAAGGCAGATCCTTCGTACACATATACATACATATATGTATGGATTTTTTTACTGCTTCATTCGTCATACACGTACTTGACAAACATGATCATACATACATAATACAAGACAAACAAAACATCCATAAACATGTTTACATACTAGAGCCCGACCAATATGAGATTTTTGGGGCCGATGCTGATACCGATACTGGGGGTTAAAAAAAAAAAAACAGATATCTAATATATCGGCCGATATCCGATATATTGGCCAATAATTGATATATCGGCCGATATATGAAATAAGAACATTGATATACTCAGGATATATACTGTATATGAACACAAATGTGGACATGTGAATAACCAGTTGCATTTATCTTTGTTTATTTCACAAAGATGCAACTTAGACTACGTTAAAATGCTGTATAATAATCTTATATTTTGGCTGTGGACCATATTAGACAGGAAAATAATAAATGGAGAGCCATATTTACATTGTTGTGGCAAATATGCACATAGAGTATGTTTAGAATGTGTTTCTTGATAACCCTGAGGAAGGCCACAAGCTTAAATGCGCCTGTTTTATCAAGTTGTTCTCTTAAGATCTACTATTAGTGAAACTTTCTGTCTCCACACTGTTAGAATATGTCACAGGAAAGATAAACATCGTATGAATGCTTTTCTGGTTTGTGCTTTTCAAAGTAAAAGCCCAGTTTAGCATTTCTATAGAGAAACTCCGTTCACTTATACAGAATGCTTTTATTTTGAAAAACTTTTTGAAACCAGGTCCTAGAGTGAACAAATCTATAAAAGCTTACTGTTTCATCTCCATGTGGACAGCTAAACACATCTTTCTTAAAACAAATACATGATACATAGCATAGCCCACTTAAGCCGCATGTGTGGGTCCAGCCGAAACAACAATGGTGGATTACAGGACTGTGTTCGTGCTGCAGAAGTTACTGAGTATTTTACGGCTTTTACAGCACAATCTGATGCTCCTTTACCACCACCGCGAAAAACAAATGTTCTTGGAGAACAGCATACACCAGATGTTCTTAGATCTTCTTTTTCTTGTGTCTATGTACATCACAAAAGCATGCTCCGTAATCTTCTTCTCTCTTTTTGGTGCATTTCCGTGACAACGTTACAGCACCACTTACAGGCTTGGCATATACTACAGCGTTTTCAGTGAATCTGTGCTTACTCAGAAATTTCCTGAAATGATACTGTGTTTACAGAAAACGTTTCCAACAAAACAGAAATATTTTTTTTTGGTCTCCATGTGGACAAGGCCGTTATTTCAATCACAGTTTGGATTCCCACCATCATGAAAACAAGATAATCAGGAGAATACTATAACAAATGCCAAGTTATACACCTTCTGTCCTAAGTTTTTGTTGTCTGGTTAATGTTTCATTGTTTGTTGTGATATATTGTCAAAAAAAAAATTTTTCACTCATAAATATAAATGCATGGATTGCAGGTGTAGTATAATCATAAACATAGTGTTGATCTCAATACCAATTAGAATTAAAGCTGCAAGCAGCAATGATGGGCCCTCACAACCCGTTGCAGGTCGGGATGCGTCCCAACCGCGGGTATGTGACAACTGTTGGGTGCCAGCAACAAGGGGCGCTGCTCCCATGGGGTTTGTGGGTTTTGCAACACCCACAGTTTAACAGACACAGAGGGGGATCCCCCTCATTAATTTCCAGAGCTTGCTGTTACTTTCGCAGTAAAACCACATGAGCATGAAGTATGATCCATAAAAATTTGGAACTCCAAAAAATGAACCAATCACTGAATGTCTGCTTCACAGCTCCTCTTTCTGCTCTGCTTGGCTCAGTTGCTCTCTCTCTTTTTCTCTTTTGCATGCTTGCAGCCTCACTCCCACTTCCTCTTGTTCAAGCTCACTCAACAGGAGAAAAATGACTGAGTGGCTAAAGCATTAACTGTTTTCAGACTGTTGCAATCATTAATGTGAAAGACAGAGGAGATAATACAGAGATACAGATGTGTACAAGTTTGTTTCATTATTTTCCTCAATTCTTTGATATCTCCTCTCAGTTTATTTTATATTATATTCATGGATGAACAGACAGATACAAACAGTACTTTCCTGCAAACCAAGCACCCTCAGTAACTTATATTTCATGCCCCTCAAATGAAAGCAGACACTCCTCAGATTCCAGCAGTATCACTTTTGTCATTCTAGGTCCAAAACTCACTGAGAAAACAGCAGACAGACAGACTAAGCAAAAATCCCATTTTTCAATCAAAACAATATATTTCATCCTAACATTGATGTTTTTTTTTTAATTGACGGTAGTCCCAGTCAAATAAATCCACTTGTAAGTGATACTCCAATGTCTTCCCAACATTTTGACCCTGTCCAAGTCCCTGTGCCTGCACATTCACAGTATCAGGCACAGGAAGAATAACTTGGTCTTTGCTCCCATCTAGTGGTTCTCTGAATGTATAGACCTGTATCTGAAGCAGCCTAAAGCTGTCAAGTGGTTAGATGAATATGACGACATAAATAAGACATGGGATGCAGAATTGTCTCTGCATACATGGAACTCTTGATCACAATCTAAAGATCATGAGTACAAATACTTTGTAATAAACCTAATTGTTTTACATCCAGACTGTTTCTCTCTCTAAATCATTTATTTTTGATGACATTTTTTCCATTCCTTTAGTTACCCCTACCTTCTTTCTTTTTCATGACCTTCAATATTTTGTCATGGCAACCGATGTGTAAAATAAACAGATAAAGATGCATAAAATACAGAGATACAGATGTGTACAAGTTTGTTTCAATATTTTCTGCAGTGCTTTTAAATCTCTTCTTAATTTGTTGATTTAGCTTATATTCATGGATAAATAGACAGATATAAACTTTGTAATGTGTTGTTTGCTGTTTGGACCCTGTTCTTAATTGTGTTGCAATACTGTGTATCATCAAAATACAAACCCCACCCAAAATACAAAGGGCAGTCATCTGAGCTTCCAACTTCCCACACGTTTGAAAATCCTAGTTCAAACCCGCTGAGGGGGCCGATCTTTTGAAATGTTGTAGGGGGCACCATTGAGCCAATAGGCCACACCCACCTAAAAACATCAAATCAATCATCTCAGCATGCTCATGAGAATGTTTTTGCCAAGTTTTATTGTTCTACACATATCACAAGCCCCTGAGAATTCTATTTCCTGTTTCATCCAATGAGGCTAGTGAACTTCCTGTTGAGATTTCGGCATGGGACCAAATAGCTTTTTTGTAGGTCTCAGGATGACCTATATGCACACCGAAATTCATAAGCCTGGGTTAAACCTGCTGGGGGGCCGAATTTTTAAAAATTTGTAGGGGGCACCATTGAGCCAGTAGCCCACCTACAAAATGAATATCAATCATCTCAGCATGCCAATGAGATTTTGTTGGCAAGTTTCATCGCTCTACATTTCTTATAACCATTTGAAAAATCTACTTCCTGTTTCATGGTGAACAAAAAATCGCCATGGCCATGCCTTTTGACATAGATGTTTGACCATTGTATATTTGTAAGGCCAACTCCTTGGGAACTGCCTGAGTGAATTTTCAGAATGATCTGCCCAACCATGTAGGTTCTGCGATGTGAAATTCAGGAGTAGTGACTTTCTGTTGCCACAGGGTGGCGCTGTACAATTTTTCAAAATTTCCGGCATGGATGTGTTCTGGCCTGGACTGTTATCAAGCACATGAAATCTGTCTCAGATATGACCATGTATACTAGAGTTATGACTGTTTAAACATCTTTGGCGAAACAAAATGGCAACTCTTGACTTTGTCACCCTGCCGAGGTCATGCCCTCTGACAAAATGTCAATTTTATTTTTCACAAAGCTAAATCCACTTCTTTAGTCCATCCTGACACAAATTTGAAGTGGATATCTTGGATACTTTTTAAACTGTAGCTTGCACCATAGACCTTCCTGTGACCACTAGGTAGTGCTTTGATCTGCTTTGAAAATCTGACCATATGAATGGGTGCAGGCCATCACTGCCAATATACCTGAGCAATGAGTCCAATCGGACAATGCAAGGCTGAGTTATAAACTACTTCCTGTTTACCAGAGACATATGCAAATTTGAGGGCTTGCCACGACCACACCTTTCGACTAATGAGAAAACCCCGAATAACTTTTCATCAGCCATGTCTCCTCTAGCTCTGTGCCGAAGTACAAGTCAATCGGATGAAATCCCTCGGACAAGTTTGTTCAGTTATGACCCTTGGAAAAGCCAAAAACAGCCCCTTTTTTACATATTTATTCAAAATGGCGGATTTCCTGTTGTAGATAGAGTGTAGGCCCAAGAGGCTTTTTTGTAGATCTCCCCAAGCTGCACCTGCACACAAAATTTGATGAATCTACGACAAAGTCAAAGGAGGGGGCTTTAACTTTGAAAACTGTTAGGGGGCGCTATTTTTGCAATTCTGAATTTTCATGTTAGAGACCCAAAAAATATCAAAATTTTCGCGAGACCAGATGTACGTGCAAAGTTTCCTGCGAATTCAGAAATGTTAAGGGCCTCAAAAGTCCATGCAATGACGGCAAATGCTAATAAAAATAATCCGAGCAATTACAATTAGGTCCTCGCACCACTCGGTGCTCTGGTCCTAACTAGAAAAGCACTCGGAGAGTGCAGACCTCCACCATTAGCCCTATCTTCCAATAGTACAGAATCCTTCAAAAAAATTCCTGGATCCAAATGGTGATCCAGATCACTCCCAAAATCTAATCAGTTCTTCCTTATGCCATTTCTGACATTTCCTGAAAATTTCATGAAAATCCATCCATAATTTTTTGAGTTATGTTGCTAACAAACAAACAAACTAACAACTAACTAACAAACAAATCCTGCCGATCACATAACCTCCTTGGCGGAGGTAATAATTGTGATTAGGATTTTTGCCAAAATCGTGCAGCTGTAGTTGTAGGGTGTATCCAGTTAGGCTGCTATCTTGCTCTGTGAACTCACGTGACTCCTTTCGTTAAATCAGACTTTAAAAAAAACAAACATTATAGAGGGGCAATGCAGTAGTACAACATTATTCTCATGAAAATGGGAGAAAAATGACAGCATCATCAAGAAGTAAACTATAATGGTAGCAATTCAAGTAAGCTATAAGGTAACTCCACTACATTTGTTTGAAAAGATTGGCATTTTTTTCTAACTTTCAAAATACTGATAACACTCACGAAGTATTTTTGACCAGAGTTATCTTACACTGAAAATGTGCCCGTCAGATCATGACCCCACCCCTAGCAGAGACATAAGTGGAGGCTCAGACCAGACGCAGAATGGCTTAAATAAAGGGTCATCCATAGTTTAGGCCCACTGTAGTATGAGCATTGGCAAAAAAAAAGGAGCCTGCCTGTGATAATGAATGGACTGTTGGTTTCCCAGTCACTCTTCCTTACGGTGTGTGATTGGCTCGAGTAGCCCCTGATAAGGAAAACATTAGCTGCCAGTATTTGTGTTGCCTATTCAAAGCAAAGGTCCAGTGTTTGCACAAGGTAATCAGTCTGTATACTCACTCTGAAAGACACACATCAGCTGAGAGAGAGAGGAAAAGAGAAACATGTGAATATCAGGCAGCACTGCTCTCCTATAATCCTCACCTCTCACATGTTCTCCCTGCCCCTCTCTCTGAATTCAGCCTCTTATTCCCCTCCCCCATCCAAACAGTTTTCTTCTCCTGTTATGGGCTTGTTAATTATTTATGGCCAGACTATTTTCTCTTTCAGTCTCTTTCGGAGAAAAAATGTCGTTCACTTGTAAAAATGTGAACATAACACCTGAGTAAATTCAGGACATGAAAACAAATGAACACGGTAGAACAAAGGGTAGATGGGTTCCTCACAAGAAGGGACATGCAGTTTTTCACATGAGCAGAAGAGGCACATACACAACACATACAGATACAATCTCGCCCATTCCAGCAGCATGCTGTGGTGTTTTGCAAGACCTTCTCTGCTCTGCCCCATCTCTTAAAGATATTCCATTGAAGCTTGCCAAGAAGTGCTTGAAAACTGACCCTTGTTTTCACAACGTCTTGAGGGAGAAGGGGGAGGGAGAGGCAGCAAGAGAACATGGTGAGACTAAGCTTGAGATTTACGCAAAGCTGGAGTGTGTAAAAGGACAAACAGAGAGGTTTATCTTTTTTGTATTATCTACAGCTGTCTCTCTGAAGACATATGCACTGGTTAATTCTACAAAGCAGAACACACAGTGCCTCGCAAACATGCAGCCCTTGGGTGTGGAACAGATAGCCCTTCCTACACCTAGAAGATTTTTGCAGTTAACACAACATCTTGATGTCATATCAGGGGTGGAAAGAAGTACTCAAACAAAATTGAAAAGTTATATAAAATGTACTTAAAGTACTGAGTAGCTACTTTATACCTTAGTGGGTGTACAGTAAATAGAATCTTTTCTTAGTGTGATGTAACTACAACAGAATATGAGCTCTATAACCAGGTTGTGGTTTTTTTTACATGGTAAGACTTAACCTCAAGTCAAATCCAAAAGCTGATGAAATGTGGAATCACTCTCAAGCTTCTGATTGTCATGTGTTGTAAAGTGAAACTTTTGGTCATTTTCTTGTTGGCAACAAGCTAGAAAATTCTTATTTTGTCTATTAGTGTTATGTTTTTTTTTTACTCAGTACTTGATGGTTTTCAAAATGTAGTGAAGTACAACACTTCCCTCAAAATGTACTTAAGTAAAAGTAAAATTACTTAAAAAATAACAAATACACCAAAAATGACTCAATTACAGTAACTTGAGTAAATGTGCGTCATTAGTTACTTTCCACCCATATTTAAAGGTCAGAAGGCAGATAGCAAAATTGTGACTACTAAGGTGTTCTGTCAACATTCAAACACTTATTCTAGACTTTGACAGACTTAAAAGGAAGCCTGCATGACCAGACAAGCTCATCTTGTTGGATGGATATTTGTATCTCTATTATGTATATTAAACTACAAACACTTATTAGATATCGTAGATGTCTGCATTTTGTGTAAATTTGAGCTGATAAACTCACCAGGAGGCTGCCATGTTTTGGTCAGCACTGGTAGTGTGAGGTCATTTAGCTATAGCGCTCCATGCCATTCCTATGCAGTAACTGGTTTTCCAGTTGGTCTGGTCCGGTTCATCAAGAAACAGATTTCAAACATATTCTCCTGGTGCGCGGATGGCCTAGCAGTCTAGTGAGCTACCCAAGTATGCGGGCAGCCAGATTTTGAATCTGGCCTGTGGTCCTTTGCTTCATGTCTCTCCCCACTCCCATCCCATTTCCGACTCTATCCACTGTCCTCCTCTGTCCAATAAAGGCACTAACAAGCCCAAAAATATATATTAAAAAAACTATATTCTCCTGATGTGGATGTACATATTTGCTACAACAAGGTAAATATGGCTCTGTATTTCTCATTTTCCTGTCAATTTTGGCTGATAACTGCTTATGTTGAAAGGAAAAATAGGAGAGACCTCAAATCTTAAAATTCTCCAGTCTGAAACAGCAGTTACTGCATAAGGAACAGTAAGAAGTGCTGCAGCTGAGTGACATCACAGTGCCAGTGCAGACCAAAATATGGTGGCCTCCTTGTAAGTTTATAACCTGAAATGACTCAAAATGCAGATATCTAGTGAGCTTATTAGTTCAATATACATATGAGATATACAAATCTGTCCAACAAGATGAACTTGTCTGATCATGCAGGGTTCCTTCTAAAAACTTTCAAAGAAACTGTTTTTTTTTTTTTTTTTTTTTCAATTAACTCATTTTTACAAACCTTGTAAATACGCACTTTACCATGGAGCTAAGAACAGGCATACAGCTGGAATCTCATAGGATGAGAGTCTCTTTTTTATGACACAATTCAGCTGAAATTATGTCCTTGTGATGTTTACCAATGTCCCTTTGTGCTTAGTCAGCTTGCCCAGAAACTGAGCTAATGACCATCCCAGTAGCCACCAACTAAGTGTCACTGGTAGTGCCATGCAGCAGAGCTGCATATGCAACACACTGCATCTCCTTCGCACAGCCCATTTGCGGCTGTAATAACTGTAAAATGCTTCCCACTTCAAGGGAAAGTCACAAAGCAATGTGTTTTATGAGCCTCAGCTGGAGGAAACACCCCAGAGTGATGACAACAACTGTTAGCCCAGCCATGACCACAAAACTAATAAAGCTATGCTGGCTTGCGTCATAAGATAACCCTCACAAGTGGTCTGAGAGGACCTGCAAGCCCACAGTTTGCAGGCTGCTGGGGAGAAATCTGGAATCAGAGAGACATTTGTGACAATAATAGTGCAGGTGTACTCACCTAGAACATAAAACATAACAGACTTGTCTCCTATGTTGTATGGAAAAAAATCAACACATTTAACTTGTGAAGTGGGAATGATTTAGGAAGATTAAGTTTCTAGTTAGTCAAGAAGAATGTGAGCACTATACTGTCCTTATTTCATCCTTTGTGTGGGGACAGAACGAACAATGAAAGAAACATGGCAGAAACAGATCTCAGGAAATTTGATTCCAGAAAAAGAGGTGAGATGAGGTGAAGGCTCATATGTCCAATCACTCGTCACGCTAAAAATATTACATGTGCAATTTTAAAGATGTGGTAAACATATGTCCATGGTCTGGCTGCAAAAAAAAAATAATTTGTTGTGAATGTATATTATTAGATTCCTTGGGTTACTGACAATCTGTATGTTAAAGCAAAATTCTTAAGAAGTAAAATTTGACCATTTATTACAACAAATAGCAAGTCATTTCAATCAGCTCCAGTGTTTAAAAACTTAAGCCAGGGTTTTTTCAAACCCTTTTCAGCCCATGAGCTATGGGGCTGGGCGATTATGGCAAAAATCAAAATTACGATTAGCTGAACTTTTCACCTGGATTATGATTAATTAATGATTATTTCACCCTCAACCTCCTATTCTGTTTGTTCTGAAAATACTTGTATAATTTTGAAACAAATAACTGAAAGGAACAGGCACAGATGAACAATTTATGGTTAATTATTGAAACAATTTAAATCAAAACAGAAATCGGCTGAAATTAAAATATTTTTTGTAAAAAGTCAAATTTCTCAAGAAAAGTAGAAAATAAACAACTTACGTTTCTTGCCAACAAAAGAAATAACTTTTATACCGTTGTATCAAAAGTAGAAAATAACTTTGCTGCTCACACTGCACAGTCAGCTCCATGTTTGAATTTTAGTAGACTGGATGGGAATGAGTGCAAGACTAGTACTTCCTCTCTTGGGTTACAACAGACTACATGCCATGAAATACCTGGCTACCTATCATGTGACTACACAGCGAGTAGGTTGTTTTTAAAGGGATGGTACATTAGTAGAGAGAGAATTACAAGGGAAAAAAATTAATAATTGACAGCATTTAAATAAATAAATCTCTCACTCTCTTTTTAGATGTATACAGGCTTACTGTTTGCCCACCACTTTCCTGTCAAAGAAACAAAGATTTTGAAACACTCCAAATAGCAGGTGCACCACGTACCTCTGTACCAGAAAATACTTTTCAAAGCAGATGTCCGTTTAAGCGAATTAAAAAGCTACAAAATGCAGATTTTTATCTGTTTGGGTGAAATGTCAGAAATAACATAAGCACTGATGTGTTTTATCATAGCTCAGATAAAATACGTCAGTGTACAGCAGAAAAAAAAATGTTAGTGATCACTACTTCTTTAACGTGCATCTTGCTGATGTACACATATGAGCCACTAGCTGATGTAATAAGCTTGCTTTAGCTAAGGCACTTTTTCATGGGCATACAGGCTAATTTACTGTACTTAAGGAGAGGAGGAGAAAACAGGTTAATCTAAAAATATTTTTAAAAATGCTGCATTGATATGCTAATTATGCAATATTTAATTAAAGTGCACTAATTTGCATTAGAGCTGTTCCAATTTTCGATACCAGTATCGGAAATACGTCGAAAACGTACGAAAACTAATACTGCTGAAAATGCAGGTACTGGTATCGGTGAGTACACGAGTTTATGCACCGAACCGAAACCATTTGGTTTAGCTTTATATTTTGCTTCGTTTAGCCATGCTAAATGTTAGTGCTATAAACCATAAATAAATTCTTCTCCACTGCCAGAAAGCACCACAAGCATGGGCTATTTAGAGCAGCAAAGAAGAAGCAAAAGAAAGGACCCACTGCGGCAGCAGAGAATGGTGGCTGCATGACAGTTTTTCTCTGGATGTGATCATTAAAATGCCTTCCAGACACTTGCTGTCATACACGACAAGAAGTGACACAGTTTATTAAAAGATAAATAACTTGTACCAAAAATCGTTTGTTTTTCCTTTTGAAGCTAGCCATTGTGACTCCCCATTGATGCCACTGATGCCTTAGAATCCCTTGCAGCAGCATTTTCAGCAAGCCTGGAACTTGTGTGACTTTTTGGGACTTCAATGATTAAATCCACCAGTAAATCCAAAACTGAACGTCTTTTTATCCACTTTAAATCAAATCACAATCAATTGTTACTGCTAGCTCGAATGGTAACCGCCATATTGTTCCATATTGGGTCTTTCAGCCAATGGCCAGCTGTGCTGTAATCACATGATGCTACCCAAATAGAGCATAATTGAGTAAGATAGAGAAAGCATGTGATGCAGCCCCCTGTATTATTCTTATTTTAATATTAAGCAGTAAAATTCAATAATAAAAACACTTTTAGGGTCACAGAGATGCTGTATTAGAGCCCAACTGATTGATCAGCGGGACGATTAATCAGGACGATTATAGGGTATCACAGATTAATCAACATCGGCCAATATGTAGCCAATATATTAACCCTTAGAGCTCACGCGGCATTTATACGTGCGGCAGGTACATCCCTTTAAAAATCACTTGGTAGCATTTGAACCATAGGTGGTGGGCACTAACATTTTCTAGTGAGCCCGGAACTTGGCTGACTTTCCGGAGTCTCTGACAACAGTGTTGTCCTTTACAACAATACATGACACAGTTTATAAAAATGTTGATAACTTTTGAACTGTAAATCATAGAAACTTACTCTTTTTTTTCTTCTGAAAGCTGACCAGTTTGCCGTTCGTTAGCTACCATCGATGTCTCCGTAGCTCTAAAGGATGCTGTTGTAGCAAGCCCAGAACTTTGGTGACTTTTCAGGGTCGTTGGAGATTAAATCCACAGCGTAACATGCAATAATAAGTGTCTCTTTAATCAATTTTTAATCCATTTTCGATCATGTACTTTGACTTTCTTCAGTGGGCAGCCATATTTGTTTTGACATGCAAAGCATTGTGGGAGTTGTAGTCGACCAGTTGCGTCTCTACTGCTTAGAGAGTAGAGACGCAGGAGTAGAGAATAAACAATGATAAATGTAACTGTTAATTCACATGTCCACCATTATCTAATTTAAGACTTTTATACAGTGATTTAACGTCGTCAAGTTGCATCTTTGTGAAATAAATAAAGATAAATACAACTGTTAATTAACATCTACCATTATCTAATAAAAGACTATTATAAAGCGTTTTAATTTCATCTAAGTTGCATCTTTGTGAATTAAACAAAGATAATGTAAATATAAAAATGTGTGTTCATGTACAGTATATATCCTGTGTATATCAATGTTCTTATTTATCCAATATATCGGTTATCGGCCAATATCATATTGGCCGATATATCTGATATCGGCCTTTTTTTAGCCCCCAGTATCAGCATCGGCATTAGCCCCAAAAATCCCATATCGGTCGGGCTATATGCTGTATATTATGATTCCATTTGTTGAGTCATGTTCTGAGTCAAATATAGGTCTGAAATAATTTACTAGTCTGCATAGTCAGTCAAGAAAGTTCACACCGGTATCGGATCAGTACTCGGTATCGGCCATGACCCGCCACCTTAGTGTCGGAATCGTATCGGGAAGGAAAAAATGGTATACGAACATCCCTAGTTTGCATATATTTGACAAAGCATTGCAGGTGAATAGGGTAAAAAATAACTAAGAACTAAGAATAACTATGAACTAAGGCCCTGCCATACAGAGACAAATTCAGGAGTATACGCAAAAGTTTTTTGTCGTATCGGCGTTTCATCCACACGGCAACAGCGTTTTGGGGGGCTGTAAATACTTATTTTTGAAACTAATAATAATAACAATAATAGTAATTATAATAATAATAATAGTAATAATAATAGTAATGATAGTAATAAAACAGGTTGTTTTTCAGTGATAACTGAGGATTCCCTCGAGTTTTTAACTAAGAAAAGTGTTAATTTCGGGTCTGTTTGTGCTACATTTGGTATTAGCATCTTTGTTCAACTTTTAGCTCCGCCGTCTCAACAGGTGAGATTTACGAACTGCCATAGTTCTTAATCGTTTTACTAAAGTTATCCTTCCTTCATATTGGGTCTACATGACTTGATTTCTGAGGTGCAGAACTGTAACTGAAAGACATTTTGGCAGTAATCGGTAAAACACATCCAGTTACGGAAATCTTGTTTAAAGGTAAAAGGTGAATTTTAAACCTCAGGAGAACGGCACTTGTCTGACTGCATTGTGCCAAGTGTAAAGTTTGGTGGAGGGGGGGATTATGGTGGGGGGTTGTTTTTCAGGAGCTGGGCTTGGCCCCTTAGTTCCAGTGAAAGGAACTCTGAATGCTTCAGCATACCAAGAGATTTTGGACAATTCCATGCTACCAACTTTGTGGGAACAGTTTGGGGATGGCCCCTTCCTATTCCAACATGACTGTGCACCAGTGCACAAAGCAAGGTGTCCATAAAGACATGGATGAGAAGCTTTGGTGTGGATGAACTTGACTGGCCTACACAGAGTCCTGGCCTCAACCTGATAGATTATCTTTGAGATGAATTAGAGCAGAGACTGAGAGTCAGGCCTTCTCATCCAACATCAGTGTGTGACCTCACAAATGCGCTTCTGGAGAATGGTGAAAAATTCTCCTAAACCTTGTGGAAAGCCTTCCCAGAAGAGTTGAAGCTGTTATAGCTGCAATGGGTGGACAGAAGTCATATTAAAGCCTATGGATTAAGAATGGGATGTTACTTAAGTTCATAAGGCAGGTGCTAGAATATGCTTTTTTGGCAATATGGTGTATGTGTGCCATGACCTGGCCGAGTGCTGGGTCGACTCTGAAGTCAAATTGTTGAATGTGTACCACTGGTTGTAATGTGATCCATGGCAACGTGACTTTTAAACCTCAAACACAAATTTAAAATCTTAAAACCTAGCAGTTCGTTGATCAACAGTCGTTTAAACTTATCTTAAACCCATTTTATGTCAAATGTAGAATAGATGAAGTTTATCTGTGCTTGTTGTATATTTTAGGCCCTAAAGTTGTCTGTAACTTTTTATAAGCTTCCTAAAGTAAACTCACGGCTGGACAGGCATTGCATTTTTTGTGTAATGCAATAGAAATATTTAAGACTGATCTTAATCTGTTGAAACACAACTTCACATTCCCAGATAGCTGTCGATTTTTTTTTAATGTTTCCTCTTATTGGTGGTGGTGGTGATGGTGATGGTGGTGGTGGGGGGGGTTGATATGAGCTATTACATGTCCTGATTTAACTCCGTTTACCTGTGAAGAGTGTACACATTGCTTCAACTATAAATCACTTCTCTTTTTTAAGATTTATTTTTGGGCTTTTTAGTGAATTTATTCAACAGAAGAGGACAATGGATAGATTTGGAAAGAATGGGGAGAGACATGAGGCAAAGGGCCACAGGCTGGATTCGAAACCTGGCCGCCCGCATACATGGGTCGCGCCTTAGACCACTAGGCCATCATATCACAACTAAAGTGACCTGAACTATCACTTTTATCAGTATTATCACAGTTTCATAATTTGCTGAAAATTACTGATACATCCTTTGAAATAATTTAATCAAGTTTGATATACAATGACACTATAAATACAAATAAGCAGCACAGAACCCTGTAACCTTTTTGTTTCTATGCACATTTCGTATTTATCCATTGTGCAGTAATGAAGATAATTGGTCACAAAAGTTGTCAAAATTTTTGGATACTTTGATTATTTTTTTGAAACTGTGTGCTTTAGATGACATATTATCCCATTTTTTAAAAAAGTTTTTAGAGTACAGTACAGAAAAGTACCAAAGTTACCAAAGAAAACAGATATGCAAGTTGTATTTTCAATCCTAAGCTCCTTATTACTAGTCCATATCAGTACTACTAACAATACTTTTTTCCTTTGTGGAAAGACAATACATTTTTAACAGAAATGATTTAAGCCGAAGAGAGCTTGAGTTTAAAGGTTACAAAGGTTGTGATTCCATCTATTGTATCTATTTTATATTGAGGAAAAAAATTTACATATATTGACCTTGCAACTATTTATTCTGATTTCTCACATTTAAACACAACATGATAATTTAATTTCTTTTTTCTTTTTTTTTTTTTTTAGCTAAGCCAACCTTGTACACATCATAATATAACCACTGGCCACCTGGTTTAGTGAGCTAACTAACATCCATCCTGCCAATCTCAACATGGATTTCAACACAGGATTTTTTTATTTTTATTTTTTTAGCTAACTAGACTTGCTCCAAAGTGTGCAAGGGCATTTCACAATGATCTGAGCAGATAAGGAGCAGCTCATGCCATAAAGTGCACACTAGTCCCAGTCTTATTTCCTCTTAAGCCAACAGTTGAAGGTACCACATTTGGCTGAATGTGGTTCAAAATGCTGATGTGCTTTGAGCTAATAAATTGATTAGCCAACTACTAAAGAGCTCTTAGGCCTACTTGCCTGTCTGTTTCTCTGCTCAGACAGTGACAGTGAGTGGTGCAGAAATGAGAGACAGCAATTAGGTCATTTCCACTGAGCAGTCCGGTTCAGTTTGGTACGGCAGAAAAACGCTTATTACATGAACACAGAAAAAGGAACTTGTGGATCTTAAAGGAAATCAGGGAACAGTAACAAGTAAACTGTTTGATAATACAATTTACAGATGACTTTTGACTTGTCCACTAAGCTGTCTGTGATTTTTTCAAGTGAAAAAAGACAAGAAGCCATATTGGACTTATTTTACAGGACTATGGCTGTAAGGAGACACTGCAGTGGCTTCAAAATCAGTTGATGGTGACAGCATGCGATTAATCCTGATACTTATAAGATTATGCACTTATGATTTATCTTAGTTAATCATGTTTAATGCAATTAATCTTGACAGTTCTAATTGGTATCAACTAACATTATTTCGTAAATATCGGCATATCAGGTATCAGCAAAAATACAATACTATGCATCCCTAGTTAAATGTCTTGTCCAAGTACAAACTGACTTGTGACTGCATTAACTGGGGATCGAACCCTTAACCTCCTTGTTAAAAGACAACCAACTCTTTCTACGAAGCCATAGTCACCCTCCTTTACAACAAAGCTGAATGAAACCAGTTAACACTGACTCTAAAGTGGCATCCTGGGAAATGTAGTTTTTAGGGACACACCAATCTACTTTTTTTCAGTTCCGATCCGATAAATATGTGCCGATACAGATACTGATTCCGATATATATATATTTTAACAATTATTATTGTTGTTGGTATAATGTGTGAGGTTACATGAAGCTGTAGTAAACCACCCAGCTCCTCTTATTAAAAAGCAAAAAAAATACAAAAATGAATTGAATTTAAATGTATTCCAAACAACTTTATTTGAACTACTACTAAACATTGATTTACAAGTCGGTTAAACTAATTACCTATCATTTTTTATGAACACGTGCTTGAAATCCCTGTCTATAATGCTCTTTAAACTGTAACGGACCTCCTGCCAGTAGAGACCGCTGTAGCTTCAGTTAATGGCCGCAGCCTTCCTCTCTGACCCTTCACCCGACGTCAACAATCAGTAGCTTGTTGGTGGCTAACGGCTAACGGCAGTTAGCGACAGTTTTCCAAGAGAGTAAATGGAAATAAAGTGGTATGTGGGCTGTCGAGGGTTAAGCTTACGTATGACTACTCATCCGAAGTGAAAGAGGCCAAATATCAAAGCACGATATTAATCTGCAAAGAGGAACGAAGGCGGGCCTGTTATCAGGCTAACGTCACACCCACTCTTCATTGTGTTCTCTCATCTTTAGACTATTTTGACTGTTCTAAATGTCGATTTACGTTTGATCTAATAGGTAATTATACCGCTTAGAACATCCTAACTAATACTAGCTCAGTTACACACAGACTGTCTCGTGTTAGACTGCGGTGCATTCATGGTCTACCGCAAACTGTAGGATGGATTTGGATTGGTCACTTGGATCGGCGCCATCAGTCAGATATTCGATCTATTAATTACGTCCATATCGGACCTGATACCGATATTGGATCAGATCGGTCCCATCCCTAGTAGTTTTCCCAACAAAGCAGTCTTTGATGACAAACTAGAATGCAGGGTCCGAAGTTCAGGTTTTCGCCTACATGCTCTTCAGGGCAAGTGCTTCCCAAATCTACTTGCCCCATCAAAATTCCTAAATCCCTACTTGTCCTGTCTAGGAAGTACTTTTTCTGGATGTCAAGTGCATACATTTTGCTCACAACATACTCAGAACTAAAATCCATTGTCTGTCAATGGTGGAAAGCAATACAAAACACTTCTTTCTAAAGAAAACTGTATTTATTAGCTATGTGTTAGCCAACTGAAAATTATATTCAACTTTGTACAGATAAGTGCAATGTGAAACCACACCAAGTTGTTTTCTGAAGAAATTCAAAGTCAGGAATTTCATATTTACAATTCTAATAAGGTAATAATACAAACTCAGAAAAGTTTTTTTTTTTTGTAACTGATGAAACCAACTATTCTCAGAAGAAAATGGGGTCAGCAAAACACTGACACAAGAGAGGTGGCGGGGTCTGCTACATATGCACCAAGTATAAAATGGTGCTTTTCTTCTGTTTTTATTTGGTTTATTCATCATGAAACTAAAGAAATTTTGCAGATACATGAAAACCGACCAATTAAGATTTTTCTTGTTTGATAAAAAATGTCTTCCTCAAAACTACATAGTGCCCCTTTAAAATGCTATTTCACAGTTCCACCCTGTAACTGTAACAGTTAGACCAGTGGTACTCTACTTTATTCTACCAAAGAGCCACATTGTCTAAAAAATACTTAAGCGAGAGCCACAGTACAAACCGGGAATGTAAGGTAGATAATAGATCAGTTATTCTGTAGTTGAAATGAAATTAAACAGTGGATTGGTGGTTAATTATGAGGTTAATGGGATACAAATGTCTGTATAGAGTCAGAAGAACCAATATGTCACTGATAATGAGCATATATTTATTTCATTTATCACTGACATCAGGCTAAAACGTTGTATCTCAATTTTTCACGATTTTAATTTATTTTTATAAATCATATTTATATCATTTTTAGAAATTATAAACTTTTCATTCCCTGAAAAGTGGTCATTTTGGAGATACCAGTCTTTGGCCCAACACCAGCATTGTGAAAGTTCCACCTGGCCTAAAGATTTTTTAAGATATTAGAATGTGCTCAGTTTGAGCTCTGAGATGCTTTTCAAAGAAAATGATGAATTATGGTTGGCTATTTTATTTATATCTCACATTGGGGCATTTACTGGAGTTCTGTGACTTTATTTACATAAAAGGGATGCTTTCAAATTTTTTTCCCACTCATTATTAATCCTGTAGTAAAAGGGGCTGGGGCCTCATATTGGTCTTTGCCCTGGGCCTCCAAATGACTAAAACCAGGCCTGTCTCACACCTGCAGCTCTCCAGACACATCGTTTCACTCTGCCTCATTTTGGAGATTTGGTTTTATATTTCTGCTCTTTTGACAATATTTATGATCATTAGTGCATTAAAGATCAAATAAAACAATGGGAAGCTTCAAATTAAACACGACAGCACACCTCAGTGAATGAGCTCACTGAAGAGACACAACACCTGCGGACTTCCTCTGCTCTCTTCTCTCACACACGCTCCTCTATCAAGCGCATCTGACGGTAATAACATACGGATTTAAAATAATAAACGTTTCAATTTGGAAGTTAAAGCCTGTTTTCTTTATGTGGGTAACAGATTTATTGATGTGACCTACCATGAATCTTTACTGATGACAGTGTTACCTTCATAAAAGTTTTTAGTTAAAGTTTGTGCAGCTGTCTGCACATCAGCAGACACGCTAAGTCAACAGAGGCAGTGACACACTGCATCTGGCTACTTGGGGGCTCCGTAGTAACAGAAACAAGAGAGGAAATAATAAAATTAATGAAAAGAAAAGCTCAGAGTCGTGCTTGCCCGATTGGGCAAGTCCTTACAAGTTTTGCTTGCCTGTCAGGCAACCGTTCATGTCGGACCCTGAAATGTATAGGTAAATACTCAATATCACTGTCTCTTAATATCAAAATGGTTTGGAGTTACAAAAGCACTTTTGGCAAGATACTACAGATTTTATGGTTAAGTGTGAGACAATGTGGATCCATGCTGCTATGTTGATTATGATTCTCTGATGGTTTGCTAAGGTTTCATATCTGCATATCAGCATTTCTTATCAACTTTGGTCATATTCTAAGCTGATGTGCATAGGACTGAAAACTAATGCAACTGTCACCTTTTGCAGTCTGAGCTGCTTTAAAGCAGAGAAAGCATCCTTAGATTGTATTTGTAACCCTTCTTTCCTCATTTTAACAAATGTTAAAACACTGCAGACGCAGTGGTGGGGAATAGTGGGAGCAGTGGCATCTCTACAATACTAAACCACTTCCCTGATGTGTCATTTCAATTGTGGCAGGCTGGACACACCCTGTCATAACACTTCTCAGTATGGCCACCCAGTTTTAAATCAACAGTTGTGTAAAAGCTGACTGAAAAGCCAGTAGTTATGGTCATCATCAAACAACATTCAAATATTTCTAAGACACTGTCAGGCAGTGTGATTTCCTTATTAATGTGAGTCAAATGGATGGAGAATGCAGCAAAACAGCCAACAAATAATGGTTGTGGTTTATTTCATGCTTCTGCAAACTTACTACTAATTTGGAAATTGACCTCCACTTCATTATTCCCATGGACACATCTCTAGGATAAACTTTTTTTAGTCAATGGCAGCAGCTCATACAGTTGCTTAAAGTTTATACGCTATTAGTATGGAGGTAGTCAATGATAGACCAGGGGAAAGACCTGAGTATTTGTAATCATTGGCAATAAATGTTAATGCCAAGGTGGGCAAAATTAATTCTTGGTTGGTTAAATGTAAACTCATTAGAAATACTAATTGACCGACAAGAGAAGATGAGGAAAAGTAACAGGGGAGCAGCTTAGGTTACTGTACAATGTGCTTTTTTTTCTCTTTCATGGTCAAAGCAGCTCATGGGCTGAAGAATTAACTTCAGCACATGCTTACATGAAGAAATCAAGATATTTGTAGAACTGCAATTCTTTTTATTTATATGCATTTCATACAATAAAACAAAACCATTTATATCCAATGTACAGTCTTCCACTTAAAATGAAAAGGAGCAGAAAGAAGAAGAATAATCTTACAATATCTGTCCCGTTTTCACAAAACATCATGAAATGAGGAAATAATGGACATACACAACATTAAAACATTGAACTGAACGCAAAACAAGAGCAAGGAGGGTTCTTGCAAATGCATGCAGAAGAACTTCTAATGATTCAACCTGCAGAACTTCCTCAAATGATAAAGGGCCAAAATGATCATAAGGATGAGGGTGATGGATATCTGTGGAGTGGCAACTCATTTCTTTAGCCTTCTCTGGCATCTGATAAAGTGTTGTGCACCCACCCTGCCCCTACCCACTAGCCTTTGGACTCCACATCTGCTTGTTCCAGATGTAAACTGGTCTTTTCACCTCCAGGTGAACTGCTGTGGAATCAGCGGCCCACTGAGCGGCGTGATTACTGGGGGCTGCATTGCTTGGCCGCCGGGGTTACTGTATGGTGGTCCTTTTTCCGTTCTCCCACTGCAGCTAAAACAATCCTTACAACATTACTCCGCTCTCCTATTAGCTCACAACCAGTGGCCAAACAGCACTGCGGTGAAAAAAAATCTTAATCGGATAGCCTAGCGCCAGTTTCCTTCACATTCCTCATTGGCCTTTACACACTGAAGCCTACACTGACAGGTAAGAAGAGGCTCTAACACACACACACACACGCAAACACACACTCACAGCCACACTGCGCAGAGAGGCCTGTATTTTGGTCTACACTCAGTATCATGTAATTAGAATACCTTATATCTCCTATGTTAACGCAAATTGTCAATAAGATTGTTCACAAAATTATGAAGCTGGTTCAAAAAAATACACGACAGCCAACATGCAACACTGCATTCACGGTGCGATGTTGCAAACACTCTGCGTTGTTCTTCCCCAGCCTACGGGGCCTTATGTTAACCTGCCAGGTAAATATGTGAATAGCCAATAAAGACGCAGGTTAAGGATGATTCCAAATGTATATATTTGATGTTTCCCCAAGACAAAGCCCCGTGTTGTGATAATAGACGGTGGAAGCATATATCACGGGGAGGACAACCAAAAGCTCAAGCTCGTTCATGGCCATGTCGTTGAGGTTGGGAGGGGGTGAGGAGAGGGGAGGGTGTACATTTACATTTTTCTTTATATCATTCAGCTGTGCTTACCTTCTCTCGCCTTCAGGAGAACCGTGTTGGCCACGATATTTTCAATCTCCATTGTCACAATGTGAATCCCAAGCAGTCGCGATACATTTCACTCAGCAGAAAGACGGTTTTTCTGATCGAACGTGCCGACGACGGAGAGGCTGTTGCACGCGCACAGGGTGAACGCGGCACTGGCGCATAGTAGGTGTTTAAAAGTGGTCGTCGTTGGTCTCCATTGCAAGACGTTTAATCAAACCCTACCTACGGAGCTCTGTGATTACGACGGGGTTTGTTAGCATTCACAGCCTGCCTCTCCTCGTTCTCTGCCTGCCTTCCTTCCTGCTTTGGCTTCCTCCTCCTCCTCCTCCGCTTCGCCCCTCCTCTGCACAACTTCCCAAGGAGAGTAGGAGGGATCAATTTACAACCAGTGCAACCACACACACTTTCACTCACAAGTAACAAGAGCTTTTTAATAGGCACAGCTTCTTAATGTCATCAAAAAGGTTGTTATTCAGACTATTGTGTGGTATTTTTGGATTAAATCTTGTTGGATGGCTTCTCCAAGTGTTTATTAGGGAAGATATTCCTCAACAACCTGAGTTTATGTGAACCGAATTAACTGGAGGGACGTCTTTTCTTTATAATCTCACCTAAAAATATAAAATTATTTATTCCAGACATGAGTAAAAGTAGGCTATTATATGAGTCACGGTAAGTTTAATTTTTTAATTCTTTGCTGGATTTCTCAGTTGCTTTGGGCTAATGTATGAGAAAAATTAAAATAAGCAATTGGACACAGCCTCCTGATCAATACTGTGTTAACAGTGGTCCAGTGGATTTTTGAATTGTCACATTATGCTAATCATGAAAAAAAAAAGATAACGCTGACAGGATTCAAGATGAATGAATGCAAGATTAACAGGTGCTTACTTCTCTCAGTGGTGTTATACTGCCCATGTTTTTTCAGAACATGGCATCTTGGGTCTTTTTACAAGTGGCTGAAAGAATAAACATACTACTATTACAAAGGATCCATGTACTGTGTATTAGATGCTGCCATCAAGTGGTGATGACGAATACCTACAAAATGGCTTAATGTACAGCAGCGCTGAATTGAGCCTCCATCAGTATACTAAACACTATTTAAACAAGGACCTGTGTTATTTTTAAATGTTTTTCAATCCATACTCCATCAACCAGGCACTTAAACTGAGATTTTCTTTGGTGCTTTGAGTGGCCTGAATGCATGTAATTTGTATAATGTGGGCTGACTGAATGTTTTATTGGCAGTGTCATTACTGACTTCTGCTTTACTGAAAGTGCTTACTGGATAAGAGCATCTCTGGGTTTTTTGTTTGTGTAGATTTATGATCCAGCAGGCCAAGGGCTCTTTGCTTCCTTACCAGTTGGGAGGTTCTAGTCAAAGTTGGTTGTTTCTGACATTTTTTGGTCCATCTTTGATAGTCTCCTCCATATGTTTTGCAGGTTCTCTGCTGTGTGCTAAATGTAAAGGTATCAACTGCCCCAGCACAAATGCTAACATGTCACATATCTTTCCTTTGAAACACAGTATCAGTGCTCTAAATTCAGTGACACCTGTAAGTTCAGGCAGATAATTGAGCTGCAGTAATTCCACACCTGACTTTGGCATCATTATCCAATAACCTGGCAGACATCCTTAAAACTGTCCATATTTAAACTGAAATATTTTTGTTCTCTCCTTCTGCTCTGCCATTGACAGCTTTTTTGTCCTGAATTAGAACTGTGCTTTTGCTTTCAACACAACCAGCATCGACCTGTAGACTCTAAGTGTCTTAAGGTGCAATCACATCACTCCTCAAATTCTGCAGGTAAAGTTAATATGCGAGGAGTGTTGAGCCTATATGTCAAATACAAATTATGTTTTGCTGCAATAAATGTTAATAGCAAACATAAATTGACTGAATGAATTACATAAATAACGATAATCAATGAGAAAAGTGTATTTTCTTAAGTTGGTTAACAGGCCTAATTCTCGTTTCTATTTTCAGTTTGCTGATTACCTGAAATATTCCCACTGGAGAACTTGGGAAGCAGTTCTGCTTTTCAAGCACCCACTGAATCCATCTGTTTTATCACCATGCATTCTTATACCAAAGTCAATAATAGTTATTTAATAAAAATCAAATATATCTGTGTATATGTTCTATATGTTGAGTCACATTTGAGGTGTTTTCTGCTTTTATTGTTATAATTCTCAGGCATCTTTTGAAAACAGTTTTTTATGAAATCTTTCAGCTTCCCTTCTGTATCAATAGGCAAAACACTGCAACTTGCTGTTGCCTCACAATGTTTTCTTTGAAGACCATTGCTTACAATGTCATTTTTGCCCTTGCCATGGCTAACCGACCAACCAAACGACCGACTCACTCACTAACTCACTAACTGACTGGCTAACTAACCAACTAACTAACTCACTAACTAAGGGTGTACTCACACTAGGCCATCCGTACTGTGCTGTATTCTAACTGTGCTGAAGCCCATTTGTCCCTCCTTTGGCCCACACTCACGCTGCTCAACGCATCCAGGCCTCGGCATGGATATGTCACACGCTGACATCATTACACGAAGCATCCACCATTGATGACTCAGTATGCACAAGTGTTGTTTTTTAGGCTGTAAAATAGTTACAGATTTATACAATATCTGATCTGACACCAGTATTATTTCCCCTGACCTGGAATCAGCTACATTAACTATACAGAGCCCAGTGAGGAGAGAGAGAGAAAAAGCGGTTCATAGCGGAGAGCTATTGCTCACAGCATATACCTGGAGCCTGCTCAGAGTTCCAAGCACTTCTGCTGAATGAAACCCGGACTTTTTAACTCGTATGAGCCCCCACAGTCATTCCCTTGCATGTCCTTATACTATCTGAATCCCCTTGGCATGCCTGTATGCGCCACGAACTGTGCCTTTTCTCAGCGTAATCCTGGATACCAAACAAGCTCTCATGTGTCCAGAGCAGGATTAAATGTTCAGTTAAAAGTTTCTTTGTACTGTGACGAGAGCAATTTTAACTATTTGATGAGAGCTGGAGGTGAAAACGCCTCAGGATTAATAAATGATGCTCCGTTCAAACGTCAGCAATCAAGATCCCACTTTCACTTCTTGGTGACATGAAATAAACTTAAAACAAAAAATAAGGCAATTTGTATTTGGTACATTATTTCTTTGTTGTAACAATGTTTCTTGGCAATAAATTTTATACCAGTGGAAAGCCTGTTTATTACCCTTTTAAATGATGCCACATTTTTAAGGATGTCCAAAGGTGTCCAAAGGATCATGCATTTGTGGGATGAGCAGCAGAGCTGAGTATGTGGGTTGTGCCCATGAAAAATGTGCCAAATCTTCTCTACCAATGCCAAACAGCTGATTCTGCCATTGACTCTTGTTTGGTGTTTGGTGGATTGGATGGTTGAAGTTTGAAGAAACAAGACATATTGACAATTTAACAATATTTATTTAATAAACAGAAGCCTCAGTAGTGTGTGGAAGAACCATACACAGCCACAACAGCCTGGAACCTCCTCCTCATGCTGGTCACCAGCCTGGTCACACACTGCTGTGGGTTGGCATCCCATTCTTCAGCCAGCATTTGTCACAAGTCAGCCAACGTGGTTGTATTGGTCACTCTGGCACGAACAGCACACCCAAGCTGACCCCACAAGTGTTCAATGGGGTTGAGGTCAGGACTGCTGGCAGGCCATTCCATCCTCTCCACTCCTAATTTTTGGAGGTAGTCTCTGATTAACCCTGCTCTGTGGGGGTGAGCGTTGTCCTCTTGGAGGTTAGAGTTCTTGCTGACAGGGTGAGACAACAGTATTTTTGGGGTGTTGTCTTCTTGGGACGCCCACTTTGCGGCCTATTTCTGACATTCCCCGTTATATGGAACTTGGCCTTCAGTTTGGAGATGGTACTAGGGTTCATTTCAAACAATGCTGCAACTTGGTTTAGCGGAACACCAGCTTGAAGTTGCCCAAGCAACGGGCCCTATGCAGATCAGTCAAATGTGGCATGCCGATTCTTGAAGCAGACATCTACTGACTACTGAAGCAGGGCCCATGCTCACAGGTGCTGCCAATCAGGCACCTGATTGGCAGCACCTGTGGGTACCAGAAGCTCAAAACAAGAGTCAGCAGCAACAGCAAAATAAGTTGTTTGGCACTGGCAGAGAAGATCTGGCGCATTTTTCATGGGCGCAACCCACATACTCAGCTCTGCTGCTCATCCCACAAATGCATGATCCTTACAAATGTGGCATCATTTAAAAGGGTAATAAACAGGCTTTCCAACGATATGATTTATTACCAAGAAGCATTGTTACAACAAAGAAATAATGTACCAAACACAAATTGCCTTACTTTTTGTTTTGAGTTTAGAATTAGAGGTTATTTATTTCATTGGATAATAGTTTGGCATTATAATTTTTTAATAAGAGAGGTTAAATCGGCTGTGTGATTAACCCTGGCACACACTTGTCTGTGTATTTGGCACTCTCCTGTATGCACGGAGGATGAAAGGTGTTTGTTATCCTGTGAACTGCTGTTTGTGACTAAAACAAGGGAAGAAACTTTATTTTACAAACCAAAAATCCTCTTACAGTCATTGAAGCCTGACTTTGCCAGAAACTGGTCAGAAATGTGGACTGGACTGGGATCCTGCTGTCTCTAGCATGCAGCTGCTGCCTGGTGGGCTCTCTGAGGCAGGTCCTCTTGTTGTTACTTCACGCTATGTCACATTCCCGTGCTTGTGCTCCTTCATTTGCATCAGTGCCATGCCTAGGCCCCCTTCGTCCATCTGTGCCGGGTTATCATGCCACGCCGAAGCACGGAATGATTGCACTCACACTGGCCAAACGTACCAGACTTTAGGCTGAAATGGGCCCAGGCATGGTACGGATGGCCTAGTGTGAGTACACCCTAACTAACCGACCGACCAACTAACTTACTGACTAACTAACTAACTTACTAACTAATGAAGTGAATAACAGAGACTGCATCATTGCATTACTGTATTACTCTAAACTTTATATAACTCTATTGGTAGAGTATCAAAACTTTGAAATACTTAAAGATCAAAGATTTTGGGCAACAAATTATTTTTCAGAAGGTAACATTTTTGTCAGATACCACGGATAAGACTGATGTTTCTCAGTATGCAGGAGAACCACAAGATAAGATAAGATAAGATAAGATAAGATAAGATAAGATATGATTTCAATTCTGTGGCCAACAGGAAAACAGAAAAAATGTTTTATAAATTCAATAGAATAGCTATTGTCTGAAGAGCAACAAAAAATGTTTTTCTTGTCTCTATATTTTGACTTTTAAACACTCAGATAACTCACACAGATCTCACACGTAAGATAGTTAAACATTTGTGTCATCAAGTACATGTGCACAAGGGCCAGATTTAGTCTTGACAGCAACTCTGGGGGCCAGACCTTTAAGTACACAAAAATTAAATAAATATTTTGGTCTGGCTAACAAATTATTATAGTAGTATTTGTATTTTCTCTTAAAAACGCAGGACATTTTAGGCATTACCAGTGAGATCTAGCCCCAGAGGTGTCAAGTAACTAAGTACAAATACTTCGTTACCTTACTTAAGTAGAAATTTTGGGTGTCTATAGCCTACTTTACTGGAGTAATTATTTTTCAGCCTACTTTTTACGTCTACTCCTTACATTTTCAAGGAATTATCTGTACTTTCTACTCCTTACACTTTAAAAATAGCGTCTTTACTCCTATTTCCTTTCAGCTTGTTTCGGCTTGTCATCGTTCATAAAAACAAAAATAAAAACCCAAAATCCTATCCAGATAAATCGCGCCATCCGGATAGAGTGAATTTGATTGTGGTTGGACGAGAAGTATAAACATAATACCATTCCGACACCCTATTGGTTTGTACGCGATCCATCGCACCTACGCACATGATACGAATCACTCCAGCAAGGAAATAGCAGACGTATGTAGCTTAGTACGAAGATGTCTGTGGCAGAGACTCAAGAGAACTGGAGAGAATTGTCCCAACTAAGCACCAGCGAGGAGGTTGGTAGAACACATATATGGTTCTTGAATGTATTTGCATTGTACTAAAAAGCGTTCGTTTTCAATGGGCATAAATGCGGCTTAAACATGTGCATCCCACATTTTTCAACATTAACATTTTAATATAACATTAAAGTCATTATGGCCTTTAGAAAAAATGTTTTTGGGGAGGTGGGGTAGTGCACTATACGCATCTGTGGCACGGCCTAAGCTTTTGTCCTTAATGGCATTTTTTCCCCCTTACATTACTTTTACTTTTATACTTTAAGTAGTTTTGAAACCAGTACCTTTACACTTTTAATTGAGTAAAAAGCTTGAGTTGATACTTAAACTTCTACAGAAGTCTTTTTAAACTCTAGTATCTAGGCTATACTTCTACCTGAGTAATGAATGTAAATACTTTTGACACCTCTGTCTATCCCTATTATCTATTATGCAGCAGGCCACAAGGAGACAGACCTGACAACAGAATTGGCTGGGCCCCTGAAAATCCAAGAGAATGGGCCCTCCACAATTGTGATTTAATACCAGTATTAACTCATTTTAACCCCATTTTGCCTCTTTAACCCAATTTTATCCATTCTTTAACCCTTTTAAACCACTTTTCCTGCATGTTTTATACACTTTGTGCCACTCTTATCCCTTTTTGACACTTTTCTTCTATTTTTGACACTTTTTCATTACAATTTTAACAATAGTTGCAACTTTTAACCAATTTTTGCCACTTTTCACCCATTTTTTGCTACTCTTTATCCCCTTTTGCAACTTTCCTGCCAACTATTTCCCTTGAATGCCACTCTTTAACCCCTTTTCACTAAATTGCCAGACTATTTTTGCCATATTTTTGCTACTTTTAACCAATTTTGGATAGTTTTTGCCCCTTTTTGCTTCCTCAGCCCATTTTTTGCCATTCTTTAACCCATTCAAACCACTTTTCCCACATGTTGTATCCCTTTTGTGCTACTATTTTATCAATTTTTGCCACTTTTCTTATATTTTTTCCACTTTTAAATCCAGTTTCATTGCTTTTTTGAACTATTTTTGTAATTTGCAAACAATTTATGGCACTTTTTGCCAATTTTTCCCTCTTTAACCAATTTTTGCCACATTTGAACCTCTTTTCACCAATTTACCTGGGGAATTTTGCAGCATTTCTGCAAACCTTAACCCTAATTTTGAATATCTACTTATTATGACAGTAATTTTCTGTAAAACAAATCAAATGTTAAGTCATTCTCAAACTATTTCAATATTTATTGTTTGTGGGATGGATAGAACAGCTGCAGACATTTAAAGCCAAAGGATACTCTTAAAACCATTACATCTCTTCTGAATTAAATTATCTTTTGGAGGGCCTGATATGGCCCCTGGGCCACTGGTTGATGATCAGTATTATAGAGGGTATAATCCTAATGACTTGGGGCGAGAGCTCCAGTAGGAAGTTTATTCTAGATGTCTTGATTTGATGAAAATGTTCAACAAAAGAAAGATAGGTAACAAGAAATCAGTGTTTTCTGTAGACATTGTGTTTTATGTCACTGATAAAAAACACTGAGGTACTGAATCATTATAGAAAGAAATTCAATGAAAAACAAAAATCCTAAAACAACCTAATAATTAATAATCTCAGAGTGAATAGGTTCTGAGTCTCTGTCTGGTGTGGTAGTAAAGGGAGTTGGATGCAAGTTAGAAGGAGTGTCCCAAATGATGCTCATACATGCATGAGTTAAAATGATAACAGTCAAATAACAGTATATAAATGATTTTAAACAGAAAAGGATGATATATTAGGCCTCTGCATCAGTTATTCAATTTTCAGTATAGTACCTGAATAACATAAACAAAGTCATTTTAACTGTGAACCATTGATTTTAAGATTTATCCAAAGTGAAACTGGTGAGATTTGAAAAAATAAAATAAAAAATCAAATTCAGGTGATAACAGACAACATGTACAAGATTAACCTCTAGAGGGCACTGTGTCCTAATTAAATCAGAAGTGGATAGCGAGAAAAGATACATGTTGGATTATTACCACACCAGTAAGAAATAATAACATAATAACTACAGTTTTAAACCAGCCTTGCAAGTTATGATTTCTATTTTCAGGTTACTTGTGTCTCCTTCTCCCAGATTTGCACTTTTAGTCTTCCTCTTTACAGAAAGAATCAATGTTTAGGACACAAAGTGATGCTGCAGATACAAAGGAGTACAACTGGACCAGAAGTTACACCTACCAATCACTTAATCTCATTGGTTTTAGACTTCAACAATTATAATAATTAATAATAATTATTAATATATTATTTTATATAATATATTATTATAATTATCATTTATCTTCCCTTTTATCTGCATAGTATTTGTATGAACACTTATATCTAATTGCACAGGGATTGTTTTGGTGCAAATGTTCTTCAAGACTCAGGTCTGTCTTAGCAAAGATGAGGTAGAAATGTTAGTTATCATGAATCTTCCATTTAAAGACTGGAGAGGAGCACAAGACAAGGTTGTCCCCTCTCCCCACTTCTCTCTGCTTCAGCAGTCGAACCTCTGGTAGAGGTAGAGAGAACTTGACAAGATCATCAAATAGCAGGAGTCATATGTGAAGAGCAATAAACACCACGTTCCACATTATTATGCAGATGACATTTTTTCTCTTATTTTCCTAAATAATAATGCAAATGACAAAATATTTTTCAAGTCATCAGGTGTTAGAGCATAATTCAAATGTTTTTGAACAAACAAATGATAATAACCATTATTTTTTTTTTAAATAAAAACCTTAAAAATGCACTGTTCCACATTATAAAGCAGGCCAAAGGTTTCAGCAATATGGGAAAGAAAAGGATCTCTCTGCTGCGAAAAAGTGTCAAATAGTGCAATGCCTTGGACAAGGAATGAAACGTTAGATATTTCATGAAAAATTAATCGTGATCATCACTGTGAAGAAATTTGTGGCTGATTCAGAGCACAGATGGGTTCATGCAGATAAAGACATAATGAGGAAGGTTTCTGCCAGACAAATGCACCAGATTAAGAGAGCAGCTGCGTAAATGCCATTACAAAGCAGCAAGCAGGTATTTGAAGCTGCTGGTGCCTCTGGAGTCCGACCAACCTCAAGGTGTAGGATCCTCCAGAGGCTTGCGGTCGTGAATAATCCTACTACTCGGCTGCCCTATCCAATGCTCACAAGCAGAAACGGTTGCAGTGGGCCCAGAAATATGTGAAGACTCATTTTCAGTCTTGTTGACTGATGAGTGCCGTGCAACCCTGGATGGTCCAGATGGAGGAGTAGTGGATGGTTGGTGGATGGCCACCATGTCCCAACAAGGCTGTGACGTCAGCAAGGATATGGCGGAGTCATGTTCTGGGCTGGATTCATGAGGAGAGATGTGGAAGGCCCCTTTAGGGTCCCTGAAGATGTGAAAATGACCTCTGCAAAGTATATATAGTTTCTGACTGACCACTTTCTTCCATGGTACAAAAAGAAGAGCAGTGCCTTCTGTAGCAAAATTTTCTTCATACATGACAATGCACCATCTCATGCTGCAAAGAATACCTCAGTGTCATTGGCTGCTATGGGCATAAAAGGAGATTAACCATGGTGTGGCCCCCATCCTAAAGATCTAAAGATCTATGAGGGTTGGAGGCAGTTCATATCAAAACAGGAGCTCTGGGAGGCTAGTATGACATCCTGCAAAGAAATTCAAGCAGAAGTGAGAAGTGGCAAAAAGTGCAGAAAGTGGCAAAAATGGGTGGGAAGTGACCAAAAAATGAGCTAAAAGTGGCAAAAATGATCCCAAAGTGGCAATAACATGGCAAAAATGAGTGAAAAGTGACTTAAATGGGCAAAAAGCATCAAAGAATGGCAAAATGGGAAATAAGTGGCATTAACTGCACAAGGCAGCTTAAATGGGGATCAGGACCACTGCTTTAGTCACTTTTGATTTAATAATGTCAATAATTACTAAGAAAAAATAAATCAGAATATAATACTGTGGGCCCACATAACCAGTACCCCTTTCCCCCCTGTGCTACACCCCTGATACTACTACAGTAAGAAAATGATTATTTCTGGAGTACATAACTAGCTGGAGACAGCTTTCTAAAAGGCCCGTGTGCTTCCTTCAGATATGTAAATAACATTTTTCAACCAGCCAGGACTTGAAAAAAATAAAATTATGTCACAAATAAACTTCATCTCATATATCAGTGTCTCTAAGACATGAATGTAAGGAAGAGTATTAGGGCCACTGAAAAAAAAATTTTGAGACAAATTTTTTTTTTTCAATTGTGAGAAAAAAGTCAGAATTCTGAGTTTAAAGTCAGAATTCTGACTTTAATCTCAGAATTCTGAGAAAAAAAACATTTTTGACTCTTTTTTCATTTGAAGAATAAAGTCAGAATTCTGACTTTTTTTTCTCAGAATTCTGACTTTAATCTCAGAATTCTGACTTTAAACTCAGAATTCTGACTTTAAACTCAGAATTCTGACTTTTTTCTCACAATTGAAAAAAAAAATTTGTCTCAAATTTTTTTTTTCAGTGGCCCTAATACTCTTCCGTGTGAACGACCAAGTCAAACGAGCATGTTTCTTTTTTTCCCGTCTGATTATTATTATAAAAGTTTGTGAAAGTTTTGTTGAGAAAGTGATAGCCCACGACTCTGATGCAGGCTATACCTCTGTGTTGATGTGTGCTATTTCCTGACTGCGTGAGTTTTCACGTGACCACTAAAGGAAAGCCCGTGCACTTCTTGGGTAGCGGCAGACACTGAAAGCAAAAGGAAACACCGCTGTTTCAAACTCAGCCGTGGTTATTTGTTGTTAATTTATTTTCAAGAATGTTTTCACTCGGGGAGAAAATGGAATTTCTCATTGCAAATCCCTATTCAACGCCTGTCGGCCAGAGAATCGGTAAGACTGCTTTAAAACCAACGTTAGATGCTCGGTATTTTTCTCTGTTAGATTATTTTTTTTACATAATTTTTGCTGATAATTTAGCTAAATAAGCCGTAAAAGTTAATTATCTTCAAACACACTGCCGGTGATTTTACACAGCTTAATGGAAAGTTCCCTTTTTGTTTTCCATTTTTCGACAAGGTCGATAATAAACTCGAAATTTTACTTTACTCAACAAGAAGTCTTCGAAGCCAGTGACGCGACAGAGGCGGGTCTTAACCCCTACTACTGACGTATGATATGTTGCTTTTAGTTAACCGACAAGTGATTTGGCGAATTAAGGAAATACTGGATGTTTCCTTTTTACTTCCTCAATTACTAGTGAGTTCTTTTTTACGAGCCACAATTCCACATCTTATGCAGAAATGTTACCGAATCCCAAGAACCATGGGTCAAGCAAAGGACTTTTCAGGCGTGTTATCTCTGATAGTAGCAGGTTGCTTTTAAACTAGGAATTAAGAATTATGAAAAGCTTGTAGGCCCACTGTTGGTGTCTCAAATGATGTGCAATCAGTCATTCATGATGTGTGGAATAAACGTTACCCACCCTGCTCAAGCTTTCCTTTCCTTTATCTATCCACTGACTTTCTCACATTCTCGACAGAAGCTTCAGCTACCTATGAGAACAGAAGCAGCTGACAGTCACATGAAGTGGAGGGAGCTGGGGAAGGAGGGAGTGGATGTGAGGAGGGTAGAGAATCAAACGGGATTGTGAAAGGCAGGGATAAGAGGTCGAATAAGTGTGTGGGGGTTTGGTGGAAAGGAATGAGGGAGATTTAGAGAAGTATTAAAATGAACCAGTTAGGGGAGTGAGTGAAAAGAAAGCTGGCTTTGATTGCTAAATAGCTTAGAGGTAAATACATTTTTGAGCTGAACTCCACTGCTAAATTAGCTTATATTACCATAAACACCCAGAGTTCCAATAAAAACACCTTTACCATAGCCTTATAATCTCCTCACTTGAAAAATCAGAGCATTTTGCCTTCACATTTTCAGTGGTTTAATATAGATTGTACCAGTGTGATTGAAGTGATGGTGGGTGTTTCCTGCAGCAAGTCAGAATCCTTTAGCCTATATGGTGACAAAGGTTGGGTCAGTACTATTTATTTATTTTTTTGGTCCATTCTAGTCAAACCACATCCAACTAATCTTTAGCATATATGAACATCAAAATGCCTACGATTTGCTGTAAGCCTGAAGATAGGCCAAATGATCAAATGACTGGAACATAAAACCCACCTCTGTGCCCTTTGGTTCTACCTAGCAATTTAGCATTTTTAACTCACTGTTTTGGCTTTCTTGCTCCCTTCTTTTGATACTGATTCACCCTCACTGTTTTCACAGCATTGATTTCAGCCCTAGGGTACGTCTTTTATCAATAAAAATAATAAAAATGTTAGTGGAGACCAAACAAGGGCAAAAAGGAGGAATAGTGTTACACTTAAATTTACATCAGGTTCAAATGCTAACCATTCTCTGTATGCATCAGCTGGCAAATTATCCACACTAACAGCCATATCAATAATTAACATGTATTGATAATGTTGTGTTTATGGCATTTTTTCTGTCTACCAAATGTCCCAAATATCTGAAAATGATGCTTTTGTTTAGATTGTTCAAAAAGCAAATTTAATGTCTGACATCTTTTTTGATTGTAAAATATGTTTTAAATTTTGCCCCCCCAATAACCTTTGAAATATATATCAAAAGCACAACCTCAAATGACCCATGTGACTTCCAGTTGTCTTGCAGACATCATAATGCTGGAAGCAGGTTTTCTCATTGTTGCAGTATTTATGTATCCCCATATCAATATGACTGCTATCTTCTCTGTTGACAGAACGAGCAACCAGCGGCCTTTTGCAGTCAGATGACTGGGGACTGAATATGGAGATTTGTGATATCATCAACGAGACAGATGAGGGGTACAGTATTTGCAAAAGTAAAATGTTTTTTCATCAAGAACCACAAACTGTACCTATCTGGTGCACTATAGCTAGCCTCTGGCATTTTGATATTTAATTCTAGTTGATTATTGTAATGTAAATGTCTTGATGGTTAATTACCTCCGCCAAGGAGGTTATGTGATCAGCAGGGTTTGTTAGTTTGTTTGTTTGTTTGTTTGTTTGTTAGTTTTTTAGCAACATAACTTAAAAAGCTATGGATGGATTTTGATGAAATTTTCGGGAAATATCAGAAATGGCATAAGGAAGAACTGATTAGATTTCAGGAGTGATACGGATCACTGTCTGGTGGATTCTTAACTATTGGGAGATAGGGCTAATGGCAGAGGTCTGTGTTCTCCAAGTGTTTTTCTAGTTTCTTAATAATTTTGATTATTTTCTTTAAAGTAGTCCCCGAATATCAAGATGGAAAATCAAACTGCTCAGCTAATGCAATTTTGCTGTTTTTTCCTCAGGCCAAGAGATGCGGTCAAAGCTATTAAGAAAAGAATTGTGGGAAACAAGAACTTCAGAGAAATCATGCTGGCTTTAACTGTGAGTAGTCATCTGTAGTTGTAAGTAAGGGTCTTATTCATTCCTTCCATGATTTAGGATTGCAGACTGAGAGAGTTATATGAAGGCCAGATTGGCCTTTGTCCTGACTGACTGGTCACTTAGTGGATGGGTCCAGCAGATTACTTACAGAAGTACAGCAGTTAAAGCTGCCCTAAAATGTTATTGTACAGTACATATTGAGAAATTGTAAGAAAAAGGGCCAAATATCCAAACAACTTGAATTCGACTGGTGGTTTATTTTTTATATGTTTGTTTCACTGTCAGGTTCTTGAGGCCTGTGTAAAAAACTGTGGTCATCGATTTCAAGTTCTGGTGGCTTCACAGGAGTTTGTTGAAGGAGTTTTGGTCCGTTCCATTCTGCCTAAATATAATCCCCCCACTGCTCTACATGACAGGGTGCTCAGCCTCATACAAGTATGTATAATACCTTATTTGAACAGCTCCAGAATCTTGCTAAACTTTATTTTATGGTGTAAATGTTAAATTACGTAATATTTAAAAACGTAACAGAAAAATTAACTTGTGTTTAAAATTAATGTAATTTCATTGTTTGTCGTTCTTTTTTACTATTGGAAATCCTGCTAATATAATTGGGTTTTAATCTATATTTCAGAGATTTTCGGAGTTGTTTAACATCACATATTTTTAAGGTGTACTTGGACTTTATTGTTTGAGAAGATGTGAAAAAATGTTGTTATCTTTTCATTTTTCTTGCATTACTTTTAGGGACAGTTGTGTATGATTACACACAGTGGTGTGATTAAATGGTTTACAAGCATGTTTTTTTTTCCCCTGAAATCTTTCTTTAGGCTAATATACCCTGAACTTTCAAGTCATACTTTGTAACTATTTTTAGATTTGTTCATATTTTTCCCTCTCACCTGCAGTCGTGGGCTGATGCATTTCGTAGTTCTCCCTCCCTGGCAGGAGTGGTGCATGTATATGATGACTTGAGGAGACGAGGCCTGGAGTTTCCCATGACTGATCTAGATGCTCTGTCTCCCATCCACACACCAAACAGGGTAAAACTGTCTACAATGTGAAAATAACATGTCAACTGCATGTGTAGATCTCTATCTATATACTAACCTTGACACATTTCAAAGTCTTTGACTTAATTTTGCAGAGTATTCCAGAAAACGGCACTGTTGAGACACCCCCGGATGCTGCACCCACAAATCAGCTACAAACACAAGAACCTCCCAGTGTTATCCTTCAGAATATTTCACCTTCAGTCCATCCCAGTGATGGACCAGTCAGCCTCTCTGATGAGCAGGTATATAACTTAAAAACAACCAGTGTTAACAGCGCCTTTTGCATATACTATCCAAATCAAGTAATATTACATGCATAAAATTTATTACACTGCAAGCTGATCCTTTTCCTAAGCTTTCTGAGATAACAGCTTAAGGCATGTAAGCTACAAATCAGTAAGGGTTTGATTTGATGTTCCAAGGCAGTAGTGTAAAGTTTGATGGTGAATTTATTCTCTAAGTGGCTGTTCATAATTTCTGTCACATTTCCTGTCATATTCATTCAGAACTAAACCCAGTGAGTCTTGCTCTCCAGGTTACAAGATTGTGATGAAACATACTTTATATGTATATCCAGGAACAGAAGCTGCGCAGTGAGCTGGCACTCATTAAGGGGAATCTCTCTGTGATGTCAGAAATGCTGAATGAGCTGATACCTGGACAGATCCAGCAAGATGATTCAGAACTGCTACAGGTTACTGAGTGTGTGTGTTTGTGTTTGTTGTATGTGTATGCATCTGTTGATGCATGCAATTTATTAATCTTGATATTTTGACTGGTGCTACAAAGTGCCGGGCATATTTAGAAATTAGGCTTTATTTGAGCTTAAGGTGTCTTATATGTATTGGTTCAATATGGTAAGTGGGTTTTACACTGCTTTTATGTGCTGTTTATCACAGTCTTAATTTGTGAATTTTTTAGTTTTATTTCACTCTGTTAAGGCTGACATTTCTAAGATTATGTATTGTTAAGACTTATTTCTGCATTATTCATCCTGCATGCATTGTATACTTTAATACATACTTTCAAATTTAGATCAAGTGTCACATTTAATCTGGGGCATGTCAGAAACCAGAGA